>NC_055996.1:69360787-69960787 GCF_018446385.1 Zingiber officinale
CAGATAAATAATAACATGCAGTGCATAATAAATAAACAAACAACATGTAACAGATCATGTAGTGACCAACCGAATCAAATGGAAACACAATTCTTGCTATATGTTAAACACTTTATCATGCATATCAAAAGACATAAGTCAAAGTACCCGCCTCCAATAAGAAAAATCGTATCCGAATAAATCCTCGTCGAGACACCGTCTCGAATCAAAGTCCTGTAACACATGGTATCCAAATTTAGCTAAATACATATAAATAAATTAGCTAAATCAAATCCTCAAGAAGCTAATATAAACTCAGATCCAATTATAAACCCTAATTGAATCATTTAACTCCTCAATCGTTTCTAATCCATTCGAATTAGGACTTGTAATAAACATGGTTAATCATAGCATCTTACCCGATTTAGTCCTAATTCGACACATATATCAACTAATCAAATAATCCAAATTCATTTTGATCTACATCCAAAACCAATTACATACTCCTTACCTCAATTCACAATCAAGTGACCGCTGGTGGGATACGGCCCGAGGGCGTCACCGCCGAAGCAGGATCATCGGAACTGTGGATCACTAAAAATCAATGTTGTCCGAAGCTAAAATGATCAAACTAGCATGATATATGATACGAACAGTACATACCCAAATCTGCCGTACCTACAATAGTGCTAATCGTTTTCCCTCAGCCGCTGATAACTAATCCCTAAATCAAAATACCCAAAAATCAGCACTTGCCGTAATCCAAGAGGTTCAAGTGCTACTGATTGAGTCTGTAACCCAACCTCAACTCGGAAGAGTACTACAATCAGTGATCTAATACATAGGAACAACAAAGATAAGCTGCTCACCTCACCGCTGTCTGGCTTGAATCCGGCAGAACAAGAAAATCTAGGGCACAGCACAGAGGAACAACACGGTGACCGGCACTAGGGTTGAGGAGTGCAAAGCAGTGGCCGGAAGATAAAGGGAAATCGGCTGTCGGCAAGGGATCTGCATCCCTTGTGCTCGCACGGCCGGAGGAGGAAGGAAATCTTCGACCGGCGCCCAGGAACCAGACCTAGGGTTCAGATGCTCGATTTTCGGCGGCCCTTGGTGTCCGCAAAGAGATGGAAGCAGGCTCGGTCGGCGGTCGCTCGATGAAGAATGGCTCGAGTTGGCGTCGGGCAGAGGAGAGGAAATCGATCGGCCTCGGGAAGAAGAGGAATAGGTGGTCGGCGCCGAGAGGAAGGAGAAGAGAAGGAAACCGCAGCAGAGCTTTTCGGCGTCGGGGTCGGGAATGAGGGAGAAGAGAGGCGGTTAGGGCTCGGGTTCGCGAGGGGAAAGGAGTGAACGGCGACACAAAGAAATGAAAAGAAAAATAAATAAAGAAAAAGGAAATTTAGAAATTCAACTTTTCCTCATTTAAATGGGGTAGCCTAAACAGGCTTTTTTCCCGGCCCCGTTTCCATCCCCGTTAACTCGTTCGTACAAGCTCCGAAAAATTCCCGAAAATTCCGGAAAAATCCCTTATTAATATTCGCCTATTTTCTGATATTTTACAAATCTAATGTCGGAGATTTATGGGTATTAGTTGAATTTAAGCTACACCGAATTAAATTCAACTTACAATCTAAATGACCTGAGCGGGTAATCTCAGGCTGCCAGCAGGGGTTGGTTTCTGCTACGTGCCAAAGAGCAGTTGGGCAGGTCTGCAGAGCGGCAGACCAAAGCGACAGAGCAGATCTGGAGAGTGGCTGACCAGATCTGCAGAGCGGAAGACCAAGTCTACAGAGCGGAAGACCAGGTCTACAGAGCGGAGCGACAGGGCTGGTCTGCAGAGCGGAAGACAAGGTCTGCAGGCAGAGTAGAAGACCAGGTCTGCAGAGCGGAAGACCAGGTCTGCAAAATGGAACGACAGTGTTGGTCTGCAGAGCGAAAGACCAACTCTGTAGAGCGGAAGACCAGGTCTACAGAGCGGAGCGACAGGGCTGGTCTGCAGAGCGGAAGACAAAGTCTGTAGAGCGGAGTGACAGGGTTGGTCTGCAGAGCGAAAGACAAGGTCTACAAGCAGAGCAGAAGACCACGTCTGTAGAGTGGAAGGTCTGCAGAACGGAACGACAGTGCTGGTCTGCAGAGCAGAAGACCAAATCTGCAGAGCGGAAGACCAGGTCTACAGAGCTGAGCGATAGGGCTGGTCTACAGAGCGGAAGACAAAGTCTGCAGAGCTGAGCGACAGGGCTAGTCTGTAGAGCGGAAGACAAGGTCTGCAGGTAGAGCAGAAGTCCAGGTCTGCAGAGCGGAAGACCAGGTCTGCATAGAGGAATACCAGGTCTGTAGAATGGAACGACAAGGCTGATCTAAAGAGTGAAAAACTAGAGCAGCACGGCAGGTTTGCAAAGCGGCGGACCAGAGTAGCAGACCAGAGCAGTACTTGATCTGGCAAAAGACAGATCGGGCGAGGAGATTGGCCGATCGGGAAAATTGACCGAGGCCTGCGAGAGTCGCAGTTTCCTTGAAATAGATTCGCCCACCTCCGGCTGTGCTTCGAGGCTTACAAAGGTCGTCTATTTCCCAGGAAACAATGGTCGACCGTGAATCCGACCAAGCACTGGCGGTCACAGTGAATTGGGTGGCACCTGAATGCTACCACGGGCACTCCGTCGAGCAAGAGCTGCAGAGGAGAAGGAAGAAAATGAAGAGCCTTTGCTATGCAGTGTGCGTAGCCCTTTTGCCTGTAGTCACAGCCTCCTTTTATAGGAGCTCAAATGAACGGCAAAATTAATGATCATTACTCACCAAGCTACGAAACGGGTTACGTGGCAAAATTTTGGTTGTTCCACTTGGGCGAATTTTGTCCCGACCGGTCCGGCATTCGCGTGCGCAGGTCGTGCTCGCACACACGTGAGAGAGAGTCTCTCCCCATGCATTTGTTCACATCCTCAATGCATGTGAATCAATTTAAACCAACAAAAGTGCCTCGAAACTTTCAATGTGGGATTAAAGTCTCATTCACAATGGAGTCTCTATCCTATTCCATTTCTTCTCCATTCACTTATTCAACAGCTACAGTGTACAACTGTACGCGACGCGCAGTATATCAGATTTCTTTATTTTTTATTTTTTTTTAATTTTGAATTACAAAAATAATTAAAATATATTTTTAAAGATTTTATAGGTAGGTTCAGACTTCTTAGTCGGGTTATAATTTTTCAGTTAATTTCCTTTTTTTAAGATTTTACCTCTAGGGTTCAGGCTTTCCAATTGGATTATAGTATTTAGTTAAAAGAAAATTTTAAAATGAAATAAATTTAAGTATTTATAGAATATTGTAATGTGTTAAGGGGATATCGTAACGTATTATTAATTTATATAAAGAAATATTACTTTTTTAAATTCAAAATTTCTTTGTTTTTTTTTAATTCAAAATTTCTTTGTTTTTTAATTTTTTAAAATTTTGAATTAAAAAAATAATTAAAATATTTTTTTAAGATTTTATTTATAGGGTTCAAGTTCCTAATTGGGTTATAATTTTTAAGATAATTTTCTTTTTTAAGATTTTATCTTTAGGTTCAGGCTTTCCAATTAAGTTATAGTGTTTAGACCACTATAGGATCATGTTGACATTATTGTGGACATAAACATAAAGACACAAATGCAATAAATTGAGAAAAGAGTCGTATTATTCTTATTAGATAGGCAAGTAAATGAGTTCAAAATAAATTACTAGGTGAGAATTTAGATCTTTCAACGCTCGACCATCCTCCCATGCCTCAGAAATAATGATTCCGATCCAGTCCTACGATGAACAGAACACAATAAGAACAATAGCAGGTGTTTACAATTTGAAAGTAACAGACACAATCAAACATTTTTAGGTGCATAATGTCTAATATGTGGTCTTATTAGCCAGAGAAGTTGAGTAGAACGAGCATGAGACTGACTATTAAATATCCAAACGACAACATTTGGTTAAATCTAATTCTAAATATGAATGAAATCTTGCATTCAACTTCCTCCTATTTCCATTTTCACATTAACATACAAATCCAATGTAAAAACAATCCGTAGCCGTGTGCAAAAGCATGGAATTAAGTGTGATTTCTTGATATAAAAAATTTCCACAGAGATTAAAAAAATGGAGGAATATTAAAAGGGAATAAAATTAGACAATGAAAGTTTTATCAAATTGATATTATGTAAATGATTTGTGTAAGACAATTCAATTCTATATTTGAAGTAGTAGTTGACAAAACAAAATGTCTTATAATATGTCTGGCATGAGAACTTTCAACCAAGAGTTGAGACACAGAAAATTACTGACAGTTTGAAAATAAAATATGGACTTGTATATATTGAAATCAGTTATGACTTATGATTCTAGAAGATTAAAGCTTTTGATTAAAGTTACAACTTGCAATAATTATCTTCTGAGCTTTTTGTTAATTGTTAATGCATAAAAAAAAAGGCAACAAATGCATGAGTTTTGATTTTATTAAAGATTCAAGTTAAGTCTTATTATGATTTAACATAGTGACTAAGTATACAAGCTGTTTACTCAATCGAAAAAGTCCTAGTCGCGACCCTAACACCTAGCAGGAAGTCCAGGTGGGTCAAGGACCTGACACCTAGTAGTTGGAGTCGATAGGTCTGGAGGACCTGATATCGAGAGGAAATCTTGGTGAGCCGATCTGATGCTAAGCCGAAGTCCAAATAGGTCTGGAGGACTCAATGTTTGGCAGATAGGTTGACGTAAGCAACTAGAGTGAAGCGACGAGGAGGTCCTATTCCAGGAAGGAACAAACCCTAGGTCGCTAATCTAACTAAAAAAATCAGTAGATTTCTAAGTTGAGATTAACACAAGTCTTACTGTCTTTTCCTATTCATGCATTACTATTGTGCTAACTTTGTGTTGCAGGAATATTTTATACTACTGTGCAAACTAACTCTGTTTTGTAGAATCCAAGTGGATTGGTTGACCGAACAGGAGGATCGGTTGACCGAACAGGAGAATCAGTCGACCGAACAGGAGGATCGGTCGACCGAACCACGATGACATAGCACAAGTCTGGTCGAACAGAGCAATGTACATTTGGTTAAGCTGGATTGGTTGTCCGAACCCAAGAATTGGTCGACTAAGCCCATTTTGGCAAACAACCTAGAAGATTGAAATCTCAACAAACTTGGAATTCAAGCAGATCAGGCAACGAAACATTAAATAGCATTGATGTCGAAGTAGATTCAGATCGCAGCGAAGAAGATAGTTTGAGGGATCAGTCGACCGAACAATTAATGCTCTTAATTATGCGAAGATTAGATCTTGTCACCAAAGAAAAGCGCAGTATTCAGTCGACCGATAGAGGGTTCAGTCGACCGAACGAATCAGTCTACCAAAGGGTTTTTCAGTCGACCGATCAACACTTATAAAAGCAAGCCTCGAGCACCAAGCCGAAGTAACTTTCTACATTCCACTGTTCTACTACATTACTGCTTGTGTTACTTCTGATCCTCCACTCAGTGTGCAAGCTACATCACTAAAAGGTTCTGACGATCTTTGTTGTTGTATTGTCGGGATTTTTATTTAGCTTGTACTCTTTTTTATTAACTTCTCTATACGCATTACCTCTTTTCCGAAGTTTTCGAAAGGAGAAATTTTAGTGAATTATCCAACGGTGCGATCAAGGATTTATGGGTATTAGAGTAGGAGTTTCTATAGGCTTAGAACCAAGCAACCGAATGAGTCTACCTATTTTTATTTTCATTCGGCTACTACTTTGATATTTCGTATTGAAAAGAAAAGTTTTAAAATGAACGATATTCACCCCCTCTCCTTCTATTGTTTCCTATCGATCCTTCAATTGGTATCAGAGCAAGTAAACTTTGAAGTAACTTACCTCCAAAACTTGTTTGAAGATGAGAAGGATAGTCAATAGGTGTTCCTATGAACAGGTCTCAGAGTAGCAACATAGAGTTGTGAACCAAGTAAATACTCATGTCTCTACTTTTTATGTGTTTGCTTTTATTTAATCTATGCGTGTTTAGTTTTTTGAGCAAATTTTAAAAACTTTTTCTTTTCTTTAAAAGTATTTTCCTTTAATCTTAAGTAATATTCTTTTATATTTTATCTGCACTGCCAATCCCAAGACAAAAGTCTTGGATATTTTCTAATTCTTTTTGTGCAAGAATGTCGAACTCATACCAAGAGGGATACAACATGGTTCATCTCCCACTATTCAAGGGAGACAACTTTAGCTATTGGAAGAATAGAATAGAGTGCTACCTCAAGTCTGACATTAAGTTCTGGTTCACTATACTGAAATGATACACACCACCAATGGTAGATGGAAAGCCTATAGAGCCAGAAAACTAAACTCCCCCAATGATCAAAAAGGATCCAATGAATTACAAAGCCATAAACATCATCCAGTACAACCTAACTATGGAGAAACTAAACAGAGTTGGACCCTACAAGAATGCAAAAGAGCTTTGGGATCTTCTGGTAAAATTACACGAAGGAACGAACGACTCCAAGGTAACAAAGAGAGATCTCCTACTGAATAATTTATTTAATATCAAAATGCTTCCTGGAGAAATTGCCACCCAACTACACACACGACTCAAAGGCATTCCCAACGGCCTCCACCTAATCGGATATCACTTGAAAAATCGTGACACGATAAGGTATGCCTCGATGCCTTCCCTCGAAACACTTTGTGGGCATCGATAGTAGATGCTTACAAAGTTTCTATGGATCTTTCAATTCTTAAGTTAGACAAACTCTTTTGTGAATTAGAATTGTATGAACAATCTGTTGGATATTGGGGCCTTAAATGGACCAAAACGATTTAGAGGAAGGAAGCCATCAATTGTTGAAAGTCGTAATTGACTTCAAAATTGAAATCTACGATTCGCGTAGATAGATGTAGACTATTAATTTGCTCAAAACCGATTAAGGGTGAATGAGAAATTAATGTTTAAAGTCAGCACAAAATAACATTTATTATTCATTAATAAAGTGAATGGGAGAATAGTCCCACATCGGAAATTCTCGATGTGTATTCTCTACTTATTAATGAAGATGTGTTAATGGAGTTAACACAAAAATAAAAAGGACAGGTGACCCCTTAGCCCAGGGCGAGCAGGTGCTCGCACCTGTGAGCCCGCCACCCGCCACGTGCGGAGGTTCCACTGTACAAAAATTTTGTACAAAGGTCTGAACCTTTTCCTAGCTACCATGTGTTCTTTTAAATTAAATTTTGGATCGCCTGCGGAACTTAACACGTTTGATCCAAAACTTAATCTATTTGTTCTTTTAGGTTTTGACTTGGATCTCCTGCGAAACTTAACACGTTCGACCCAAATCACCTTAAGTTATTAATTCCATTAAATATTAATTTCCATAATTGGTTCCCAGTACTGACGTGGCGAGGCACACGGCCTTCTTGGATATGGGAGCAACCACCACCGACTAGACAAAACCTTTTATAGAAATCTAATATTTAATTTTCTAAAATAACTTTAGGTTAACCAAAAAGAACAATCAAATCACAAGGAAAAGAAAAAACAAAAGAACACAACATCGAAAAACATATTCGAAATTCTAGAACGTAAGCCTCTTGTATTTGGTATTATTTCCATAAATAACTAGCATGATGCGGAAAGAAAAATTACTAGTTATACCTTGTAGAAAAACCTCTTGATCTTCTATCGTATTCCTCTTCTAACCTCGGACGTTGTGTGGGCAACGATCTTCCGAGATGAGAAATCACCAACCACCTTCTTCTCCTCCTAGCTAGGTTCGGCCACAAAGAAAGAAGCTTCACCAAGGAAGAAAATCAAAACACTAACCAAGCTCCAAGAGATGCTAGCTTCCTCTCCTTCTTCTTCTTCTTCTCCAAGTAGTATCCGGCCACCACAAGAGCTCCAAGCCTTTGAGAGAGGTTCGGCCACCACAAGAGGAAGAGAGGGAGATGATGATGATGGCCGGCCACACCAAGGAACAAAAGAGGGAGAGAAAATAATAGAGGTTGTGTCTCATGAAGGCACCCCTACCCCTTCTTTTATATTCCTTGGCCTAGGCAAATTAGGAAATTTAATTACAATAAAATTTCCTTAATTTCCTTGACATGATTTAATTGAGAAAAATAAAATAAAATTTCCCAAATCAAACTCCAATGGCCGGCCACATCAATGAAGGAAAAAATTAGACAAGTTTTAATCAACAATTAAAACTTCCTAATTTGTTTCCGGAAATTTTAAAAATAAAATTTCTCTTTAAAAATCTCTTCATGGTTGATAAAAGGAAATTTCTATAATTTTAATTTTATCAACATGTGGATAATTTTAAAGAGAAAATAAAATATCTCACCAATCTACAAATAAGGAAAGAGATCTAATCTCTTTCTTTAATCTTTTGTAGATCTTTTACAAGAGAGATATTTTAATTTTAATTCTCTTTAATAAATTATTTCTTCCACATAATAAAAATTAAAATTAAAATCCCTTTTTAATTTAATTTGGCCGGCCCCCACTAGCTTGGGTTCAAGCTAGGGCCGGCCACCCAATTTTAATTTATGCTCCAGGTGACATTGCAGTGCCTACGTGGCACTCGGGTGACGTGTCAGGCTCGTACCTGATGTGGCAGTACCTACGCGGCATCCTCGTGGGCAAAGGGAGATGACTGAACAGTTGACTTAGGGAATGGATGGCTACCGTTGATCAACATATGTATGATGGATCGCTTGTGATGCGATCTAGAGCGTTAGATCGCAAAGACTAACGATCTGACGGCCTGGGATGAGACTTGATCTGAAGCATCGAATCAATGGATCCAGATCCGATGGCCGATGACAATAAGCGGATCTGAGGGTCACAACTCCTCAGATCTGATGGATGAGATTGAAGTGGGCTTGTTGAAGGGTTACAACCCTTCAGAATAGATGATCTAGATCGATCCAGCCCATGGAACACATCCACTCACCCAAAGGACACTCAACCTCTTCTTACAGTATAAATAGAACCCTCCAGATGATGGAATACTCACTCAATCCTCTCTTCTCTTCCTCAAGCATTCATCTCATCTTGTGCATACAAGAGTCCAAGAAGTCTACTAAAAGGTTCGCTGGTCTCGGAAGTCGGAGTGCTACGATTCCGAGACGTTCGTCGTTGTATCTTGGGAACGAATTGCAACAATCCGTTAAGCACCGTAGCGGAGCAATATCGTTTACGGAGATAGTGTCGAACACTAGCCTCGACGATCAGTTTGCATACTCCAGAAGCTACCCGGGGGTCAACAGTCGTAAACGATATTGCCTGCAAACTGATATGGCTAGTACCGACCGTCGTTCCGACCGCTATTCCGCACGGAGAAAAGCCGGAGAAATTCACCGGAACCGACTTCAAAAGATGGCAGCAGAAGATGTTGTTTTATCTAACAACGCTAAACCTTGTACGGTTTTTGCACGAAGACACGCCAGCCGCTACGGAAGGTAGTAAGGCTGCTAGCGATGCGTGGTCTTATGGAGATTTTCTGTGCCGCAATTATATACTCAACGCCTTGGACAACACGTTATATAACGTATATTGTTCTCTGGAGACGGCGAAATCTTTGTGGGAATCCCTTGAGAAGAAATACAAGACCGAAAATGCTGGATTGAAGAAATTCATCGTCGGTCGGTTTCTGGATTTCAAGATGGTGGACTCAAAAAGCGTCTCATCTCAAGTCCAAGATATGCAATTAATATTGCATGATCTGGACGCCGAAGGCATGAAGCTGAACGAGACATTCGCAGTTGCTGCGGTAATTGAGAAGCTCCCTCCGTCATGGAAGGATTTCAAGAATTACCTAAAGCACAAGCAAAAGGAGATAGGGCTGCAAGACCTGATCCTGAGGCTACGAATAGAGGAGGATAATCGAAAGTTATCCGACTCCAGAGGAACCAAGCGGACTATAGACGAAATGTCCAACCTGGTCGAGCCGAACGCTAAAAAGCCGAAGCAGTTCAAAAAGAAGGCTCAAGCAAAGAAGTTCAAAGGCTCCTGCTACAACTGTGGAAAGGCAGGACACCTGTCCAAGGACTGCAGACGCCCAAAGAAGCCAACCAAGGGGTCAAAGGATGCTACGAATCATGTCGCAACCTCTCTTGAGGACTTGGATCTCACTGCGGTTGTATTTGAAGCCAACTTGGTGGATACCAACCCGAAGCAGTGGTTCATTGATACTGGAGCAACTCGTCATATCTGTTCCGATAAAGCGATGTTCTCCAAGTATACTCCGATAAATGGCAGGAAGCTCTATATGGGTAATTCCACGATGTCGCCAATTGTTGGACTCGGAAAGGTTGTTCTGAAGATGACGTCCGGAAAGGAGCTAACACTCATTGATGTACTCCATGTTCCCGACATCAGTAAGAACCTAGTTTCTGGAGCGGCATTGGTCAAGGCCGGATTTAGGCTAGTGTTCCAGTCAGACAACTTTGTACTTACGAAGAATGGTGTCTTCGTAGGAAAGGGGTACCTAGAAAAGGGTCTATTCAAAATGGTTGTAATGTATGTACTCCGAAATTTTGATGGTAATAAAATAAATGCTTCCAGCTATGTTGTTGAGTGTTTTAATTTATGGCATGATCGACTCGGACATGTGAATAATAATACTCTCAAACGTCTCGTCAAATTAAATTTATTACCAAACGTCAATGTTGACGGAACACACAAATGTGAAGTGTGCGTGGAAGCGAAAATGACGAAACTACCTTTTCATTCGGTGGAAAGGACAACAACTCCTCTAAAGTTAATACATAGTGATCTATGTGACTTGAAATTTGTGCAAACTAGAGGAGGTAAAAAATATTTTATTACTTTTATCGATGACTGCACAAAGTTCTGTTATGTCTTTCTTTTAAGAAGTAAAGACGAAGCCCTAGAGGCGTTCAGAACCTATAAAACAGAAGTTGAAAACCAACTTAACAAACGAATTAAAATAATTCGAAGCGATAGAGGTGAAGAATATGGTGCACCGTTTGATGAATTTTGTACAGAATCTGGCATTATCTATCAAACAACGGTGCCTTACTCACCTCAATCAAACGGTGTTGCCGAACGTAAAAATCGGACACTAAAAGAAATGATGAATGCCTTGTTGATAAATTCAGGCTTACCTCAAAACTTGTGGGGGGAAGCAATATTATCGTCAAATCACATTCTCAACAGAATCCCTCATAAGAAAAATGATAAAACTCCATATGAACTATGGAAAGGCCGCGAGCCATCGTACAAATACCTGAAAGTGTGGGGGTGCTTGGCAAAGGTCGAAGTACCTAAACCAAAGCAAGTAAAGATCGGACCTAAAACGTTCGATGCGATATTTGTCGGATATGCCCATAATAGTAGTGCATATCGTTTCCTAGTTCACAAATCAGACATTCCTGATATACATGTGGGAACAACCATAGAATCTCGGAATGCGATATTCTTTGAAAACGTATTCCCAAATAAAAAGGGAAACGTTGAAAGTGATAACAACGGAAGTTCAAACAAAAATGACGTTACCGAACTTAGCTGTTATAAAAGGACTATTGACGATCAAAGTGAAGAGCCACGTCGTAGCAAACGGGCTAGAGTTGAGAAATCGTTCGGGCCAGATTTCATGACTTTCATGTCAGAAATGGAACCAAGAACATTAAGTGAAGCTCTCTCTAGACCCGATGCTCCAATGTGGAAAGAAGCTGTCAATAGTGAAATTGAGTCTATCATGAATAATCATACTTGGGAATTAGTAGACCTTCCTTCTGGTAATAAACCATTAGGTTGTAAGTGGATACTAAAACGTATGTATAAAGCTGATGGATCAATTGACAAGTATAAGGCCAGACTTGTAGCCAAGGGGTACAAGCAAGAGGAAGGCCTTAATTACTTCGATACATACTCACCGGTGACAAGGATTACGTCCATACGAGTGCTAATAGCCATTGCAGCACTGTATGACCTTGAAATACATCAAATGGATGTTAAGACTGCGTTCTTAAATGGTGAGTTGGAAGAAAAAATTTATATGGAGCAACCCGAAGGGTTCATGGCTCCTAGAAATGAGAAAAAGGTGTGTCGACTTGTTAAGTCATTGTACGGACTTAAGCAAGCGCCTAAATAATGGCACGAAAAATTTGACAAAGTAATGCTGTCAAACGAATTCAGAATAAATGAATGTGACAAATGCATTTATGTCAAAAATACACCTGAAGGCTATGTAATTGTCTGTCTATACGTAGACGATATGCTAATAATGGGCAGTAATCATGATGTAATCATGACTACAAAGAAAATGTTGACCAGAAATTTTGATATGAAAGATATGGGTCAAGCAGATGTTATATTGGGAATTAAAATTCTCAGGACATCAGAAGGGATAGTTTTAACACAATCCCATTATGTAGAATCTGTATTGAAAAAATTCAATGCGTACGATCTCTCTTCAGTGAAAACACCTATGGATCTAAGTCAACACTTAGCGAAAAACCATGGTGAGACCATATCGCAGTTGGAATATTCTCGGATAATAGGCAGTTTGATGTATCTCACAAACTGCACACGTCCGGATATTGCCTGTACGGTCAACAAACTGAGTCGTTTTACGAGTAATCCAAACGACACCCATTGGAAAACATTGATGCGAGTTCTCAGATATTTGAAATATACTATGAACTATGGATTACATTATGGAAAATATCCCGCTGTGTTGGAAGGATATTGTGATGCTAATTGGATATCAGATACAAAGACTCCAAATCCACTAGTGGATATATATTCACGATCGGTGGGGGAGCAGTATCTTGGAAATCCACTAAGCAGACTTGCATTGCTCGGTCAACTATGGAATCCGAGTTTATAGCACTAGACAAAGCAGCTGAGGAAGCCGAATGGCTGCGGAATTTCTTGGAAGATATTCCTAGCTGGGTGAAACCTGTGCCTGCCGTACTAATCCACTGTGATAGTCAATCGGCGATTGGAAGGGCACAGAGTAATATGTATAATGGGAAGTCACGACATATACGTCGTAGACATAATACCATTAGGCAGTTGATCTCGAATGGAGTGATTGCAATCGACTATGTAAGTCCAAAGATAATTTGGCAGATCCTCTAACGAAGGGGTTGAGTCGAGATCAAGTATACTGCTCATCAAGAGGAATGGGATTAAAAATCTACAACTAAAAATGACTGTAGCGGTAACCCAACCTTGTTGACTGGAGATCCCAAGATCTTGGTTCAATGGGACAACGAAGTTCTGAGTTGTGGTCCAGCACATTAGATATGTTTATCTCTAATCCCAATCCTAGGATGAATTTGTGCTGTCCTACCTCATGTAGTGAGGTTAAGCTTATGCTTTTAGTGACTTCTATACCTGATAAGGTGAAGTATGGTAGGATACTCTTGATAGAAGTGTCACCTATGTGAGTGTGAAGACAGACCGCTTCAATGAAACACTCATGAATCCAAGATGGTATCCATGGCCGAAACGGAACCAACCATGAGAACCTAAAGTAGGTGAGATAGATCTCTGTGTGGGTGTTATTGTCTAAGTATACACCAACAGCTGAGCAGTTCAAGACATCATGTTCACTGCGCAGCCTAGTATACTCGATAGCATTTCACTATGGAATGTTCAAAGCCACAAGCTACCTCTCCCGATGCAGTGACTTATCGATTGGACTCTTGTAAAATGTCAGCATGCATACACGCATTGCATTAATTTCCATTCATGTGGGGGATCGTTGGATATTGGGGCCTTAAATGGACCAAAACGATTTAGAGGAAGGAAGCCATCAATTGTTGAAAGTCGTAATTGACTTTAAAGTCAGCACAAAATAACATTTATTATTCATTAATAAAGTGAATGGGAGAATAGTCCCACATCGGAAATTCTCGATGTGTATTCCCTAATTATTAATGAAGATGTGTTAATGGAGTTAACACAAAAATAAAAAGGACAGGTGACCCCTTAGCCCAGGGCGAGCAGGTGCTCGCACCTGTGAGCCCGCCACCCGCCACGTGCACACGTGCGCAATGGGCGCTTTGTAGGCGCACTTTGTAGGATGCCTACGCGGCATCCTCGTGGGCAAAGGGAGATGACAGGACAGTTGACTTAGGGAATGGATGGCTACCGTTGATCAACATAGGTATGATGGATCGCTTGTGATGCGATCTAGAGCGTTAGATCGCAAAGACTAACGATCTGACGGCCTGGGATGAGACTTGATCTGAAGCATCGAATCAATGGATCCAGATCCGATGGCCGATGACAATAGGCGGATCTGAGGGTCACAACTCCTCAGATCTGATGGATGAGATTGAAGTGGGCTTGGTGAAGGGTTACAACCCTTCAGAATAGATGATCTAGATCGATCCAGCCCAAGGAACACATCCACTCACCCAAAGGACACTCAACCTCTTCTTACAGTATAAATAGAACCCTTCAGATGATGGAATACTCACTCAATCCTCTCTTCTCTTCCTCAAGCATTCATCTCATCTTGTGCATACAAGAGTCCAAGAAGTCTACTAAAAGGTTCGCTAGTCTCGGAAGTCGGAGTGCTACGATTCCGAGACGTTCGTCGTTGTATCTTGGGAACGAATTGCAACAATCCGTTAAGCACCGTAGCGGAGCAATATCGTTTACGGAGATAGTGTCGAACACTAGCCTCGACGATCAGTTTGCATACTCCAGAAGCTACCCGGGGGTCAACACAATCTTACTTAAGTCAAGTTAAGAAAGGAATTACTTTGTATGTAGGAACAAGCAAGGAGACAAAATCAAGAACTAAAAGTGAACCCAAAAGTGAGTCAGACTCAGACTCAATAAATGAAGAAGAACTGGTGAATATGGTTCGAAGAAAGTTCACCAAAAGGAATTTCAAAAGAAGCATGAAGAAAGCACCAATCATCCAGAACGAAAATAAATCAAAAGTATCTTGCTATGGATGCAATAAGGGGTCACTACATACACGAGTGCCCAAATCAGAAGGAGAAGCCAAAATCCACAATAAGAAAGAAAGCTTTTCAAGCGACTTGAGACGAATCATCTTCCGAGGAATCCGACGCAGAAGAACCAAAGAACACGAGTCATCTTACTTTTAAGGCAAGAAATGAAAAATTAGAGTTCGAGGTAGAGTACAAGTCTGAATCAGACACTGAGTCCGAGAGAAGCCACGGATCCATATCCATTTTTAATGTCATGATATGGTAACTTTTTCTTCCAAGTCAAATTTACTTAAAATTGTAAAATGTTTATTTAAAAAATTAACCAAGTCTGAGGAACAAAATAACTTATTACTTAAGGAAATGGATCACCTTAAGAAGAAAGTTAGCTTGAGTCACTCGACTAACTAAGTTCAAGTTGTAACTTCAACTCAAGTTTCAAATCTTGAGGAAGAAAATTTCAACTTGAAAGGTCAAGTGGAATGACTCAAGAAAATGTTGGAAAAGTTTGATTTGGGATCCAAGTGTCTAAATATGATACTTGGATCACAACAAGCCGTGTATAACAGATCTAGACTCAAGTACAAACCAAACGCAACCAACAAATCATATCTATTTTTACTTAGTCAAAACATTAGAAAATAAGTCCAAGCATGGGTACCTAAGTCATGTTTAACTAAACTGATTGAACTGAATCAATATTTGGTTCTCAAGAGTCAGATCCATCTCCTAGATAAACCATATCTAAGCTATGACTCAAGGGGAGCAAATAGAAAAACTATTCACCCTACTTGATTGATTGATTATGCATGCTTAGACTTAGATTTATTTTTCTACTTATATTAGAATGGTTAGAAACAAAAAGGTTTACCAAACCCTAACAACATAGCATCGGAATGAATTGAGATGATAGTACGTCAAGGAAACTCTATCGAAGTCATGTCTAGGCTGAATCATATATGTTCTACTTGGTGCACTAGACTTAGTGGATCTGGCCAAAGCTACCCTAGTCAAACATGAGATAGTTAGACCAAAATCTTGTATTAAGTTTTTTAGGAGAGTCATTTTTGGGAAGTTATCTTAGATGTGATTACTCTAATGATGCCCGATATGACTCACCATAGTTTAGAGACTTACCTTATAAACTCTTTCTTGATGAACTCAAAGCTAAGTTTGAATCTAATATGGGTCAAATAACCTTTAAAAAAATCTTAATAATTCAAACTAATTAAGAAAACAAAATAATTAAATCAACAATTAAATCTAAATAAATTATAAGTTAACTACTCTAATAAATTAATAAACTAACATTGAATTAATCTTAATCAATTAATTATTGCCTTAACTAGTTAATAAAATTGAACTCTAATCAATCCTAATATTAAAGTAACAGTTAAATAATTAAAATAAATTAAACTTAAAATTGTTAAAATTTAAACAAAATTTTGTAACTAAACCCTAAAACAAGATAAACTAATACTAAATTAATATTAACAATTTATAATTCACCTTAATTAATTAGTTTCGAAAATAATAAATCAATTATTTTAATCTTTAACTAATTAATAATTTATCTTAATTAATCAATAACTTTAATTGAACTTTAGTTAACTTTAAATTATTTTAATGAATCTTAATTGACACAAGTAGCAGTCAATTGGTATAATGTCATTGGATCGATGATGCACATAACCCCCATGACTGGCTTGATGTGTTTCCATACCAGATTGCCCACCTGAAAAACATCTAGGGGTAACCCTTCTATTATAATTTTATCTCATCCTTTAGCGATATGATATAAGTCTAGTTGTCGCCTTATCCCACACTTCTTCTATCAAGTTAAGTTCTATAAGACGTCAGTTAGCATTATCCTCATCATATAAGCATCTTCGATCAGATTCCATGTTAATTTCGACCAGGACCACTGCTTCACCACCGTAAACCAAGTGGAAAGGAATTATGCTTGTCAATTCTCGAGAGTTGTACGATATGCCCATAATACACTGGGTAATTCATCCACCCAACTACCGCTAACATGATCTAATTTAGTCGTAAGCCCTCTGATAATTTCTCTGTTTATTACTTCAGCCTGACTGTTGCCCTGTGGATAAGCCACAGAAGTGAAGGCCTGCGTGTTACCATATCCCAAACACCATTCTCAAATCCTTCTGCCTTGGAACTGTCTTCCATTATCAAAAACCAGCTTATGTGGAATGCCAAATCTATAAATAATATATTGTCATAAGAATTTAATAACCATTTGCTTGGTTATTTTGGCTAAGGGCTCGGCCTCCACCCATTTTGAAAAATAATCTACTGTCACCAGTAAAAATCTCTTTTTGAGCAGGTGCTAAGGGAAAAGATCCTACTATGTTCATACCTCATTGATTGAACGGGCAAGAAACAATAGAGGTTTTAAGCAATTCGGTGGGGTGATGTGGGATGTTATGGCGCTTTTGAAAGGATAAATAGGTCCTTACTAATTGAGCTGCATCAGTCTATAAAGTAGGCCAAAAATACCATGTCAATAATACTTTTAGAGTGAGAAATTGACCCCTGCATGACTCCCGCAAGAACCCTGATGTATTTCCTGTAAAATATATGCTCCATGACTATTGGAGACACGCCCGTTACTTCTTTGGGCATCCAGGCAAACACATCACTGTTATGTGTTAGACATTCCACCAGCTTGGCCTTAAGCTCAGGAGCTAGGTAGGCTGCTTTCTGAGTGGTGGCTTCTAGCTGACCGGCTTGAATTTATATTTCTTCTTTTTCTTTATATACCAGGATGGGCGACTTCTCTTGAATAGTATTGACTTCCATCCTTTTGAATTTTTCGGGCAACATTGGACTTTGTCTTAATTATCTCAACGTAGCATTTGCATGCTACTAACTGATCACCTTTGACTTCCCCCACTTGGTCATCCATGGAGAATTTTGTTTTCTAGTAGAAGGTTGAGATGATCGCCCGAAATTCATTTAGGGTCAGTCGGCCCAAAATGATGTTATAAGCGAAGGGCGCATCCACAACTATAAAGATTGATTAGCGCGTTCTCATCAGGGTGCCTCCCCTAAAGATATGGTCAACTTTATTTGGTCGAGCGATTGAACCTCATTACCTGTGAACCCATACAAAGGGATCACCATGGGTTGAAACTCGCTCGAGTCTATTTGCAATTGTTCGAATGTTTGTTTGAAGATAATGATAACTGAGCTACCTGTATCAATAAAAATATGATAAATATTATAATTCGTTATAACAACCTTGATTATTAATGCATCATCATGGGGTATTTCCACCTCTTCTAGATCCTTGGGTCTGAAGTTGATTTCGGACCCAGCTGTCGGCTCTGCACTACATCCAACTGCATGGATTTTCAAACAACGAGCGTGTAACTTCCTCGCTCGGTTGGAATCACCATCGGTCGATCCTCCAGTTATCATGCTAATATTACCTCGGGCATCATTACTGCGGTTTTTCTCTTGCCGCGCTGAGGGCTGTTCCTGCTGAACTCAGGCCGACGTTTGAACTTGTTCAGCCTGGGGCTGAAGTGCTCCCTGTTGTTGCTCGGCCGCTTGGTACTCAATCCTGAGTGGACTGTTTTATCGCTGATACAGTCGATGATTTGGAGTTGGAGAATGCCAACGATATCTGGGGTTGTTGTTTCATTGATTTAGCAAAGTGTAACAATCCTTAGTGTTATGAGTGGGCGTTCAATGGTATGTGCACCACCTTCATGGAGCTCCTAAGGAGCTTCCACATACTTCATGGCATGAGGTCGTGGTTCTTGATGACGAATTTGAGGACCCGCCCAAGGTGCTCTTGGTGGGGGAGTAGGTTGCATTGGGCAATCAACTGCTAGGATAGAGACAAGTGTGGTGACTTCCTTCTTCCGGATAGCTTGTGCTTCTTCAACATTTATGAACTCTGTTGCCCGGTTGAGTAGAAGGTCAAAATTCTTCGGAGGTCTTCTGGCTAGATAGTGAAAGAAATCGTTATTGGTGAGTCCTTAAGAAAAGGCATTCACCAAAATCTTCATGGAGGCGGTGGGGATGTCCATAACCACCTGATTGAACCTTTTAGTGTAGCCTCATAGTGTCTCTTTGAGCCCCTGTTTGAGTGAAAAGAAGTTCTAAGGGATTTTGTGATACCGCCGATTGCTAGAGAAGTGCTGAAGAAAGATCTTGCAAAAATATTTGAAACAGCGAATGAAGTTGTCTAGCAGTCGTTTAAACCATCGTTGAGTCGCCCCGTCGAATGTGATGAGGAACATTTGGCATTTCACACCATCCGTAAATTGCTGAAGAAGAGTGGCATTCTCAAATTTGAGGAGATGATCTTCCGGGTCGGTTGTTCCCGAATACTCTCCTATATTCAGATTTTGATAATGCTTTGGCAATAGATCCTCCAATACCTACTGAGAGAATAGGGTGACAATTCGCTCAGGAGAGCTATCACTGGTTATGGCTTTTCATTTGCGCCTGTCTGAAGGCTAAGGAGATGGCACGCTGGCTCCAGTGGCTGATTCGTTGACTGACAGAAAACCTTTCTCTCTCGAAAGAAGCTTTCCTCGGACCCTGCTCATAATCCAACAATCCAACAAGACGTTCATGACCAAAAACCAAGGAAGAGGTCCCTGGCAAGGCCCTTTGACGCTCAAGTCAGTATGGCACCAGATGAAGAAATCAAGAACAGTAGAGAAAGTGCTTGCATGAGAATAAAGCTCAAATGATGCTTTTTTCGTACCTTGTCAACAAAGAGGACCTCCCTTTATATATCATCTTTCATAACCTTTGTGACCAGGAGGTAGCCCAAGTTGTCAGAGTTTATTAGGTGATGAAAACGGGACAATGTGAAATAATTATAGAGGAATCTTTCATCTATCTATTAATGTACCTCTTTTGTCGTTTATACTCCACGTCATTATTGACGTGGTTAAAAGAAGATGATGTCATGATTAGCTGGTTTATGAGAGGCATAATAACCTTCGAAAAAGACTTCAAAGGAATATTCTCCGACAAGTTATGGTAAGCTATTATAATGTTGTCAGAAGTTGTCTGCTGAGTATATCTCGACCTATTTCTGAGGCCGACCTTATTTATGTCTGCCTTTGTATTAATTTGCTTGGTCGTGTATTAAACACAGTAAAAATTTGTTCAGAGATTGATATGGTGCCCAAAGTATGTCGAGAATCCATTTAAGAAGTCATATGATTAATTGTATATTAAAGCAACATTTAAGAGATAATATGATATCAGCTAACCTTAAATTCGGCCAACCTCTGCTCGGCCATCCATTCATGTGAAGCCTCCAGTGGATAGGTGCCTTTAAGCCCAGTCGGCCTTTCCTCGCCCGAGCGTATATTGAGAATTTTATGAGATTGAATGTCTTTGAGGTTGGTCGGCCTTTACCCGGTAGGGCGAAGACAAAGGAACATAGGTTTGACTAACCTTTATCCAGTTGATCATATATTAAGAGTTTTATGAGGCTAAGGGAGCTAAGCCTAGCTGACCTTTCTCCGCCCGAACGTGTATTGAGAACTTTATGAGACTAAGGGTGCTAAGCCGGCCTTTGCCTAACCGGGCGCACACAGAAAGTCTTATGCTCAACTGGCCTTTATCTGGTCGATTGTATATTAAGAGCTTTACAAGGCTAAGGGCGCAAAGCTCGGCTAGCCCGATTGGCCTTTTCCCCACCCGAGCGTATATTGAGATTTTTGTGAGGCTAAGGGCGCTAAGCCCGGACGGGCGCACAAAAAAAGTTTTATGTTCAACCGACTTTTATCTAGCCAATCGTATATTAAGAGCTTTACGAGGATAAGGGTGCTAAGCCTAAGGATGTAATCAAGCCGACCCGAGCCGAACTCTTGAATGTTTGAGCTTGACTCGTTTATAATCGAGTCGAGCTCGAGTCGAGCTCGAGCTTTATTTAACGAATATATTCATGACTCACGAGCTTATTCGAGCTTTTATCGAGCCTAAACGAGCTTAATAAATATAAATCATAAATTTAAATATTCATTAAAAACTAAATTATATATTTAGAGAAAATTATAATATTATTATCAAATTTTATAATTTTATTCTAATAAATAAATTTAATATATTTGTCTATATTTTTCATAAGTAGAGTGTAAAATCTATAAATTCAATATTAAAACTATTATTATTTTTATTTAAAAGTTACTTAATGAGCTTAACGAGCGTGTTCACGAGCTAACGAGCCGAATATTACGAAACTTGAGCTTGGTTTGTTTATCTTAACGAACCTCAACAAACGAGCTTTTATCGAATCGAGCTTTGAATAGCTCGCGAACTGCTTGATTCATTTACACCCCTAGCTAAGCTCGTCAGGCCTTTTGCCCGGCCGGCCTTTTCCCACCCGAGCGTATATTGAGAACTTTATGAGGCTAAGGGCGCTAAGCCTGGGCCGGCCTTTGCCAGGCCGGGCGCACACAGAAAGTCTTATGTTCCTCGAGCTCGACCAACTTTTCAACCGACCGTGCGCGTCTAAAGAGTGTTAGAAGGCTTAAGTGCCTAGAGCCCGAACGGTCTTTCATTCGATTGGGCTCCTTTGGACCCGGCTAGCCATTTACTGACCGAGTGCATTATTTCTTTAGTTTCAGAGTAAAGTCCTAGAGTACCCGACCGGGATTGTAGCCGGTCAACCTTATCTGAGCGTCCTACTTTAGGGCCGCATGGGCAGAACCCGAGAACTTTGAGAGTGGGTGATCAACAGAATCCGGCGTGGAATGCTCCTATATCATGACTTTAACCATTATATCACCTTGACTTTGACTATCATATTATCTCCTAAATCCGTTCGCTATAATCCGTATCAGGAACACTGCAATCTCAGTCGTTACTTTTCTTCGCATATAGTGATGCGATTACATACGTCGGATTGAGAACTAATTCTTCTTCGCCACTTTAGTAGTATTCCTCAATGCAATCTCTTTGCAGCAAAAAGGCGAAACCCTCGCCCCCAGAGCCCCCACCGACCGGACCCACGGTCATTGTGAGGGAGGTAAATCGCAGCACTCGAGCTAACATGGGACGGACCGGGTGGGATACAGGGATAGGGGATTTATTCCCCCGTTGCCACTGAGTTTCGACCCGACGGCCTCCTTGCAGCAACTTCTGCCCCATGCCATCTCGGATGACCCACGGGGTCAATTCCTCAATGCAATCTCGGTCATCAGATCGAAATCTTCTTCTCGGCGACCATCGATTTGGTGCACCGTTTTAATTGCATCATGGAGGCGAATATAAACAAGTTCGCCTCCTCGTCCTCGTCGTCATTGTTTCCATCTTGCTCGCTTGCGCCGCCAATCTGCTGCTCCTCCTCGTCCTCCTCAGGTGTCTCTGGTGCATTGTAGAGATTTCGAAGCCGTCGAGGCGTCGATGTTAGCCATATCGTTAGCTAACTCATATTTGGATCGGCAATCATCTTTCCGATACGATAGATCCGCCTTGAATCCGCTCGTCTACATTTCAGTTTGCGCATTTTAAGAATCACATTTGAATCTTCACTTTTCAAGCTCATTTGGCACATTGAATGCTATCAGTTGTAACATTTGAAAGTCTTTACATATAATGTGAGAGTGACAAATTTATTATAATGGGATGGAAATTAATTTCCAACAAATATATATCGTTCGAGAACAAATTTTTCCTATTCACTATCGACTATAAATTAACCGATGAAATAGGTGACTTTGTGAGTTGGAGTTGGCATAAGAATATACTGTCTTTTCTTCCTTATAAATCTTATCTGATTGTTTAATCTTTTAACGTTAGAGCTTAAATTTTTTGGCCCGAAATCTAAACCAGGTCAGCAAGCCGATCAATCGTTGCTCAGTTCAACAGGTCCATTCGTAACGCCTTAAATAATACATGATTTTTTGAAACAAGGGAACAATTTAATTTACATGGACCATTATTCTATTTCATTATGATAGTGTCATTGTACTATGGTATCCTGATAAAATATTTAAATTGTCATCTAGATATTTATGGTTCGATCTTTAGTTATGACGTATTTGTAAGAATTTTTTTTTTAAACAAGGATCGCAATCAAAAGATACTGGGTTCTTGAGTTAGTCCGCTGCGCATGCTATTTATCTGATAGCTGGTGGAAAATTTCCTTGAGACATCTTACAACATTTGATGTGGCTAAACGCCTCAATTTAATTTTTTTTATGTTTTTAAAATCAATTTTTTAAAAAAAATTTAAACCTAAATACATATTTATATTTATAGTCTGAGTATTTAATTTTTTTTAATTTCATATATATTTTTTAACTTGAACGTTATAACTAAGAGGAGATCCTCTGAAATACTTTTTGCGGTTTAGAGGATACTGTCTTTACATGTATTGATGGGGATCGATAGTCTCCATTTGTAAAATAGGTGGAGACCATTTATCTCCACCAATACATGTAATAGGAGGATCCTCTGGACCGTAAAAAATGGTCTAGAGGATCTCATTTAGTTATAACTCAATCCCTAAATCCTATAAGTAAATCTAATTAGTGTAATCCGGAGTTAAAAAAATAAATAAATAAATATTATTTAAAATTTTTTAAATATCATCTAAAATTTTTTAACTTAAACACTATAACCGAACCCATAAATTGTTAACTTAACTCTAGAGCTAAAAAAAAATATAAAAATAAATAAATATGTTTGAATTGAGGCGTTCAGAAATTCAAGCGCCTTAACACGGTAAAATAAAAAAAATGGCTATGGTGTGAAAGTGCCTCTAATGTATCGGAGGTCTCTTGAGTCGGTGCACGCACGAGTCCATGGCAGGCGGTTCGCAGCGTATCAAATTTAATCAAAGAAAATATAAACATAAAATATAAAATGGAAAAGTTTATGTCATTAACCACTATAATAATATAAAATTTAGAACGGGAAAGGATTTGAAAACTTAATAAATTTGTGATCGTCGAATTTAAAGTGTGTGAGCGTCTGTAGTCCAACGGTGAGGATAATTGCCTTCCAAGCAATAGATCCGGGTTCGACTCCCGGCAGACGCAATTGCGTATTTTTTTTTGACGCCAGAAATTAAAAGCAAACATTATTATTTTATCAAACTGTGGATGGCTCAGACTTAGTGAAACAATACGATGAAAAAAAAAAAACTCTATAATAGTATTAAAATATTTTCTTAAGTTGCAATTATTTTTACACAAAATATTGATGTTTCTAAAAACTTGTAGAATATTTTTTTAAAAAAAATTAACATACTTACGTTGCAAAACGTGATTATGTTCATCCCTATGTCCTGAGGAGGTAAATCATAAATGACTACTAACCATTAGTATAGGTGGTAAAACATGAAAAGAGGTATGCTCGGGAAAAAAAATTCATGCATTTTAGGGATATAAAAAATACATGAAATATTAAAAAATCTTCATGTAAATTACTTTTGCATAAAATGTGAGGGTGTACTTATACATTAAACTTTGAAGCCATTACAAACTTCTATCACATTAAATTATATTTTGTCTAAAATATGATTTTACATAATATAAATATTTCGTTATTTTAAAAAATAGCTTATAATCTCCATAGAGGATCAAAATATAATATAAACAACTCAGATTCTAACTAATGAGAGAATATTATAATTTTTAGTTATATTAAGAAAGAAAAGCTTATGGCCAAAACTTAACAAAAGAAACCAAAGAACAATAAAATAATCTATATATATATATATGGTGATTGAGAAGCTTTACAAACCTTCCCGACCGAAACAGTTATGAGTTATGACTGGCGAAAAGCTTAGCAGATATCTTGAATAAAATAAAATAAAAGCATATAAAATTTTATATGGAGCTAAGTTATTGTCATTTGATTTTATTTATCTTTGTCAAATTTCTTTTGCTCAAAAATTAAAAAGAATTGTAATTATTTAATGTAATATTGATAGGAGATAAAATATTTATATTATAGTAACATATTTATTAGTTGATCCCGTCCGGAAGTTGAGTTGGATGGAGAGAACTGGTGATGAAGACAGAAATGTTGATAGAGAGAAGACTCGAATTAGAAATTGAAGATATACCATAGGCTTTTGGCCTTCAAGAGGAGCAGGGGAGACGGTAGAAAATGATACACGGGGCTGTTAGAGTGAGAATTAGGGAAGAGGTCCCTAGCGTAAGCACTCCGATGCTCAAGTCAAAAAGAAGTCGAGCTAAAAGCATACGAAAAAGTAGTACTGTAGTAAATGTGTGTATGCGTGGGTGCCTGGCTAATGAAGAGGGTCTCTCTTTTATACAGTCTCTCATAACCTCCATAATAATGTGGCGGTCAGAGAATGCCTATGTAAGAGGATATTGGGTGAGAAAGAATATACAATTGACTTCCAATATAGGGTACGAAAAGGTTCTGCATCACGCATGTGACAAAGTATAGGAATATTCTCTTACACATAGTCATTATTCTCTGACAAGTGGTTATGATTCCCTAATAATGTTGTCTTCTAGTGAGAGTCCGACCGGAGCTGGGATTAGCGGGAATAAATTGGGAGTCATGCCTATGAGAAGTAAATTGGGAAGTTGAGCCCTAAGTGTCTGACCAAAGCTAGGAACGATCGAGAATAAACTAGGAGTCATGCCCATGAGAAATGAGAATTGGGGATCTGAGTCTTGAGTGTCTAACCGGCGCTAGGACCGATCGGGAATAAACCAGGAGTCATACCCATGAGAAATGAACTGGGTGTAAGTATCCGTGGTAGTTTTAATATGATCAACTAAGTCAAGTTAACTACTATTGTATTTTGATCCGTGTGTATGAATTTAGGAGTACAGGAAGTCGAGTGAAAAACGTAGCTAACAAGAAGGACGCCACGAGAGAGAGTCGAAGAGCTCGGTGCATTCGAGAGACGAGTTGTTGCTGAAGAGTACGCTGGCAGACGAGAAGCATGTAGCATTTTCGAGGGACAAGAAGCTAGAGCGGAAGCTTGCTTAAGAAGAAGGCTAGAAAATAGGTTCAAGTGAGCTCTATTCTGGATGGCCGAAATCACCCAAGCAGATGGAGCCAGATCAGAGCAGAACCGGACAGTCAACATCTTATTAACTGTCCGAGCACTTGGACCAAGTCCACGTGCCTGGGTTGAGTCCAAACGCCCGGACCACCTGGGTCAGCCCAAGGCCGCCTAGACGCCCGCCTCGACGAGGAAGGGTGTCTGGGTGCCCGAACCAGGATAAAACTTTACAATTTATCCATTGCATAGTTGTTTACTAGATGATAAGATTTGCCACGCTGGGGTGCCCGGAGAGGATCTGGACGCTCGGACCATGCCACATCAGCAAACAGTCAATTTCAACCGATGGGTTATAAATAGAGCTCTGGTCTTCTCCTATTCGAATAACACACTTTGTACTTTAAGTATTCTTTCTTTCTTTCATTTCTGATTGTCATTTCCGTGTATGAAACTTCTCCACCTTTGATGTTTTATTCGAGAAGAAGATTTTTCTACTAAGCCAACTTTATTTAATTTTTCTTCTGATTGCAAATCAAATAAAAATTTGTGTGTCTCGTACCTTTCTTTAATTCCTTTATATTTTGTTCAAGTGTGTGATTAATAAAGCTCGATTGTTTAAGAAAAATGTTTGTTGTTTTATATTGTTCAAGGCAATTCACCCCTCTTATCGGCTACAAGGGACCAACATTGGGGAGCTAAGCCTTGAGTGTCCGACTGGCTCTGGGACTCGTCGGGAATAAACTGAGCGAGAATCTGGGAGACGTGTGAGTTATGTACCCTTATAACTCGCACGGAGGCAATAGCTTGGGACTCGACCGGCTCGTCGTTGGGCACGTGAGTCATGCACACTTATAATTTACACTGAGACGAGAGTCTAGGACTCGACCGGCTCATCGTTGGAGTACGTGTGAGCCATGCACGCTTAAAACTTGTACCGGGACGAGAATCTGGGACCCGACCAGGTGGTCGTTGGGCGCGTGAGCTATGCACGATTATAACTCACATTGAGCCACAGTCTGGAACCCGACCAGGTGTAATCGGCCGGGAGTGGAAGGAGAACCATGTCCAAGAGAGACTAAGCTCGATGTACCCGACCTGCTACATGCTGGCTGAGAATAGACCGACAGTTATGCCCATGAGAGACTAAGCCCTATATACCGGATCGGATAGGCGCTGGTTAGAAATAGATTGAGAGTCATACTCAAAAGATATGATTCACTTAACCATATTTACTTTGACACTGACTATCTCCTCACTTAGACCTTAATTCACATATCATCCTGATCTTCGATCTCGTATTTCCTTCGAGGCCACCCATTATACATGGTATCATCAGTGTTAATTAAAATTGGAATGTCCGTAGTTATGATATTCTGAGAAATAAAAATTGAAAAAAGGATAAAATAATATTTTAATGATAAATCAAAAAAGGATATTGGATTCCAATAAAAACGGATCTTCTTTTTTTATTTTTATCAGAATTATTTAGTTATATTAGATTTAATTAATTTGCTCCCATAATATTTGACTAATTTTAAGTATTTTAAATAAATTAAAATAATTTTTAATTAATATTTGAGCCATTTAAAAGTATTTTTTGACCAAATTATTTAATAGTTTTAAACATATTAAAAAAATCTAATATATTTTAAAATAAAATATTTTTAAGCAATAATAAAAATAAAGAATAGATTTCTTTTATTCGAATCACATTGTAAATGACCACTCGAAACCATATACTTTCCTCAAGGAATCAACGAAATACTATTATCAGGGCATTCACTACTACAACTAAGGTCTTTAAGAATATACATAAGCATTCTTACAGTATATTTTTTATGACACTAAAATTATGATGACATCATCAGAAAATGTATTGAAATATGATGTTAGTATAGACCCTTTAGTATTCCTAACATTTGTATAATGTTATTATAAAATATTTATGCTAATTTCAAAAGTGTAATGTCACGAAAAAATATTTTATGGACATTTATGTATACCTTTTTATTATCTAAATAAGGACAAATATAAATATCACCTAAAGTAATTTATATTGACAATTATAAATATTTTAAATTTTTATATAAGGACAATAAAATATGTTAGTAATGATAATTTAAAGGATATTTTAAACGGTCATAATCTATAATGACATTTAATAACATTATTAAATGTCAATTATAATATTTTATAAAGACATTAAATAGAAACATTTAGAATACACCACAATAAATTACTGATATTTATCACGAAAAAATTATACATCATCACAATTTAACCATCATCACAATTCACCACAATAAGAATATAAACATTTTACATTCAAAATATCCAATTCATTCACTATATCATCACAATTCATCCATCATCACAAAAGTACAAATGCAATAGTAATGCAAAAATATTGAATCCAATGATAACTAAATACTAACAAATCATTGAGTTTTAAAACTAATAAAGTCTTATAAAATAAAAACTCAACTAATTTACTATCAACCATCTTCAACCATCATTTACAAAATCCAAGTACCTATAACATACAAATACAATCCATAAATTTGTATAAGTAAATTAAAAAATGAAAATATAAATCTAATAAACATAATTTAAAAGATTGAAAATCATATCGAACGAGAAACAAATAAAGTATCATTCTATATGCACAGAAATCTTCACTTATTATCAACTACAATTTTAAAATTTTAATAACATGATAAATATAAAAAATTAATAATATTTCACTAAATGGTTTAAATCATACCAGATGACAAGGCCAAGTTATCATTCTTCCAAGTGTATTCTCAAACCTTTGTAAAAGATCATAAGGTCTAATTAAATTTTCTTCGCGTTCTAGGACAACTAGTACTTGTATTTCACACCAATTTAGTCCTAGTTTTTGTCTCCCTACTATATTATTTGGGTCCATGTTGAGGAGCAGTCATTTTGCCACAATTTTTGTTGAATCAAATAAACTTTTGATCAAGATAGAACTTCCAATCTACATGAAAGTGAAAAATATAGCAAAAATTTTTCAAGATATGTGGAATATATAATAAAATAGAAATTAAAAAAATCTTACCCGTAAGGTTGGATGAGATGGAATAGAACCTTGTGGATTACTACTCGATGAAGTGTGTTGACTATTATTACAATTTGAAAGAGGATTTGTGCTTAATTGATCAGAAATCTTTGTTTCTAACATTATAATATGTTGGCCTTGCTTTTTGATGTGTACACTCATCTTTTCTAACTTTGCATTCTATTCCATAACTAGTCAATTGCATATGTCACAACTAGGAACTACTCCCCATAAATCAAATGGGCTAATACCATCACCAAGCATGCGTACTCGACCAGGTCTATCTAGTCTCATGATTTAAGCAAATATATCATTCAGACTCACTTGATCATTGTAATCTTCAAGAAGTTGATTTTCTAGTTCTTTCATTGCAGCCTTTAAGACATGTTAATACTTATTTAATACATAATAATAATTAAAAAAATACTTTAAAATAAAATAAATGAAGAGTTTAAAGTATCTTACCAATCTTTCTTTAACAATATTGCTTGAGGGACTTCCATTAGCATGAGTAAAATAGGCATGAAATAATTCGACTTGTGTTGGAGAATGCCCCTTTTCTTTTTCCTAAAAATATATTTGGTTACTAATTTCTATAATCAAATGCACATAAAATTATAATATGATAAAAAGATCTACCAATGTTTGTTGCACTTGAGAAAACGATATCCTTCGAGTGGTCTGATTCATTATCCTTTGCTTTCTAGCATTTTTATTCTTTTCACTTCTTTCCTAATATATTAAATTACATATAATACATAAAATAAAAGTTTACTAATATTATATTCTAAATAAATAAAATACATATCTTTGATTTTTCTGTGTTCCAAAAAGCAACTAGTCTCATATATTATTCTACTTGAGCTCTTTCATTTCTTTGTTGTAAAAGAATTTGAATAGAAAACTCAGGATCATAGTACATTCTTTTTAGTTCAGACTTCCAATTTCTCCATTTTTTTGCTATTGAGCATAATGCCCAATTTTCTATTCCTAAAGGAAAGTCATACTTATCTTGTAAAAAAAATATATAGACAAATTATTATTGCTTAAATTAAAAGTTTTAAATACTAAAATTATACAAAGTAATTCAGTTACCTTTATAACATTTAACATGTCTTTCTTTTTGTCCGTTGGCATTTTATGCCAATCTTCTATATCAATTGGATAATACTTACCATTCCTTGCTAAAAAACCCAAGAAATCAGTAAAAAATTTTTTGTTCCTATAGGACGCCCCATATCATCACATAGAATTTTAATACGTGGTAGTGTGCTAGGTCGGCCCCAAATTTCTTTCATAAATGTAAGAACTCTTTTTTTCCTCTTAGTATTATGTTCATTTTCACTAGTTGTACAAAAAAAATTATAATACAACTTTAAAATAATGATTCAATTTAATTATTGCATTCTTCATATATGTTACCTTCATTATATTCTTGGTTCATATCATCATTCTGGTATGGAACTGAAGACATGTTTTCGACAAGTGGAACATTACCTTGCACATTAACATGTAGTTGATTTGAAACTACATCTTTTTGGTTATTCAACGTACCTTCTATGTTTTGATCATCTGTAAAAGTATTGATTCCATTAAGAAAAGATAAATATGAAGAAACATAATTAGTCACTAAATTTGTCATGCATAAAATGAGATATTACCTTATTCATAATCTGTGTGATTTGTGCTTATACTTGGTGGTTGTATATCTATCTCAGTTTGAAGTTTAAAACGAGATTTCCTCTTAGTTAGACGCTTAGAAGCCATTCCTACTATAAATAATAGTTAGTAACATATTATAAATAATAAAAGGTCAATGGTTAAAAATGGAAAGGAAATACATATCACCATATATCATTCAAATATATATAGTAAAAATGAAATAGTTGTTCATTTCAACTCGGCATGGGACTACTATTAGATACAGAATAATGCAGACACACATTTGATAAAATGCATAATGGACCACTATTTGTATCCAAGAAATTGTAGACGCATATAAGTTGTTGCCAACCGTGATACTAGCTAGGGCGGTGCTTGCATCTCCAAAACTCAAAGAAAGGACTATGATAGTCCTGCTAGACACGTAATAAACATGCAGTATAAGACTAGTCAATATGAAGAAATATTTTGTGGAACTGCAATTGATGAAGATACTGATAGCACTGTTTAAAATTGATGTAGGCATATGCAGAGACTACATCTTGTATTATATATTTTCTAATTATGGAATTTGGCTCATTTAAAATCCTTAAAGATTTAATTGATAAAATAAATTTATTTTACATAACCAAAAAGCCATAAAAGCTTATTTCCAATTCTTTTCACGGTCGATAGCCTCACAACTGGTCTAGAACTGAAGACATATTTTCAACAAGTGGGCCATTACCTTGCACATCAACATGCAGTTGATTTGAAACTACGTCTCTTTGGTTATTCAAGGTACCTTCTATGTTTTGACCATCTATAAAAGTATTGATTTCATTAAAAAATGATAAATATGAATAAAAACAATTAGTCATTAAATTTGTCATGCATAAAATGAGATATTACCTTATTCCTGATCTGGGTGATTTTTTACTTATACTTGGTGGTTGCATATCTATCTCATCTTGAAGTTTAAAATGAGATTTCCTCTTAGTTCGGCGCTTAGGAGTCATTCCTACTACAAATAATAGTTAGTAATATATTATAAATAATAAAAAGTCAATAGTTAAAAATGAAAAGGAAAAACATATCACCATATATCATTCAAACATATATAGTAAGAATCTATTCTACTATTATTACAATGATAATTGACTAAACATAATGCATAGACTAGATAAAATATTTTCATAAATCAATATCAATTTTCACTCCTGCAATATCATCACTAACCCAAACTACTTCTTCATGTTCATTGCAATCTTCTGAATTACAAATATAACTTACAAATATAACTTTGAAGATATGTATCAACATCTTCCATAAGCTACATATTATACTTCGCTCGTGCATCAGTGATGATAATGACATGCCAATCACAATCATTTAGATCTTCCACATAAAATACTTACATAGCCTGAGATGCTAAAATATAAGGCTCACTATAATGCCTAACATCTTTAACATTGGCCAACATAAAACCATCTTCATCCAATTTCAGTTGTTTGCCTTTGGAGACCCACTCGCATTCAAATAAAGTAACTTTTTGACCTCCCCATAATCCAACTCAATCACATTTTGCAAAATCCCATAATAATCAGGTTCGCTTAATACTGGATTATATTGTGATCTTTTATACTTGAATAACTTGATGTAGTTGCCCTAATAGTCACACCACAATTTTGAGTTTTCCTCTTATGTTCCATTTATTTTGTATGAAACCTAAATCCATTTGAAACGAATTTATGGTATTGTATCCCAATGATATTCGAGCCTCTAGCAAGTGATCTCAAATCATTTAAAACAGGATCATCTATCATACAAGAAGGACTTACTCATTTATATTTGAAAAAAATAATATGTATTTTTAATAACTATTACAACACAACTTACATGATTGGCAAACCATGAGACAAAAGTTTCACTATGTATATGTTCAATTTGGTGTAGTGGAAGACGAGAATGACTAAATTGCACAATTCCACGATGTTCACTGCAAATTAGTAATATTAATTTCATAAATAATTATGACTAAATAGTTATATATTTAAACAGCATGAATTATATAAAATCATACTCTATATAAGATTGTAATAGATGACAATTGAATAACACATATTGATGTACATTCTTTAATATCTCAATATCAAACTTAGTTGCAATGAACTTTCCAAGTGCATAGCCAGATATGTTAAACACATATAATGCAAATGTTGAGTTAATATTTGCATTATCATTTCTTGATGATTGATTAAATCTTGTTTCTACATAATCTGCTAAATATAAAGAGCAGAATGTCAAACATTCCTCAACCAAATACCCCTCAGCAATAGATCCTTTTGGCATATTTCTATTTTGAACATAGGACTTCAATGTCCCTAGGTACCTTATGTCAAAAACACAACAATTAGTATTATTTAACAAATAATAGATTTTAAATATAATAACATTAAAAAAATGTATATATTACCTTTCAATTGGATACATCCAATGATAGTGAATTGGCCCAACAAATTGTACTTTAGTAGCCAAATGAATAGTTAGATGAACCATTATGTCAAAAAATGAGGGAGGAAAAATCCTTTCCAACTCACATAGGATCATTGCAATATCTCTTCTCAGACGAGTCATATCCGTAGGAGAGATTACTTTATTACATAACTCTTGAAAACATCTGCTTAATCTAATCAACGGAACTCAAACTGACTTAGATAAGGTTCTACGTAGTGCTACTAGCAACAATTGTTGTATCAAAATGTGATTGTCATGACTCTTTAGACCAATTAATTTTGGAGGTTTCATTTGAACACATCGTGATATGTTAGATGTATAGCCATCTGAAATTTTAATTTGCTTTAGAACCTTGCAAAATATGCTCTTCTCTTTTTTCCCCATTGAAAAAGATGTTGGAGGTAAATAAACTTTCTTTGGTCCTTTCTCAATATGATGCAGTGCTATTCTTATCCCCATTTCTTGCAAATCAAGTCATGATTTAAGATTATCTTTTGTTTTTCCTTCCATATTCAGCAATGCCCCACAAATATTTTCGCAAACATTCTTTTCAATATGCATAATGTCAAGATTATGATGTATCACATTATCTTTCCAATACGGTAAATCGAAAAAAATACTCAATTTTTTCCAATTAAATGGTAATGCTAAATTATCATTAATTGTTTTCCCAAATGTAAATTTTAAAATTTTCAACTCATCCATCACCATGTCCTTGATAGTGTGGGTGGCGGTATTCCAAATTCTTCCATGCCATCAAACAATTGAGTATTTTTTCGAAACACATTATCACTATTTAAAAACTTACAGTGACCCATATAACAGTATTTTCCACCATTTTTTAACCACTGTGAATGTGTAAATTTATGACATACTGGGTATGCAAGCTGTCCTTTAGTGCTCCATCCTAATAAAGTTGCATATCTAGGGAAATCACTTATTGTCCATAGTAATGCGACATGCAATTGAAAATTTTGTTTAGTTGATGTATTATATGTTTGCACTCTCTCACAAATCCTTCAAATCTACAATAAGAGGTTGCAAGTAGACGTCAATGTTATTTCTTGGAGCCAATGGGTCGGGTATCAATAATGACAACAGAAAGTATGGTTGCTTCATACACATCCATGGTGGAAGATTATATGACATTAAAATGACTGACCATGTACTATGTGCCACACTCATATTTTTGAATGGATTAAATCCATCTGATGTTAAACCAAGCCTTATGTTCCAAGGATCCTTTGCAAATTCTGAGTATTTATGATCAAATGTTTGCCAAGCTGGAGAGTCAGTTGGATGTCGCATGTAACCATCCTTTGTGCGAGATTCAGAATGTCATCTCATATGGGATGCTATTTTGGATGACATGAACAAATGTTGTAATCTAGGCTTTATTGGAAAATACAATAAAACTTTATGTGAAAATTTTCTCTTTTCACTAGTAGAATCATTTTCGGATGTTTCACTACATGTTTCACATTGAATTCTTTCTTTATCCAACCTCTAGTACAAAGTGCAATCATTAAGGTAAGCATCAATCTTTTCATAACAAAGTCCTATTTGCTTCATCAATTTCTCTACTTCATAGTATGACTTAGGCAAATCAGCCATTGCATTAGGAAATGCTTCTCTCAATAAATCTAAAAGCATATCAAAAATCTTATCTAAAAGCATATCAAAAATCTTATTATTAATTTTGCCTAGACACTTTAAATGAAGCAAGCGAATCATGAATGCAAGTTTTGAGAATTTTTTTTACATCCTGGATATAATTCTTTTTGTGAATCATCAATTAATTTATAGAATTTCTTAGGCTCTCCCGTTGGAATTTCATTATCATTTTTAAATTCTGATGTGCTAATTATATTATCATTGTCTGAGATCCTAAATGCCTCATAAATTAAACCTAGCATATCATCTGCATAATTGTTAGATGGAACAGAAGTAGAATTTGTAGATGTACAATATAATATCTCTCCATGAGAGCTACCTAATGAGTATAACCTTTGATAAATCCATCATCTGTGAAATGATCAAAGACAACACCTCTTGAAACAAATATACAAATCTAACATCGTATACATGGATATAAAATCATTCCATTTATATTTGCATTAGAAAATGTAAAATGTAAGAAACTTTGAATACTATTTCTATACTTCTCAGTTTGTCTCGGTAAAAACATCCAACTCTTATCCATAATGATTCTAAAAAACCACTTATTAAAATCAATTTGACATTATGATATATTGTTAAATTTTAAAATGCATGTATACTAAATTTAACACTCATAAATAAAGAACTGTATCACAAATGAAATTCACAAGGTAGAGAACTCAAGATATAGAGAAATCTTTATAACACAAGGACTCAAGAGGATACAATGTAACAATCAATGGTATCTTATAATTTATCACACCTAAGAAAAATCAACAGTACAAAAAAAAACAACTCAATATGGTATCTTATTTTTACCATGTCCTAGGTGCAAATTGCTAGATATATGATGTGGAATAAAATTATTCATTTTTCTTGGCTCTTAAACGCATGCATCCATGCTTGCCTATACATAGTTTGTGAAATACATAATCAAAGTTTTTAGGACAAAAGGATAAGGTATTGCATAAGAGGATCTCATTTCTACAACTCTTGAGTTGTTAAGTCAAATATAAGTACAAGCATAGCAATCAACAATCTATACTATGGTTTGAAATCTCCTGCTCTATAAGGTGGATCGATCAATCTCATTTCTACTTCTCTTAATTCTTTTCAATATCTTTTAGGTACTTTGCTTTTAATTTTCATTGATATATTTAAATGAACGACACCCACTCATAATTTTATACCAAAAATGCATATACACATTGTAGATTAGAATGAAAAGTAGATGACTAAATAATGGACTAAAGTGGTCTCTAATGGAAATGAGCTATAAAGCCTTAAAATTTACTATGGACACCCCCATTGTATAAAGCCTTAAAATCATATACACTTGAAATCTTCTACTTAGTACTTAGTTGTCACTGCTTTATGTCTTTCTTCAATATTAACAAGATATAGGTTCCATGATTTCACCCAACTTGATAATAATGGTCTAAAAGAAAACCAACTTGACACTATTGAAGTTGAATGCTTGAAGGAAGAAATATTTGAACAAAACTAACAACTCAAGTTAATTTGAAGATGATGTTTTTTATCCAAGGATATAGTTGAACTATTTTTGCTAATATCAGGACAATTAGGATGAGTAGAAAACTAACTTAGTAGAAGTCTCCAACTCAGTCATAATAATAAGATAATTTCATAGAACCAACACGTGTAGGTTGAGCTCAATGTTGAGAAGTAGAAAATTGAGAATAAACATGAGATGTAGAGGTGACCAAGTTGAAAAAATTAAGAATCTCTAAAAGTCTCACGAGATCAAACATTTGTACTCTTCTTGTGCAAAGCAACTAAATTATGATTACAACTACAAGCGATACAACCACTCCATCGTTCTATTGTCAAACCTTTCAAAGGATGTCTTTAAGCTAGTTATGTTTTGTGCAAAGCACGAGATATAAGGATGAATTTGGTAATGCAGTATCTTTAGGTGATGAGCAGGTCATAGCAGACATTTTTTAGACCTCAAATGAATTTTTAAAGAAGGTCCCTCTCAAACAATATTACCTATCCGGCTAGAAAAATGTTTATTGATTATATCTAGTAAAATATTATAAACATATTGAGAAATATGAACTATATTTATTATAAACAAATGTTTATTGATTTCTCAAACGCATAAATTATTGAATTCTTTATATACAATTAACTCAAATACTTTAAATCTAACTCGAGAAATACGAATACATTAGACATAAATATATAAATGAGTAATTGTATACTTATACAAGAAAGAACAACTAAAGAAATTAAAATACCTGGTAGAGATAAATATATTATGACTAATTATTTTTATAAAACTTAGTGTCTAACTTTATAGAATCTCCCCTTAGTCTCCCCCATATACTCAAGTCAATTAAGTAACAGTAGAGCAATTTTGAATTTATACCAAGGGAAAAAACTAATATATACTATCAAATTAATTAACAAAGTAACAAAAGGCTATCAAAAATAAAATGCACATGACACATCATTAGCCAAGTGGAACAAACTAAAGAATCCCTAGATCTCATAACACTGACTAAGATTGAACACATTACATAAGAAAGAAATATATCCATCAAAATTCAAAGAAAATAAACCAACCACACATACAAGTGAAGCTTGTTAGACAAGGACTGAAACTTAAAACTATTATTATATATACCTATTTGATTCTGTAGAAAAGAGCAAGGTGACTATCAAAACTTCCAATCCACAACCTAAAAAATAAGAAATGAGTCGGGAGCATATACAAAACAAAACTTCCAATCCACAACCTAAAAAAAATAAATTACAAATCAACATCAGCCAACCAACATCGTTTCTTCCAATTATATAGAGTCGGCTTCCATAACTATTGTTCCTCTATTGAAGTTCATACAGATGTGACTTGCAGCGGCGGCGACTGGCAATGTTGGTGAGAGGAGCGGCGATGGCGAGAGGAGCAGTAACAGGGATGGATGAGCGTAGGTGAGAGGAGACGACAATAGCAGGTTAGGGAGGAGAAAAGGAGAGGAATGACAACAAGGATGAGTGAGCGTGGGTGAGAGGAGTGGCGACGGTGAGAGCATATTAGGGAGCCGCGATGATGAGAATGGGTTAGGGAGGAGAAAGGCAGAATCACGGTGGAGGCAGTGCTGTGGAGGAATTGTGGTGGCGACACGCGATGGAGGCCGATGGCGGCACAGGTATACGTGAGCGTGGGTGAGAGGAGCGGCGATAGCAAGAGTAGATTAGGGAGGAGAAAGGGAGAGGAGCAGTGATGGCGAGAGCATATTAGGGAGGAGAAGGGGAGAAGAGCTCTAACAATTTGATATGCGCTTAGCTCTTGAAATGACATGAATTTATGAATGCAAGGTTTGAGGTTTATAGTTTAATAGCAACAGGAAAATTTCAATTGCAAACATGCTCTTTCATCTCGAAATTAACAATAAGGATGCGACCCATAATTAATTAGGTACAAAAAAAACATTGATAATATATAGGGAGATTTTTTGATTAAGAAGAGAGTGATAAGTTTTGATGTTTTTATGTGATATTGAGATGACATATTGGAGACTAAAAAAACTCATATTGAGCTTGAACCATTTGATATGCCCTTAGCTCTTAAAATAACATGAATTTATGGATGCAATGTTTGAGGTTTGTAGTTTAAGAGCGATAGGAAAATTTCAAAAACATTTTTTCATCTTAAAATTAACAATATGAGTGGGACCAATAATTAATAATGTATATAAAAAAGTTGATAATGTAGGTCCATAAAATAGTTATAGGGAGGTTTTTTTATTACGGAGAAAATGATAGGTTTATATATTTTTGATGTGACATTGAGGTGACATATTAGAGAGTAGAAAAAACTCATATAGAGCTCTAATCATTTAAGATGCCCTTAGATTTTAAAATGACATGGATTTATAGATACAAGGTTTGAGATTTATATTTTAAGAATAATAATGAAATTTTAAACTTGTTCTTTCATTTCAAAATTAACAATATGGGTGGGAGCAATAATTAATTTAATAAAAAAAAGTTAATAATGTCAAAAAAAAAAAAAAAGAGTTATATAGAGTTTTTTAAATTGTGGATAGAGTGATAGGTTTTTATGTTTTTATGTGACATTGAAATAATATATTGGAGACTACAAAAATCTCATATAGAGCTCTACCCTTAGCTCTTAAAATGACATGAATTTATGGACGCAAGGTTTGAGATTTGCAATTGAAGAGCGATAGCAAAATTTCAAAGATGCTTTTTTATCTCAATCATGCAAAATTAACAATATGGGTGGAACCATTAATAATGATATAAAAAAGTTGATAATGTAGGGTCCACACAAAAGTTAGAGGTTTGTTTTTTTTTAATTATGGAGAGAGTAATATGTTTTTAATATGATAGTGAGGTGACATATTAGAGACTAAAAAAAGATTATATAGAATTTTAATTATTTCAGATGCCCTTAGCATCCATATCAATTGCCTTAAATTTAACTTTTACATTTTGTATAAAAAAAAATATTTACATCAGTTGTTCTACTTATTCTCTAAATATACATTTTATGAATAGTAATTTTCTAAATTTAAGGAATGAATTTCATTCCTTAAACATTAAAATAGTATTTCTCATTCCTCTAGTAATAAAAAATTTCTCTCTTACATCTAATAATCTAATAATAAAAAATAAGAAGGAAAGAGAAAAAATAATAAGAATAATAAATACATAGTAAATTATTGGGAAGTTATATGAAAAATATATATCTAAATTTAATAAAAATAGTTCTTTTACTCTAAATTTTAGATTTTAAATTTTACTCTAAATTTTAGATTTTAAATTTTGAATGAGAATTATGATATGGATGCTCTAAAATGATATGAATTTATTAACGCAAGGCATGCTCATTTATCTTAAAATTAATAATATGAGTGAGACTAATTAATGATGTATAAATTTTTTTCTTAAAAATAAAATTATATGGATATTTTGTTGATTAGGAAAAAATTAATAGATTTTTATATTTATGATATGATATTGAAGTGACATGTTTGAGATAAAACAAAATTTATATAAAAAATGATTAATGATAGGTAACGTTAAATTTAGGTTGACTGATCCAATCCTCATTTTTTCATGGTTACTAGGATAAATTAAAAGTATTTATAGTGAATGATCCAATTTAGTATCCCTTAATTGTAAGTTTTATTTGAAAAAATTTTTTCTCTAAATACGCCGTAGGAATAGGAAAAAACAAAAACACAAAATTCATATAGTTAACCATTGGAGGAGATTCGTTCGCTTTTAAAATGACATGAATTTTGGAGATATTTTTATAAAATTCCATGAGATATTTATAAAATGGCAAAGACAAGTAGTGGAGCGTGGGAGACGACTGTCGGATTATGATACGACGATAAAGTAGGCTTCTCGCTCCGCTCACTGTCCGCCGACTGCGGCGATAATGGCCTCCCTCGCCGCCGTCTCCGCTTCCTCTTCCGCCGTCCTCTCTTCCACCTCAGCCGCTTCCAATAGGAAGCCCTCCCCTCCTCGCAGCAGCAAGCCACCGCGCCGCCCTGCCAAGAAACCCCTACTCGCCGATGTCCGCCTCGCCGCCCCTCGCCACAACAATGACTCCGACGCTCCTGACCGTCACCTCCTCAAGCACTATGCTAGCCTCGCCTCGAAGCTCGCCAAGAGCGGCAAGCTTCGGGATTTCCTGATGATTGCCGAAGGCGTCATCGCCGCTGGATTCGCCCAATTCGTCGTCCGCATCGATCCGAGGATGATTTCCGAAGGGATCGTTTGTCTCCTTCGCGACGACAGTCTCGCGGAGGTTGTTGAGTTCGCCAGCGAAGCGGAGAGGATTGGGCTCTGCCCTGCCTCACTATTTGATGAATCGGCCCTGGAAGCTTTGAGATTAGAATGTCGCAGGCTACTGGACGACGGCAGGCTAGAGCAATTTGTAGAGTTGATGGAGACTCTTGCAGGTGTGGAACGCTTAGTGAGTTTGCTTTGTAATCTTTTCCGCCCATTCGTTAGGGTACTGTGGTGATGCATTGCCTTCTTTCATTGGATGTTTTAGGTTATCAGTTCACTATCAAAGACATTGTAGATCCAGAATACGGATTGAGCAAGATAATTCAACGAGGTGATCCAGAATTGGCTGTAAGGTGTGCTGCTTGCAACATGCTTAAAACTATTGTATACCTCTTTGGCTCTTTGCCATGTTCGATGGAATAATGTTTCTTCTCCAGTATGTGAAATGATGGAATTTTTTTTGATATCTTGGGTTTGCTTTGACAGATGGATAAAAACCTAATACTGTTGAGAGGTATTTCTTGGCTTGATTATTCAACGACAAAGAGAGATTGTTGAATATGTATACTGTTCTTTGTTGAGTGTTTAATATACAGAGGAGCTCCGGAATTTGTGCATAGATGGGAAATTAAGTTTAGATAGCATGAACATATGTTCAATAAAGACCAATGTTCGGTAGTTATATAAGTCAAATTAATTAAAATTGAACAAATGTAGGTTAAATAAAGACCAAAATAGAACTACATAGTAGATTAATTGTAGACAAAAAGTCTGCATAGTTTATGGTGATCTAAGTGACCACGTTATTATTAATGAAGTATTATAAACAATTAAATTCTTGGAAAGTCGCCCCTGGGGCTACGGTGCAACGGAAGGGTGCCAAGTTATCACCTAGGCACTTGCGGTTCGATCCTTAGCTACGGCGCATTTGTAGGGATTTTTTCTTCAAATGGGGCGCGCAACCACGGGATGCTGGGAAACTTCTGTGGGGGCTGGGTTGTCTGTCCCAAGTTCGGTGTTATCTGGTTCAGCATTTTTAAATTGTTGGAAAGTCGAAGTAGCTTTTCCTGGGTAGTTGGAGTATCAAACTTCTTGTTGTAGTTGTAAGTATATATTAGATAAGTATATATTAGATTAAAATTATTTGCAAGCATATGGTTCCATTTACTTGTCAATTTTCTGCATAAACAATTGTGCTTAATATTTTTTACTTTTGCATGATGATGATTCGCTGAAAATTAGACTTGTGGAAGACTTACACACCATATCTGTTAAGTTGGTTGTTTTCTATGTACGTACCAATTAACTTGAGTGCCATAATTGCTAAGGCCTCTATGGAGCACCAGTCCAGGTTAAGGCATGCACTTTGTAAGAGCAAGGTCACAAAATGAAGACGTAATCCAAAAACTGCAATAAATGTAAAGATATTAGTTACTAAACATTGTTATTTATGCTTACACCCTTCCCCTTATATGTGATCAACTAGGCATGGGAATAGCATCAAGAGACATGGAAGGCTCTCACTGTGTAGAAGATTAAGTGGCATATAAGATTTATCCATAGACCATGTTGTAAGTTTAAACAATTTTACTAGGTGTTTAGTTGATAGAAGATTAGGTAAAATAATGTCATTGATCCATAAACCATCAACACAGCTAAATTATTTTACTATTTTCTTATGTGCTCCTATGAGCACACAAATAATGCAAGTCCTCAAGGCACCATAGGGCCAAACAATACATCTAATGTGTGTGTGGTCAGGGACTTTGACTCAACAAATCCAATCTCTCTCTTCACAGTATTGTCCTTTCTTCTTTTTGAGTTATTTTGCCACTTCCAACATAGGAGGGTTGAGAATAATCCGTCTTCTCAAACACCCAAAGGATCTCTCCTCAACTCTCTGGTAGTAACACAATGCCTGTGGATTTGATCCAAAATCACAACTGTTAGTACATGTATCTAAATTTCTGTGTTATGTAAAATTTTTGAAATATCTTCTTAACTGAACCAAATGAGTAAAATATTTATTGCAACTACTAACATGAAGTGAATCAACATAAAATGAACTTCTGTAGTTGAAGAAACTAAACTGCTGTAACTGAAAAGAGCAGTAGCAATTGATGCAATAAAAAATAAAGGCAAGGCAAAGAAACAACTTTGAAAATTTATATTTTTAACATCACAAGGATCAAAAGAGAATGAAGGAAAAAAGCTAGAAGACTGCAAACCAGCCAAACACAGAAGTAAAATAGAGAAACACAAGATACAATGAAGTGGCCAGAGTCTAAATATATCTTATTTTAAAAAAAGTGAATAGAACCACTACTTTTGTTCAGAGATAGTTGTAGAGAATCACCATCTCACAAACTTGATTTTTTGGGAGCCCATGTCGACCACAATGTCATGGATCATATGACTTGAAGGACGCTTGTAGAAATGAAGTTATATAGGAAGACTGAGTTACATAGTATGGTTTGTTTGCTCATTTGTCACTGTCTTCTTCGACTAATGTACTGCAGCAGTTCAGAGCATGGACCATTTTCTACTAGGGTTTGTGCGATGGAACTGTTGGAATCAGTTGCATGTTGGGACTAGAGAGCTAGGTAGAGCAGGTAAAGGTGGGGATCCAAATTGTTGGGTGTGTGAGAGGTGAGCATTGTGATCAAGGCATAAAAGTCTCAAAAGTGGTGCATTGTCGACATTTAAATAGGGCAATAATGGAAATGTCTCATCATATGGATGTAGGTGGTTATTTTTGTATAACAAAATAATTAACCTTCTAAGGAAGGAATGCTGAAGATTCTTCAAGTTGTCATTCAAGATAATTAGCACTTTGAGATTGTTTACGTTATCAATAATGTACTGCTATCCTGCTGTCAAATGGATTTTGTAAGAGTGGATTAGCACACATGTGGTTCTGCTATTTTGCAGTGTTTGATTGTTAGTTTGAATTATTCTGGATTAGAAATGCAATGATCTTCCATATCACAGCTTTGAGAAACTACATATGTTCCTTTATTCATGATAACAGTGCTCTGATGAACATGGTAAACAAACTTACTTTGGCTAGCCATGGTACACAGAATTATATGGATGTGCAATTAATACATTTGCCATAAATACATTTTGACCTTCAATGAGTGACTTATATTCTGTTTTTGCAGGTATGCAAGTGTGTTTCCCCATTTTCAACTTTTGTTCTGCTCAATATTAGAAAAATATGAGAAGAAGCAAGACATTGTTTCAGCTACAAAAGCTTTTGAAATTTTCAAGAAAAAATCAGGTGGACTTAACATGTTTGCTTGGCGAGCTATGATTGATCTTTGTGGGCATTGTGGTGATTTCTTGAAATCTAGAAGCATATTTGAGGTATTGCTTCATCTGTTCCATAACCTAAATTTAAGTTCATATTAGTTCATTGTCCAGATAAGTATGACTTTGAAATTTTATGAAGAATTACTTCTTGACCGCAAAAACTATTTCCAACATCAGAAGGCATCCCATCCTATTCTCCATTTGTCAATAGTTCAGTTGCCAAGCTTTAGAAGCATCCATGTTACTTTCATGTTCATTAATGTTGTGTACTTGTGTTGCTGCTCTAAACTTTATGACTCATTCTGTTGTAATGTGAAATTGTGCATGATTAATATAGAGAACCAATCATTATCCTCTTTTGCAACATTGGTTTCTGTGGTACCTTTGGTTTCAGGTTATACTTATCAATTCATGATTATATTAGATAGTAGGACTGCAACTATTTCAAAGTATGATCTTTTACCTCATTGTACTTTTGGTTTTCACTTTTTTTGCCCTTTTACACATTTTTGCATTAGATTTCAACATAATCAATTTTATTTTCAATCTGCTTAGAGTTTTGGTGAAAGGTGTACATTCAGCCTCTTTGATATTGTTCATTCCCCTTTTCAATATCCTGAACTGTTTTCATTTTGATCACTTTTTGCTTTTTTTTTTTTGAAAAAAAAATCCTTTTTTGTCTTATTGCTTTGTGCATTTCTTATAGTTAGTATGACCTTGAACAATCTGTTGAGTGCTGCTGGATATGACAGACCTTATCTCTTAATTATTCCTACATGTTGAAGAACTTAAAGAAAAATGTGATGAAATCATAGAAGGAAATTGTTTACATGATGATAATGCCATCTGATTGATTTGTCTTCTAATTGATCCCCATGTCAATCATAAGGATTGACAGTTTAATTCTTTAAGATAATGACATCTTTAATTCTTTAAGATATATAAAGAGAAACTGAAAACCAAGTTTCTGTAGAGTGCTTCAAAAAAAATCCTACTGGAGGAATAAGATTCATGTAGATGAATTCAAATAGTTGTGATATGTAGTTTGTGATCAAAAATAGAAATTAATTGTGGATCTTGCTAATAACATGATAATTCTCCCCACATTTATCTGATACAATATGTATGAACTTTAGTTACAGAAAAAAAATACTATGTTATTTTTGTCAATTGTATTCACTAATTGTTTCTTTCTACCTGTAATTTAATTGCAGGAGTTGCTCACTGAGAACATTATGCCAAATATTTATGTTCTCAACAGCCTAATGAATGTGAATGCACATGATTTGAGCTACACCTTCCATATTTACAAGCGTATGCAAGTAATGCCATCTCATATCTTATGTTGCTGTTACTAGGTAGGCTGTTTACTCTATAATGATAACATGACAAGTCAGTCCACAATTCTCTTTTACTTTATCCTTGATATTTCTGCCCGACTTGTCAACATGCTTCAAACTGGTAACTATTGATTAAGATGCAAGCAACATAGTCACCCTCTTCCTCTGTAGTATTCTGGTTAATGAAGTGTTCATATTCTACATGGATGCAAATGCTTTGCGGTAATTTGTGATAGACCATCTTATAATCAAGTATCATTGTGACGGATTGTTGATATTGAGGCTTTCAATTTGATTCATAATCATTTGATTAATGTATTATTTCAAATTCATGTTCCATAATACTTTTCTGCATGGTCATAAGTTGAATTTTTCTTATTTCTATTATTTTCTTTGGGCCTTAGACTATTTCGGCTTACAAATTTATACTTGTATAGGATCTAGGAGTAACTGCAGACGTGACATCCTACAATATCCTTTTGAAAGCGTGTTGTAATGCAAAAAGGGTGGATTTGGCTCTAGAGGTGTATGAGGAAATAACGCTTATGGCTTCAAAAGGAGCACTTATATTGGATGTATTTACATATAGCACGATGATAAAAGTTAGTGAGACTGGGATCATATCTTTCTGTTTCGTGTTAGTAATATAGTTCTCTCTTAGGATTTGTTTATTTTTATCACTTTTGTTTCTATTTTAGGTGTTTGCAGATGCAAAAATGTGGCAGATGGCATTGCATATAAGAGAGGATATGCTTTCTGCTGGTGTGGTTCCAAATATAGTTATTTGGTCAACATTACTTAGTGCTTGTGCCAATGCTGGGCTCGTTGATCCTGCCATTCAGCTATTTGAGGAGATGCTTGTGACAGGCTGTGAACCTAATGCACAGTGTTGCAACACTCTTCTGCATGCTTGTGTGGAGTCATGCCAATATGATAGAGCATTTCGATTATTTTATACATGGAAAGAAACTGGATTCAAGATTTGCTTTTTTGATAAAAAGCTGAGATATTATTCTAGAGTTATTTCCTCAGGAATGAACAATAGGGATGGAACTATTTCATCTAAATTGACATCTATGCAAGATGGTGGGCCTTCTTTGTTGATGGTGGTTCCCTTTAAACCTACAGTACCAACTTTTAATATTCTGATGAAGGCTTGTGGTTCTGATTTCTATCGTGCAAAAGCTTTGATGGATGAAATGAAGACAATTGGTCTTACTCCCAACCATATAAGTTGGTCTACGCTGATTGATAGTTATGGTGCTGCTCATAATTTAAGTGGTGCTATGCAGGTGTATTGACTATACCTACAACTTTTATATTATACAATTCCAAGAATGATTGGTTCCTTCATAAATTGTAATACATAGCAATTATGAATTCTAATATTTCTTGTCCTTTTCTTTACCTTGCAATTTTTCCATATATCTCGGTGATACTGCTTGTATTTCTTCTTTCTAGTTTGTAGCTAGACGATGCTCTTTTGTGAAATTTGATAATCTAAATAAATTGATAATCAGAAGGTTATATAACAAACACAAGTGTTCAAAAATCATGTCCTTGGATCTTTATTTGTTTACCTGACCATTCAATTTCTGTTTAGATCCATTCCTTTGTCTATCCACTTAGTCCTTTTTTTCTGTCCTTTCTTATGGTGAATATAGCATCACTGTTAGAGTACTGTTTTCCAAGATCAATGGTGTGATTGGATTCACATAAATGATAAAGTCACAGAACATGTTGCTGCTGTTTCTTATGGTATAAATGTCTATGACCTAGTTTTCATACGGTCCATTTGAGTTGTTTTAAGCAAATATCTAGATTCTTAATTTCCAGAAAGCAAAGAACACAGAACAGCGAACTAAAAAATTCCAGCTCCAAGGCTTAATCAGTCTAATTAGGACATGTTTAAGTTTTTAAATTCACATGTTAATTTAGATTTTACCTGTAGGTAATGTGTACTCTAGGCTACATTTTCTGATGAATTGATTAACTTTTTATTTGTTAGTTTCAATGAGTTGCTGTATCAATGCATTTCTAGTGGCATGGATAATTTTTTCTATCTAGAATTTTCAAAAGATCAACTTAGTGAGTTCTGTTTGTCTGTTTCAACATTTTCTATGTAGTATTTTTCTTACTTCATCTCTTTGTTATCCAAGTTTTTTAGAGTTTTAATGCTATAGCAATTTATACTGCCATTTCCTGTTTACTAAATTGCCATCTTTCTTCTGAAATGTAGGCATTTAGAGCTATGCAAGATGGTGGAATGAAACTTGATGTTGCTGCTTATACTACTGCCATCAAGGTGGATATTGTTAAATGCTCAAAGATTATATAGTCCCGTCAAAGAAGCATCATACTACTGATATTCTAAACAATTTTTGTATGCTTTCTGTTTTCTTTCTTTTCCATAATGAGGAAGTGTTGATTAATTTGTAATTATTTGTACTTGGCACATAGATTTAGTTAAAATTTCCAAAAACTTTGTCCTTAACTAATGTGTATATTTATGAAAAAGCATTTTAACTATGGTGGACATGTAGAACCTTCTGGATTAGCATATTGATTTGTGACATATAAAATTGACCGTAATGTCATGATCCATTAACATCCTTGAAATTGTAAACTGCTGGCTGCTAATATTTGGGGCCCTTCATTTGCAGGCATGTGTTGAAAACAAGAATTTGAGAGTAGCGTACTCTTTATATGAAGAAATGAAAAGATATCAAATACAACCAAATTTGGTAGGCTCTTATTATACGGTTCCACTTCATGCTCTTATTATATGGTTCCATTTTATGCTTTATGTTATGTATTCATTATCAGAGTCACCTTTGCACTCCTTATAGAGGGAGTTGTAACTTGTAATACCTAACTTTATATTTTCTTGATATATCCTTTCTGAAAAATTTTAACTCTAGGCGGTGCTTTCATTTCAGGTGACTTATAATACCATGTTAAGAGCTCGAGACAAGTATGGATCTTTCGTTGAGGTTCAACAATGCCTAGCAATATATCAAGATATGCGGAAATCTGGGTATATTCAAGGAGTACTTTTGAGATATTTTTTATTCAATGTGGATTTTAAATGTTTATCTAAGGTTTGTTTGTCCTGCGAAAAATAACATGGATGGCTAAATATTTTCCTTAAGGAAAATTTTATAAGAGAAATCAATTAGTTTTTGGTTGTGAGACAAGGAAAATAATTCCCTTTTTTTTCTCGATCAATCTTCGAATGATCGGATCAAGTAGAAGGGCAGAGTTCAAGGCACATACTCTCCACCTCAAAGGAACATAGGGCATTGAGAGTTTTGCTTTGATAGTGTCCCTTTGGCTCACGTGGAAGGGTGGTTTGATCTGTGCCTACTCCGCCTTGAGGGTGCTTGCAAGAGGATGATGAAAGCTCAATTTTCATAGAGGGCCACTAGATCAAGCTCTATCCTAAGAGGGTGCCAAAGTTGTCCGAGGGCTCGGTTAGAGGAGAGGATGGGAGGTGGTGTGGATCTCTTGTGTGGGGGAAAACAAGTTTCACTTGAGCAAGTCGTTTTCCCACAAAATGTTCACATTTTTCATTGACTATAAGATAATTTTCCATCAACCCCAATTTTTTGCTGCCCCAAACATGGAAAACCTGAAAAATATTTTCCGCTAAACAAGCGGACCTTAAACTGTAAGCTACTTTTAATTATTTGCTAAAACTTGCTAATAACCGTACCGTCTATTTTACAAGATTTACCTGCTGACTCAACAAACAAAAACTCTTTTCATTCTTTCCTCAGGTTTACCTATTGTTTCGTTTTCATTTACTCGTCTATTTGATTGTCAGCTGATTCTACTTTTGTTGCTTTTAATCTAATATACAGATACAGATCTAATGATTATTATCTGAAGGAATTGATTGAGGAGTGGTGTGAAGGAGTATTGTGCTCCCAATGTCAAAGCCATAAATTACCAATACGGGATACTGGCAATGAAACTAACTCAAGGAAATGCAATAATTTACTTTTAGAAAAAGTAGCACTGCACTTGCGAAGAGATATTGGTGACAGACAAGCTATTGACATTCGAGGGCTTACAAAGGTATTTCTTAGTCGATATTGGTATAATTTGAGGATGGTTTGGATGCATGCAAGATTAATTTCTTACTTTAGCTTTTGAAAGAGTGTTTTCGTTTGGAAAATATTGATAGCAAACAGATTCTATGGCAAAAAGCTAACAATCGGTATTAACACAAAGGTGTCCTAGCAAATCGTTGCATTCTTATCATTGGTGCTGAAGCACATTCAACTACCTTGTCTCATTATGTTGCGTGTCGCTGGAGTGTGATAAGTTGTTTTATTAATTGTACATATGATAATGTTGAGAGCAATCAATCTAGTTGGGCTTGTCAGTTCACTCAGATTGTTTGCGATGGGTTAACTTGTGTCAAGGATGAAGGCTTGGAAAAAAAAAATGTAGATCCGCTACATGAGTGACCCTCCTAGTTCCGGCCTCATGTATATGGAGGGAGGTAGATGCAGGTACACAAGCGTTAGGCGCATGGTAGGATGTGGATAGTGGGTCTAGGGTAAATGACTTAATTCATGGGTTAAAGTGGAGCTGAGCGAGCTTAAATTTTAAGATGGTCCAAAGTTTAAGATGTTCCTCGGTGAGGTTAGAGTGTACTAGATGGAAAATAATTTTGTTGCCTAACACAGGTTCCCTATTCCTCAAATGGTTGACCCTTGCAGTGCTTCTCACCCAATGACATGCTCAGTGCCACTTGCCGAGTCTAGTTTTTTGTTTCTTCAATTCTGTTTCACATAAACAAGTGAGATCGAGGGGTGGCTATATGTTGATATCTCAGATAACCTCTTGCTCACACTGCTTCCATTGCTTTTCATACATGTTCATCAATAATTTTTTAAGTATTCCATTGTTTGAACCCTTATATTTGTTGCAACGTTTGTTTTAATCTTTATTTCAAATTTGTCACATTTAAAATCTATTAACAACCTTCCGTAACTATACAAACAGATTGAAGCTCGGATTGTGGTTCTCTCAGTTCTTCGGATGATCAAGGAGAGCTATTTGCTCGGTAAGATTTAAGTATATGTTTTTGTTAGGAATCTATATTCTTTTTGTCAGTAGTCAGTAGCATTTTGTTTGTTTGTCCTTCTCCTTCCTGAGTATTGTTCAATTGTCTTATTAAAAAAAAATTCTTCTTAATCAACCATAGTTAAACTTCCCAATAATATGCACGTATAGGGGTGAGCATGGGCCAACTTGGATGGCTTCTCGTCTTCTTTACCAAAATTTTGATCCTTCTGAGACCTGAAATAATATCGGACTTTGATTTGGTTATCAGATCACCAATAAACATCATGTAAATACAAAAACATTCTTAATGCAACAAAATTCAAAACCAATTTAGTGAAATATAATAAATTCAAACATATAAAATGTAAATATAATAGTTAAGTGTTTGTTGTTATATTTTATTTTTACACTTTATTACTATATACAAATTGTTGAATATAGCACAGATTAAGAATTTAATTTTTAAAAATTTTAGTCTTTATAAAAGTTTGCTTTGGAAGATTATTTTATTTAATAAAATGGTGATTGAAGTGATTTCTATTTTATAACTATTTTGTTTAGAGAATAAGAGATTTATTCTCAGATAGGATGATCATTTCTTTTCTAAAATAGTTTATTGTGTCTCTATGTTAATCATCTTTGTCATTTATAAAATTTTGAATTATAAGATAATGGTTTTGATATTGCATATCATTAATTTAGCAACAAAGATGGTTAATGAGTGATTACTATGTATATAACAATTTCAGTTTTTGAGTTGAATTAGGTCAGATCAAATATATATCGGATTGTGCGTTTTTCCTCACCCCTGTCCCTATATCCCTTTGCATTTCACAAGTGATGTTTCGAGTAAATTCCATTTGCATTATCACTTTCATGGTTCTGAATCCCCAAACTTGTTTACTCATACTAATGAACGCTTTGGTACACTGTCGCAGGAAAAGCAATTCAAGACGATATGATCATCATCACGGATGTAGTCGATAAAGGAGCAGCCAGGACCTTGACGAGTCACAATCTGGATGTGCAACGGTGTATAGTCAAAGTACTGCAAGAAGACTTGAGCTTTGACGTGAGAACAGGACACGGTGCCCTTGATGATCCCTTCAGTAAGCCGTCCACCGTTCTTCGCCCTCCTGAAGCTGTCAAAGGTTTCAAGTTTCAAGCAAGGAGGCCACAAAATACAGGAATGATAAAGGTCACGAAAGAGTCCCTTCTTGGCTGGTTACAGAGGAAAGACCATCGGTCATCACCAGAAGGCTCATCTTGAAAACCCCCCACCAAAAAAAAAGGTGGGTTTTGCACGAAGAAGCATTGCCTTGTCGTCAAACGGCCAAGATTAAATGCTGCACGATCCAGTGGTTGTGCAGATTCTAAGTTGATCGATGGCCATCTCCGTTTGAAGTTTTGATTCGGTAAAATTATTCAAAATATACGAGTGTTATTTGTTTTCTTTTTATAAAGTTGACAAGTTATATTTAAATCGTTGAATTGATATTCATAAAAAAACAGCGCCTTCAATTTGCTAAGTCGAGAACGGGTTAGCTTTTCTTTTACGAATATAAATAATGTGTGCTATATCTGTTAATAAATATATTAGTGTTATTTAAATACGTTTTTATTTTTTGTTTGTCCCATCAATTTTTAAAAACAAAGGTCTAAGTGTGGCTTTTTTTAATTAAGTTTCAAAAATATCCGTGTGAACTTAATATATTTGTTAAATAGTAATAAAAGATGTGAATATATTTCCTAAATCCTAATCAGAAAGTCTTTTGTTAGGATTTGTTAATTATAATATTTACTTTTATAAATATATTGAAACATTTTAAAAATTTAGCGTTTGTAGTCCAACGGTTAGGATAATTGCCTTCCAAGCAATAGACCCGGTTTCGACTCGCGGCAGACTCAATTTTGTCGCTTTTTTCTTTTCGTTGACGGCAGCAATCAAATTATGGTAATTGTAAATATCTTTTGTTATTATTATAATTTAACGAATTATTTTATCAGAAACAGTATGAACTATAATAATTTACACTTAAACTGAGTTAGACTCGCAAATTTACTTATTGTTTGTGGATGGTTTAGTGTTCTTAATCTATTAGTAGTGTTTTAATTATCCCTTTCCTTTTTAAATAAAAAACAATGAGAAAATAAGATCAAGAAGTCAAGATATCTCAATTATTTTGTACTACTTTGTTTATTTTACTTTCGATACAGATTGACAAATTCTGAGGTAAGGCAAAAATGTAATTTTGTTAAACTTCTAGGGCTAAAATTTAAAAAATATACATTAATTCAGAGGAAAGTTAAAGTTTTTCCAAGAAAAATTCAATTAATTTTCTTTTTAATAATGATGAGTTAGACTGATTGCATACATATTTTTATATAAAAAAACCATACGTGCATTGTTTTTTTCTTTTAACGAAACAGCACAAAGTTTTATTAAATCTGAAATAAAGAAAATTTGTGTTCTTTTTCGTTGCCGGGACTTAAACCCTGTCTTTCTAAATATCCTAACCAACTAGACAACAACAAATAACATTCATTTATCTACTAAAATAATTAAAATAACTTTTCTTAAAACTTAAATCTAAAATCTAAAATCTTCTACCACTAAATCTGAGTATAAACTGTAGAATAATTTAGTTACTTCTCATTTCCAATATAGATTTGTTACATTAATATTTTCTTTAATATATATTCTATGAATATAGAAGGAGATAAATATATATATATAAATATTAAACACATAGTGGGATAAATTTCAAATCATTAGTTCATGAGAATCAACGTCTAATTATTATATCAAAAATGTCATATGCTCACTATCTATCTGCACTACGTCTGATTATTACAGTTTTAATATGTTATGTGTCCTTTTTTTTCCATTTACAGTTTTAATATGTTATACGTGCCCCCTTCATGCCCGCGTGTGCATCTAAGAAAGGAGTATAAATGTGACAGAATTGACCCCCTCTACTTGGGGCATCTTTATTTTAGTAGCCTCCATATTATTAAGGTTTTCTTTTTAAATTTGATAATGAGCCAATATTTTATTTTTTTAGCGTATAATGGGCAATCTTACAATTAAATCAATTAACAATAAAAAAAAACCAACGTCACTTACAAATTCTGAAGTTTCTTTTATCTTCTTAGTTCTTGTTTGTTAGCTTGTTTTCTTCACTGTCCTAACCCTAACTTTTAAATTGAAGAAAATAGAAAATCTAGAGGTAAATCTCGTTTTCTATTTTGATTATTATTTTTTCCCAATGTTTTTAAGTTTATTTTTTGGCATATTGTTAGAATATTATAAATATAGTTAGGGGTAATTTTGTAATTATAGTGTATATCCTCTTTCCTATAAAAGTCAATAAACCTGTAGTGTCCATGAGGAAATTTTTTCCTAACGCCTCTCGTTTCTTATTTCTACATAGTATCAGAGTGAGGTTGAGAGGCAAACCTTTTTTTTTTGTCCAGTCGTTCCTTGAGCCGTAGCATCGTGCATGCCTCTTCACATGCATATCGCAGCCCCTCTTCACTAACTGTCCGACGCTGCTGTCCTACTCTCCTCTTCGCGAATTGACGTCGGCGTTTTCTTGCATCGTGAGCACACCGTCCTTCGTCCTCTCCTGCAGTCCGGTGATAGAGAGAAGCTCGGGAGATCAGCAGTTTAGCGACGGCAGGGATTATCCTTCCTGTAGTTCCACCATCCTTACCTATCTTCTCTTTCTAGCACATGAAGTCTCTAACATTTTTTCTATTTTTTCTCTCTCGATGTATAAATATCTGACTCAATTAGAATTTAATTTTTTTCTGTCTAATTTTTTCTTAGGATTTTTAAAAATAGTATCAAATAGATTATTGATCAATTTTAATTATAATTTTTATTTGAAATATTAAAGTTATTATTAAATTTTTAAAAATTTCTAAATTAAAATATCAAATAGTTTTATGTTTTATACAAGTTTAACCTATTATAAAATTGTAAACTACTTTCATGTGCATATATATATATATATATCTTGACTCGGGTACTTAGAATTGATCAAGGCGCTCGTGTACGAATTGGTCCAGATGCATGAAATAAATGTTAGGATCGATGGTCGCGGCTAGAGAGGGGGGGGGGGGGGGGGTGAATAGCCGCCCCAAATTCGCGTTTCTTTCTACAAATCAAGTTAGCGCAGCGGAAATAAAACGAATAGAAACGAAAGCGGAGAATAGCAAACCTCAAACTCGTCGATGTAACGAGGTTCGGAGATGAAACTCCTACTCCTCGGCGTGTCCGTAATGTGGACGAAGCCTATCAATCCGTCGGTGGATGAGTCCCCGGAAAATCGGCTAATAAGAACACTCCTTCTGGGTGGAGAAACCTCGCCACAGAAACTTCTTGCAACAGCAAGAAAGGTGTACAAAAATACAGCACAAAACAGAAGACAATATGAATGTACAAAACAAAGCTTGCCTACTGTTCTTGTCGACTGGAATCCGAAGCAGCAACTTCAGGAAACTCAGTCGAGGAAAGCTCACCCGAAGCTTCAAGAAGGAGCTCACACGAAGCTCAGTAAGCTAAGAGCTCAGCAAAGCTCGATCACAGTCAGGAGTAGGAAGAAGAAGAGAAGCAGCCACTGTAGAAGCCCTTGAACTCCTTTTATAACCTGCACTCAACCTGCACTGCACCTGCGAAGAACAGAAGACAGAAGACTAGCCGTTGTGAGCCAACGGCTAGGGCTGGACCGATCAGAACATCTCCTGATCGGTCCAGGAAGACTCTGATCGGTCCTGGGGACCGATCAGAGCTTCCTATGATCGGTCCAGGGACCGATCAGCATGCATGTCCCTTCCTTTTTCACCCGAACTTCTTGCCTTCTGATCGTTGTTTCCTGATCGGTCTGCAGACCGATCAGATAACACTCAGTAGGCTACTGTTTGGTTACTGATCGATCACCAGACAGATCCAGATACCCAGTGTATCACTGGATCGATCCACTGATCGATCCAGAGCTTGGTTTTTGCCCAAACCAAGTCCTAAACCTTCCAAAACAACATCCGGTCAACCTTGACCTGTTGGTATATCATGCTTAGCATCCGGTCACTCCCTTGACCTGCTAAGACTCCCCAACAAGTGTCCGGTCAATCCCTTTGACCCACTTGGTCTTTCCAACACCAGATGTCCGATCACCCTTAATCCATCTGGATTTTTCCCTTGCCCGACTTCACTCACCAGGACTTTCACCTAGCTCCACTCACTAGGACTTTTACCTGGCTTCACTCACCAGGGTTTTCCATCTGCCCGGCTTCACTCACCAGGACTTCCAATCTGCCTAGCTTCACTCACTAGGACTTTTACCTGGCTTCACTCACAAGGGTTTTCCCTTTCACCTAGCTTCACTCACTAGGATTTTCACCTGGCTTCACTCACCAGGATTTCCCGACTGCCTGGCTTCACTAACCAGGACTTTCACTTGCCTGGCTTCACTCACCAGGACTTTCACCAACTGCCTGACTTCACTCACCAGGACTTTCACTTTCACCTAGCTTCACTCACTAGGGTTTTCACCTGGCTTCACTCACCAGGATTTCCAATCTGCCTGGCTTCACTCACCAGGACTTTCCATCTGCCTTCCTGATCTAGAGAACGAGCTACCGAGCCCTCTCTGACCTAGTCCGAAGAACGAGCTACCGAGCCCTCTCCGTCTTTCACTTCCGGTCCAGAGAACGAGCTACCGAGACCTCTCTGACCTAGTCCGGAGAACAAGCTACCGAGCCCTCTCCGACTTCCACTTGCCAAGTTCCCATACTTGGACTTCTCCGTGCCAAGTCTCCATACTTGGACTTTCTCCCGTGCCAAGCTCCCTGCTTGGACTTTTCCCGTGCCAAGCTCCCTGCTTGGACTTTTCCGTGCCAAGTCAACTCACCTCGGGTCAACCAGGTCAACTTTGACCAAGGGTTGCACCCACAACCTCCCAAGTTTCTGTTCTTGTCAAACATCAAGATACAACTTGAGTCAGGTTAACTCGAGTCAGGTCAACCAGGTTGCACCAACAATCTCCCATCATGTTCTCGTCAAATATCAAAATACAACTCGAGTCAGGTCAACTCGAGTCGGGTCAACCAGGTCAACCTTGACCTAAGGTTGCACCAACAATAAATACAAGCACCTAGATTTTTTTTGTAATTTTTTTATTTTTTATTTTATTTTTTATTTTATTTTGAAATATATTATATGTATTTAGCAGTGCCGGACCTATGATTTTGGGGCCTGAGGCGAGCACAAAAAAATGGTGCCCTCAAAGTTTGACATTCATATATTTTTCGATCAATGTAAATATAACAATATTTTTAATTCTAGAAATAAAAGATAAAAAAAATATCATCCAAAACAATATGTCATAAGAAAATATTAATATAGTTAAAATGATTCAAACAAAATATAAAATTCATCTTCCGGACCAATATATGTCACTTGAATATTGCTCGCCTCACAGTTTTAGAAGCAAAAGTATTGATTAAGTTAGCATAATCAATTTTCTCAACCACTTTTTTCTCGATAGATAACATAGCCAAGTCATTTAGTCTTTTTTGCGACATAGTTGATCGGAGATAAGTTTTGATCAATTTCAACTTGGAAAACTCCTTTCAGCAGATGCAACTGTAACTGGTATAGTCAGCAAAATTCGATAAGCAATATAAGCATTTGGATAACAACTATCCATTTTCTTCAAATAATTCAGCACATCAATCGCTCTTTTTAATTCTCTTGGTAATGAGTGTCTTAACAACTTTAGTTCTAAATATAAATATGATTCATCAACATCAGAGTGCCTATCATGTGTTAAAGACTCTTGAAGATTGACACATGAGTGTAAGAGACTATCATCATCAATATACTTCAATCTCTCCAAACTAAATAAAAATCCAAATGTTTCTTCATATTTTTGAAATTATTCAAACCGAGTTTAAAGTGAAGAAAGAGCTTGATCAATTATAAATAGGAAGTAATTAACTCAAAAAGATTCTTTAGGAGACTGAGTTACATCTTCACTATTGATCTCATCAAATTGTCTCTTTCTTCGGATGATGCGTTTTTCTCGAAAAATAGGTTCAATTCCCATTTCACTTGCAATATGTTCAGCTTCAATTAATGCTTGATCAAATCCAGATTCTGTAAACTCTTGGACAGAAGAAATAAGTCCTTTTAATTGTCTAATAACAATATCAATATCCATATTTTCTGCTTGGAGAAACTTACTAACAATGTTAATCTCATATAATAACTTATACCAAATTACCATTCCAAACATGAACTCAAAATTCTCAAGTTCAAATGATGTCAAACCCTCAGCTTCACTCTTTATTTTTGAGTCATCAGAAATGTTTGCCAAATCAATTAAAGCATCTCGTATTTTTGAAGTTTGATCTTTTATGGGCTTCACGCTGTCAACATGGCTTTCCCATCGTGTTTGTGATAGTGGCTTGACTGTAAGACCTTGCACATGATCTTTGAAGATTTTCCACCGCTTGGTAGAAGAAGAAAATAATAAATATATGCATTGTATTACACCGAAAAAGGACATTGCTTTAGGACAACATTTCACCATATCACATAATGTGAGATTAAGACTGTGACATCCACATGGAGTGTAGAAAGCTCTAGGATTAATTTCAAGTAATCTACTCTGTACACCCTTATGTTTTCCTTTCATATTAGATCCATTGTCATATCCTTGACCTCTTATATTATCAATGTCAAGTTCGAGATTGTTCAAAATATTTTTAAGCTCTGTAAAAAGCCCAAGTCCTGAAGTTTCATTAACTTTCAAAAATCCAATCCAAAATTCTTCAATCGCTATTGCATTTTCTGAATCATCCACACATCTAATTACAAAGAACATTTGCTCCTCGTGACTTGCATCTGGAGTGCAATCAAGTATGACAGTGAAATACTTTGCATGATTAATTTTTGCAACAATTAAACTTCTTACTTCAGCCGCCAACATCTGTATCAATTCATTTTGGATTTTGGGTCCAAGATAAGTGTAATGAATCGATCTTTCTTGAACATGCCGAAGGTGCTCTTCCATTATTGGATCAAATTCAGCAATCATTTCAATTAGCTGCAAAAAGATTCCATTATTCTCAACATAAAGCTTCTCATTATCTCCTCGAAGTGGCAAGTTATTCTTCGCAATTCTTTGCACAACTGCAATTATTCTCTTCAATACTTGTTTCCAATGTCCTCTCTCCTTGTTAATTGCTACTTGTATATTTTCATCAATTGTCTTTTTCTTTCGAAGTCTTCTTTCTAATTCAATCCAACTAGTCATGCAATCAATATGATCTTTACTAGTTTCATGAAGACTGAGACATCGACTGATATTCTTCCAATCTTTGTATCCTTCGTCAGCTAGATGACCAAGTTTCATTGTGGCTCTTTAAGTCTTGAATAACTTGCAGCAGAAACAAAATATCTTGTCCATAGAAATAGAATACACTAGCCATCTTCTATCACTTTTCTCATCATTTGGCAATTGCCTCTTATAATGTGATGGATTGAAGTGTCTGCCGGTGTTATCAAGAGGAAACAAAATATCATCATCTTTTCTAGGACCTCTTTCAACTAGAAAATCCCTAATATTTTGCATTTTGTCCCAATTTCCTAGATCATCAACATTTAAAGGAAACACAATATCTTGATTTATATCTTCATCACTGTTATTTTCAGGCATATTGACTTCAACTTTATCATTTCCATATTGTTTTTGGTCATCATTTTGAAGTTCATTCAATTCACTATGTTTCTGATCATTCAACTTATTATCAATGTCATCTTGATTCAGTTGTTCAGCTACTTCTGTTTGCTCTGCTTTTTGGTTGTTAGTGAAGTACTTATTAAGACTTCCTACTTGGCTTTGAATTAAAGCTTCTTCCTTTTGTTTTTTCTTCCTTTTTTCTGCTCCAGACAATTGTTTTCTTATAGGAAACATGTTTACTAAAAGCCTAAATATTAATTTGCAACAACAGTTCATAGATTAAAATAGTTCCAACATTTAAATGCATAAAAAATTCATCAAATCATAATATGTGTAAATATCATCCTGCTAAATCATACTCAAATTTTTATCTAATATTAAAAACTATGGTGGGCTAATCATATTCTTCGAGAACCCGATTCAACCAATAAAGAAGCAAAATAAAAAGAAGAATTGATAGTAGATTCAGAGAACTAGAGAAGTAAAGTGTCATCTTAAGAGAACATAAATAGAACATACTATTGTATGTTCCTCTTTCCCTTCCATTGTTTTTAAAATCTCCACATACTCTCTAATCTCAAGTCCTAATTTATAAAAGTCATGGTAAAAGAGACATTGAAGAAAAAAACTGGATGCACAATGTATCAGAACCACTAGAGTCGAGATGCAAGATTTCAGATATATTGTTAAGTTGGAAACAAACAAGATGCTACTGAAAGTTGAAAGTTCAATGCCTATATATTGATAATGAAAATTGTTAATTTAAGTGATGAAGATAGTAATTTTCATCAAATAACTTGCAAATCAAACCATTCATGAATAGTATTTATATTTGCCATTTTTCTTACTTTTTGGCCGCCAGCAGCTTGTCTTCCTTTTCCAATAGCAGCACCAAAAAGGAAAATTAAAAAGAAATCTTGAAATGAACAAAACGAAAAAGTTTAGGGCTCTGAGAAATTTACTTCCAAGCATAGCACAAGATTCAGCAAGGACACAAGTCACACAACTCACCGATCTTAAGAAGCAGGAGAGGAGATGATCAAGAACAGTGTGAGCGATTAAGAAACTGCAACTCAGATTGCACCACTGGAATCTTTAAATTTGATTGGCGCAAACTACGGGGGAGCCCAAGCCGTCAAGGTGAGCGGAAGGTGAATCAGTCATCGTTGACTCGCCGATGGGAACAGGAGCAGTGACATAAGCCGCAGAGGTAGAGCTGATGGCAAAACGGCGGAGGCAGCTTGCAGCACTTCTGCCGTTTGGCCAAGGGGTTTTTTTTAATTATTTTTTTTTAAATTTGAATTAAAAAAATTAATAATTCTTTAGATAAATCCATAATACATAAATATATTCCCTAAACATATTACAATACTCCATAAATATTTAAATTTATTTCATTTTCAATTTTTCTTTTTACTAAATACTATAATCAAACTAGAAAGTCTAAACCCTAAAGGTAAAATCTTTTTAAAAAATAGCTTAAAAATTATAACTCAATTGGAAAACATGAACCCTAAAATAAAATTTTAAAAGAATATTTTAATTAATTTTTTTAATTCAATTTTTTTTAAAATAATAACAGACAAAATCTATTATTTTTTTTAGATTTTGAATTAAAAAAAAACAATATTTTCTTTTATATATTCCTAAGCCATGAATACATCCCCTAAACACATTACAATACTCCATAAATACTTAAATTTATTTCATTTTTAATTTTTTTTTTACAAAATACTATAACCCAATTGCAAAGCCTGAAACCTAGAGTTAAAATCTTAAAAATAAAAATAGTTTACAAATTATAACCCAATAGAAAATCCTCAACCCTAAAATAAAATCTTAAAAAAATATTTTAATTATTATTTTTAATTCAAAATTTTTAAAAATAATTAAAAAGAAAAAAAAAAGTAAAGCACGACGTGCATAGTGGTGCACTGTTCGCGCAAGATATCATATTCCTCGATATATATATATATATATATATATATATATATATATAATTTTTTTTTTAATTTTGGTGCCCCTAAAATTTGGGGGCCCGAGGTACTTGCCTCACAATTTATATTAAAGGTCCAGGCCTGGTATTTAGGATTCAAAATTTTAAGATTTAGGAGTTGAGTTATAATAAATTTAAGCCAATAAGATTTTTTCTCTAAGGTTTAGGGTTCCTTTTTAGATTATAGTGTTCAAAATTAAAAATTGTAGATATTCAATTGGTATATTATATGTATTTTGGGTTTAAAATTTAAGGGTTAAGTTATAATGGATTTAAGTTAATAAAATTTCCCTTAGGATTTGGATTTTCCTCTTGGATCATAGTATTCTAAGATAAAAAAATTTAAATATTTACCGGGTATAATATATATATCTAGAATATTTCAATTTAAAATTTAAAGCATTTTTTTCTTTTTTTTTTACCTGAATTAAATCCATGTGCTCAATAAAAAAATTTAAAAAATACAAAAAATCGAGATGTTTGAATTAATTTAAGATAGCTCGACCGATTTATCACGGACCGTTCCACTAATCATTTACATTATCTTATTAGTATTATACCTTTTTATAATTCTATTAATAAAAAAGATCAATATCTTTAAGTTATTTCAAATAAGCTCATCCGAACACTTGAATATCTTATTTTATCAAGAAGGGTTAGCTTTTTTTTTTTACAAATATAAATAATGCGTGTTGTATCTGTTAATAAATATATTAGTGTTATTTAAATACGTTTTTATTTTTTTTGTTTGTCCCATCAATTTTTAAAAACAAAAGGTCTAACTATGACTTTTTTTTTTTTATGAAGTTTCAAGAATATCCGTGTGAACCTAATATATTTGATAAATGGCAACGAAAGATGTGCATATATTTCCTAATTGAAAAAGCTTCTATTTGGATTTGTTAATTAAAATATTTACTTTTATAATTTTATTGAAATATCATAGCAAGCCAGCGTTTGTAGTCCAACGGTTAGGATAATTGCCTTCCAAGCAATAGACCCGGGTTCGACTCCCGGCAGACGCAATTCTGTAGGTGGTTTTTTTTGTTGTTTCTGCTAAATAAATAAATAAATAAATAAATAAATTATTTGTCAATAATAGTCGTGTGAAAACTGAAACCTGTAAAAGAAAGCACACAATAATTCTTTTCTCAACATAGATGAGCATCAAATGAGATTGTGCATTTACCATTATTATATTTTTATAGCTATTGTATTAGATTCTTCCATCAAATTATGAGACGCCTGCCGTCCTGAAGAGGAATGAAATCCAAATGCATTTTTAAGTTTCACTTTTATAATGGGTAACCAAAACATTCATTTTGTCATCCTGCATTTGTTCGATCTCTCGAGACTGCCGACTAATGGGTGTTTGTAATGCATCCACCTTTCTGACAAGTGGTCGGCAGGTGTTGAAAATCAAAATGAATGGTTAAAGCTTACCTACCATTGATGTGGTTCATAGTTCATAAAATATGCAAGGATGTTTATTACCAAAAATGGTTTCCATCATTTTTTGTTCAGTGCAATGTTTATGTACACTGATAATCAAATTGCCTCACAAAAGTTGGTTATCATAATTCATTGTCAAGGATAAAACTTCATATAATGGATGTTGCTACTCTATATGCAGATTCTACAGGATCTTATAGTTGTGGTTGGAAAAAGAACCTGCCATAGTGATGTCAGAGTTTGAGTTCAAATGAGAAAAAAAAAAAATCCATCAGTTTTCATTTTCTTTATCCAGGATTATAGTGATCCCCTCTCAATGCAAAACCCATATAATTAGAGATACATCTATCCGCTGGAGTATACATCTTATCTTATGGCAAACCAAATCCATTTTGTGTTGAAGAATGCTGAATTCATTCTGAGCAAACAAGAATACAAAAAAACTTCTCCCTTACCTTCTGTATATTCTCAACCTCTTATTGCAATTGTGGGATTGTGCAAAACTTCTTACTTACATTGTTTATTATCAGTCAGCACATCCACAAATCTTGCTCTGGTCTTCTTCTTCCACTCTTCTCTTTGAACTAATTTTTGTTTTGCACACCTAATAGACAGCCAGAAATCATTCGTTTCTTATCTCAATCTAGTTGATCCCCTTAGCCAATTTCTCATTCAGTGTATTTAACTTGGGATGAATATTCTTAGATATATTAGGGCTTCTAGCATGTACAAGATCAATAATATATGGTTTCTTTTATTTTATAGTTAATAGTAAACCAGAAAACACTTGTTTAGGACTGTTAGGCCTGTGCCAGGATGTCTTCAATGTTTTCTTGGAGAATATTCAAAGATAGGGTTTAGTTTTGCACTACGCTTTAATATTTAAGTTCTCCTAATTGTCTGTGGCACGCAGGGCATCCTTGGTTTTCTATTCTGGACATTCATGATTTTTTTTAATAATCAAGATGTCTGGATTTTACCTAAATAATTTTTAAGGTAGACGGTCTTCCTACTTCTATCGCATAAATATGAAGTACAATTATACATAATCAAGGGTCGACCTCTCATTACAAGAAATTTGTAAAATAGCGACGAAATTTAGTGACGAATTTATAATTTATTACTAATTTGCTTGATTAGCGACGATATATTTTTTGCCCTAAAAAAATAAACTATTAGCAATGAAGCTGGATAAATTGTCTCAAATCAAATTTGATTAGCGACGATTTCCCCTGTTTCATCGCTAATCACATAGATTAGCGGCTAATGGCAGTGATTAGCGGCGAAATTTGGAAATTTGCCGCTAAAATACATGATTAACGGCGAATGATCAAATTTCGCCGCTAATATACGTGATTTAACACCCTAACTCCCGATGTCGCTCTGTGCTTCACCATTTCTTCTCCACTTCTTCTCCTCCAGCGCTCCTCTCCGGTGCTCCGTTTCTTCTCCACTTCGTCTCCTCCCGCGCTCGTCTCCGGTGCTCCTCTCTACTACTCTGTTTCTTCTCCAATGCCGCGCCATGCTCCGGTGACCATTGCTCCAACGCGTGCTAAACTCTGTTTCTTCTCCTCTGCCACACTTTTCTTCCCTCAAGTTAATTCTCTAGAATAAAGGAAAACACTCCAAGTACAAACCTATCATTTTTTTCATTTTAAGAATGTAAACCTTGGTTAAGAAAACAAAGCACTCTTTCAATATGGAGGAAGACTCCAGCGGAATTGAGAATTTAAAACATATTTATAAACATACAAATCTTACATCTCGCACAAGTTTGTTATATGATTCTTATATGTTATATTTATTGATTCTCAATTATTTGGATTTTTACATGTACTACAACCTATTACCTTTTCACGATTTAGGGGGCATCACAACATGGGTTTTCTTATTCCTTGGCACATAGCTTGGTCTGAAAGACAGTATTTGAATGATTTATGACCTTAGATTGCTTAGATCTAAAATTCCATTGCTTAGATTGCTTCGGTGATATCTTGTTTTTCCATTGCTCTTATGAAGTTGAACTCTAAAATTTTTGGAATTGCTATTATCATAGCTATTTGTTCTAGTTTTATGGGTGACTATCACCAGAGATACTTTGATTCTTGATAGAATATTCGTCTCTATTAGGATTGGAACCCTAATATCCTTATTTGTTGCCTTGAATGTTTTACCACCACATCGTATCATGGGAGTATTCATGATTTGTTTTGGATTAGTCCGTTGATGGAGGTACAAACTTAGGCCTTAGTTGAATTTTCTATGCGTTTCTCTTGCAAAACAATTTGTACAAGAAAGGAATAAAAGGAAAAAAATTTGCCATGGTATATGTACTAATACGTGGGTGTTATAATATCTAAATAGTATTACAATCAATATGTATGCTTGTTATAATACTCACATACAAGTCAATGTTCAATTATTGAATGCAGTCAATGAGTAAATTTCAAAAAAATTATTTATTTAATATAAAATAAGAATAAAGATGAATGCATGAATAACGAGACCATAAATAATGAACATTAATATTAAAAGAAATTTGGATATGTGTTACTAAAAGAAGGATATTAATGTAATAGATATGTGACATGTGATAATGTTGATCTTATGTTTTTTTTTAAAAAAATGTGGTATATATTAATTACATTTAAATCAATACGAACTATAAAAATAATTGGATTTATTGATGGAAATTTTCATCGGAAATCCGTCGGAATATTCGCTTACCAACGACATTCCGACGAAAAAGCATTTGTTGGGATATTATTCGTTGAATAGGATTTTCCGACGGAAATCAAAATTCTGTCGATATTTTTGTCGATTGAATAAATATTCTGTTGGTAAACACCACCATAAACACTGTTTCCTGTAACTAGATTTATCGACGAAAATAGTATTTCCGACACCACCGGAAATACTATTCCCCGCAACCAGATTTATTGATAGAAACGGTATTTCCATCGGTGATTATAGAAACTAATTACGGACGGAAATTTTATTTCCGTTGGTATTCCGTTAGTAAAAAAAATTAAAATGAGACATTTTACATTCGAGATCTACCCTGTTTATAATTTAAATATTTATATAAAACTATCACAGACAATGACATTTCATACATACAAATATCATATTTTACAATTTATACATACAATCACATTTTATATATCCTAACAATCCATACATACAATTACATTTTATACATCATAACAATCCATACATTCAAACAAACTAACACAATTCTAACAATTCATACATCCTAACAATTCATATATCACAAACAAACAAATAGTATTGTGAATAAAAAATAGATAGAAACAAACACAATCTAAACAAAATATAAACACAATAATAGAAACAAATATCTATATCTAGATCTAAATGTAAAGAATCAAATATATAAATTCATACCATGATAACAAATACTCCAAAGAATACTAGTAATATAAAATTCTACAGAGAATTAAATACGATAGATTATGATCAGATTGATGTATAATTCAAAATTTTGCATATATGTAAAACAAATTTTACATGTAATAAAAAAAAATACTTGGATAAAAAGAAGAAGATGATGATGATCGTGATGAATATATAAATAGAGACTCCTGAAATATATAATAATATAACATTTAGAAATAAGTAGATTAGAATATTAAAACTAAATATATTTTACATGATTTATGTATGATAAATAAAAAATTAAATTGTAGTTGAACAAACCTAAAAAAAAGCTAATCACCACGGTTTGATGGGGCTTGAGTCTCCTATGACTCAAAACCATGTGGTGTCTGAGTGTGGACAAAATTGGCCATGATCGCTTGGATACGGGCAAAGAGAGCTTTATTATCCGCGGCATGTGCAGCTCTGATCCGATCCTCCTTGTCTCTTCTTCATGTTGGGGCAATTTTCATTGATCAAGTTTGATCAGTTTGACTAAGCTTGAGTTGAGTCAATCTTGAGTCGGGATTTGAGTTTTGATGTTTGACAATATATGGAGATTCCTTGAGCAATCGTCTGGTTGTGGAGATGGTCAAAGGGTTGACAAGGTTGATGAGAATACAAGTCAAGTAGGTCAAGGTTGATAGGGGACTTAACTGGGAAAGTCCTAACTGGAGGTTAGGCGTATGGAAGTCCTAACTGGAGGTTAGGCGTATGGAAGTCCTAATTGGAGGTTAGGCGTATGGAAGTCCTAACTAGAGGTTAGGCGTATGGAAGTCCTAACTGGAGTTTAGGAAGTGGTGGAAGTCCTAACTGGAGGTTAGGCAAATTGGAAAGTCCTGGTGAGGAGCCAGACAACAGGAAAGTCCTAGTGAAGAGCTAGGCAGGAGAAATTCCTGATGAGGAGCCAGGCAACGGGAAAGTCCTAGTGAGGAGCTAGGCAGGAGAAAGTCCTGGTGAGGAGCCAGACAACTGAAAGTCCAAGTGTGATCTTGGCTAAGGAGAAAGTCCTGATGAGGAGCCAGGCTAGTGGAAAGTCCAAGTGTGATCTTGGCAAAGGTTGTAAGTCCAAGCATGTGGTCTTGGCAAGGTAAGTCCTAGTGTGACTTGGCAAGGAGAACTCGATAACTAGGATGAGGCCGAAGGAAGCTCCTGAAGGCAAGGTGTGAAGGATGGGAGATATCCGAGGGATGCAAGGCTGATGGAGGAGGCTAGAAGGCTAGTTCGAGGTGTTAGTTAGAGCCCTAGAGCCAATCATTTGATGATTGTATGGACTCATTGTATCATATTCTTGTATATTAATAAAGGCATTTGGATTTTGGTTATTATACTTACTTGTATTGGTGCAAAATAAACTAAGTATAATAATATCCTTGAGTAGATGGTTCTCACGTATATCAATCGGTTAGTTGAACCGATAGTGAGATGATATAGGGAACACTACTCTTAATCATTCCTAGTCGAGTATTAACATTCAGGGACAATGTTAATGCAATAAGACTAGCATGTAGGTCAACTCGATGACTTGATCTCACAAGTCATGGATATAGAGATATCAAGTTGACACATGGGTATACATTAGAGAATGTATACTGAATGACCCGCCATGAGAAAGTATCATGGATCGTTATATGAGTGTCATATACTTTCTCATGTGGCTATTAGTATGACTACTAGTCCTTAGACCTGAAGTCACCATAGATCCCTACATAAGGAGTTATGTACTTTGGTTTCGTCAAACGTCACCCGTAACTGGGTGGACTATAAAGGCGATTACTGGGTATATAACAAATTATGCAGAGGGATGTGAGTGATGTAGATGTGATCTATCCCTCCTATATGACGGGAGAGACATCGGTATTCTTGATAGAGTGAGACCACGAAGTGCATGGCCATGCCCAAATGAGTCAATATGGGATATTGAGCTCATTTGATTTAGTGAGTCTACTTGGAGTTCAAGATTTAGATTGGTCAGAGGATGACACGGTCTATGCCTCACATTGATCAATCTAGATGTCTAGGATAGAAGGACACTCGTCATATATTGTGAGGAGTCACAAGGTGATGTCGGATCTCGATATTCTTGTAACTTGGGTAGTAATGATGTGTTGCTAGATACCGATCATTACTTATGCTCCTAAATGGGTTTAGGGCATTGCCAACATTACAAGAACCTATAGGGTCACACACTTAGGACAATTAGATGGAGATTAGGTTCATATGATGAACCAAGAGGATTAGATTCATTTGATGAATTAAATTGGATTAAGAGTAATCCTAATTGGGCTAACTTGAGTTCGACTCAAGTTGATTCATGTGTTCAATGAGTCTAATTTAGATTTTGACTCATTGAATCAATTTAATTAAATGAATTAGATTCATTATATTAAGTTGGCTTGAATCAAATGGTTGGATTCGATCAACCATGGAAGAGATTTGGTCAAGTTTGACTTGACTTGAGAGGAAGATTAAAAGTCAAGTTAGAATTGACTTTATGCCACCTCATTGGTGAGTTGGCATTGAAGTGGACCAATGATGTTACTCCACATCATCATGGGTGCCACCTCATGGAAGTTACAAAGCCATTTTCTTAATAACTTCACATTAATTGCATTTAATGGGGAGTTACACTATGGGAAGTGGCCGGCCACTTTTGGTTTTGAATGGGAATTCATTTTTCATTCAAGAGTGTATCTTCTTCCTTCTTCCTCTCAAGCTCTCCCTCTCCTCCTCAACTTGGCCGAACCATACATAGGTGCTAGCACACATTTTGTGTGGTTTTCTCCACCTACGTGTTCGTGTGGATACTTCTAGAGGGGTATCTATCTTGATACTCTCGAGATCCGGCGTTTTGGACGAGCGGGAATTTTGCGAGGGCACGCTTCAAAGGTAAAAGCTCTCAACACATAGATCTAGGAGTAGATCTAAAGTTTTTGAAACTCGTACTTGTATTTCATTCGGTTTTTCCTTGCACGGATCTACGGCTTTGGGTGATTCGGGGTTTCCGCGACGCGAAAAGCGGTTTTCGCGGCCACGTGCAAGGCTTGTACGAGTTTAATTTTTGGTTTTATGAAAACTAAACCTTCTGTGATTTTCTGTAAAAATTTAGTTTTTTATGTTTTTATGGGTAATTTTTCCGTAGAAGCGAAGCACAAGTATCTCGGCACTTGTAGGCTTCGGCTACCGGGAAGTTTTTCCTTAAACGGCTTCGTTTTGCCCCAAATCCGTTTGGGACAGCGGGCTTGGGTGCCATTAGATCGCAAAGGATCAACTCACGATGGTTAGATCGTGGGTAGGGGTACTGCCCCTAACCCCGCAAGGGGATTTGCTCCGCGATTGCACCCGAAATCGCTAAAAATGAACCTGCCGGGAAGATTTTTTCCGAAACGGCAATGTTTCGACCCAAATCATTTTGGGACAGCGAGTTTAGGCGCTGTTGGATCACAAAGTAACCCTCGCGATGGTTAGATCGCGGGTAGGGGCGCTGCCCCTGGCCCCGCAAGGGGATCCGTTCCGCGATTGAGCCCGAAACCGCTAAACGGGACCGCCGGGAAATTTTACTCGTAAAAATTGTAAAAAATTATTTTAAAATTATAGAAAATTATGAAAATATATAATTTTAAATTATATATTAATTTTGTGATAGTCATGGCCCAAAAATCCAATATGATTGGATTGTGTTGTAATTCATAATACGACCTGCGTGCCGTTATGTGTTTGCGCGTGTTGTATGTTTTTATTTTTCCGCGACCTGCGCGTCGTGCCTTTCTCATATATTCTGGTTGTAAATTAGATTTAGACTCGAATGTAACTCGAGTTTCAAATTGTAATGTACAAATTGGAGCGGTGGAGGGTCCACACGAGACGGAGTTCCGAGGCGGGCACGAGCAACACAAGGTGGTCAAAGGGAGGAGCTTGGAGAAGCTGTTGACCCTAGGTTGACCATTCGATCTTCTCATTGGCTTGAGAAGATCATAGTGGGGCCATGACTAAATCACAAATAGATTAATTAGTTAATTGCTTATATATATGATGCATGTTTAATAAGTAATTAATTAATTAGTACCTTACGATTAGATTAGATCTAAGTCGTGCACATGATGCACCCTTGCGATTAGATTAGATCTAAGTCGTGCACAAGATGCATCCTTTTCGATTAGATTAGATCTCGATCGAACCAACTCTAAATGCCTAACCGTGCCGTGATACCTATCACTACCTCGATCACATGTATTGTTGAATCTCCCAAAGCAGAGCAATACATATTATCTTGGTAGGGTACGGAGGGACAATCTTGGTCCCGCCTATCAACGCATGGGTGAATACAAACTCAATTAGATTGAGTATTCCTAGTTGCTCGGTTAGATCGAGTCAACTATAGGCATTCTTCCAACGGTTGGAAAAGATAGGTCAAAATCACATCTATATTAACTCTCGGGCGTATTAGCCAAAGCTAACTCGAGTTTTAATATAAATGCGGATATTGATTTTATAAACAAGAGTTGCATAGAGATGTAATTGGTAATCGTTACCTACCGATCATACTAAGCCTTGGGCGTATTAGCCAAAGCTAACTCAAGGGTTAGTATGATGTGGATCTTGTCCCACAAGAATTATAGAATTCAGTGGGAGCATCATTTAATTAAAGGCCTAATTAAATGATTTTAAAAGAATATGATATTTATTTCTGCTTTTATTCTGTTGTAGATAACCATGACGTCAAATACGAACACCTTCTCCCTGCGATCTGTCCTTGAGAAGGACAATCTCAACGGAGCAAACTTCCTGGACTGGTACAGGAACCTGAAAATAGTTGTCACTCAGGAACGTAAATTGTACGTTCTGGAGCAGCCCATTCTGGAGGCTCCTCTTGCCAATGCCCCGCGAGCTGACAAAGATGCTTACAAGAAGCATCAAGATGACGCATTAGATGTGTCATGTCTAATGCTCGCGACCATGAACTCTGAGCTTCAGAAGCAACACGAGTTAATGGGCGCTTACGATATGGTTGAACATCTTCGTCAACTGTATCAAGGTCAAGTGAGGCATGAGAGATTTGAGATCTCAAGGGCACTGTTTCAGTGCAAGATGTCAGACGGGGCTCCTGTAGGCCCATATGTACTCAAAATGATTGGGTACATAGAGAACCTACAAAGGTTGGGGTTCCCTCTTGGCCAAGAGCTGTCCACTGACCTGATCTTGCAATCCTTGCCGGATAGCTACAGTCAATTCGTTCTAAACTACAATATGAACGAGATTGACAAGCCACTGCCCGAGCTGCTTAGCATGCTGAGCTAACCCTTAAGAAGGCTAAGCCCAACACTGTTCTGATGGTTCAGAAACATAAGGGCAAGGGCAAGCCCAAAGGCAAGGGAAAGTCCCAAGCCAAGGGCAAAGGCAAGGCACTGAAGCCGAAAGGAGGGGTCGCCAAGGATGCTACCTGCTTCCACTGCGGTCAGACCGGGCACTGGAAGAGGAATTGCAAGGTATACTTGGAAGATCTTAAGAAGAAACGAAGTGAGACTTCCACTTCAGGTATATATGTTATAGAAGTCAATCTATCTATTTCTACATCATGGGTATTAGATACTGGATGTGCTTCTCACATTTGTACTGATGTGCAGGCGCTGAGAAATAGCAGGGCATTGACAAAAGGCGAGGTGGACCTACGAGTAGGCAATGGAGCACGGGTTGCTGCTGTTGCTGTAGGGACTTATTTTCTATCTCTGCCCTCTGGGCTTATACTAGAGTTAGACGATTGTTGTTATGTGCCTGCATTAACTAAGAACATTGTATCAGTTTCTTGTTTAGACAAGAAAGGTTTCTCGTTTACAATAAAGAACAAATGTTGTTCCGTCTATTTAAACGATATGTTCTATTGTAGTGCATCTCTGATAAACGGACTCTACATTCTAGATCTTGAGAGCCCTATTTATAACATAAATACCAAGAAGTTCAAGTCAAATGACCTGAACCAAACTTATCTCTGGCACTGTCGCTTAGGTCATATAAATGACAAGCGCTTATCCCAGCTCCATAAGGATGGTTTGCTGGACTCATTTGATTTTGAATCATATGAGATATGCGAGTCATGCCTACGAGGCAAGATGACCAAGACTCCCTTTAGTGGGCACAGCGAGAGAGCGACTGATTTGTTAGGACTCATACATAGTGATGTATGTGGCCCTTTCAATGTCGCTGCTAGAGGCGGTTATAGGTACTTCATCACATTTACTGATGACTTCAGTAGATATGGTTATGTGTATTTGATGACACATAAATCTGAATCCTTTGAAAAGTTCAAAGAATTCAAGAATGAAGTACAGAACCATCTTGGCAAGAGTTTTAAGGTACTTCGATCAGATCGAGGTGGTGAATACTTAAGCCATGAGTTTCGTGACTACTTAGCTGAGTGTGGGATTTTATCTCAACTCACTCCTCCTGGAACACCACAGTGGAATGGTGTATCCGAAAGGAGGAATCGTACCTTATTAGATATGGTACGATCTATGATGAGTCACACAGTGTTGGTTGCTACTCGGAAATCCTATAGATTCCACTGTACAAAATTTTGTACAAAGGTCTGAACCTTTTCCTAGCTACCATGTGTTCTTTTAAATTAAATTTTGGATCGCCTGCGGAACTTAACACGTTTGATCCAAAACTTAATATATTTGTTCTTTTAGGTTTTGACTTGGATCTCCTGCGGAACTTAACACGTTCGACCCAAATCTCCTTAAGTTATTAATTCCATTAAATATTAATTTCCATAATTGGTTCCCAGTACTGACGTGGCGAGGCACATGGCCTTCTTGGATATGGGAGCAACCACCACCAACTAGACAAAACCTTTTATAGAAAGATAATATTTAATTTCCTAAAATAACTTTAGGTTAACCAAAGAGAACAATCAAATCACAAGGAAAAGAAAAAATAAAAGAACACAACTTCGAAAAACATATTCGAAATTCTAAAACGTAAGCCTCTTGTATTTGGTATTATTTCCATAAATAACTAGCATGATGCGGAAAGAAAAATTACTAGTTATACCTTGTAGAAAAACCTCTTGATCTTCTACCGTATTCCTCTTCTAACCTCGGACGTTGTGTGGGCAACGATCTTCCGAGACGAGAAACCACCAATCACCTTCTTCTCCTCCTAGCTAGGTTCGGCCAACAAAGAGAAAGCTTCACCAAGGAAGAAAATCAAAACACTAACCAAGCTCCAAGAGATGCTAGCTTTTTCTCCTTCTTCTTCTTCTTCTCCGAGTAGTATCCGGCCACCACAAGAGCTCCAATGGAAGAGAAGGGTTCGACCACCACAAGAGGAAGAGAGGGAGAGGATGGCCGGCCACACCAAGGAACAAAAGAGGGAGAGAAATAATAGATGTTGTGTCTTGTGAAGGCACCCTCACCCCTTCTTTTATATTCCTTGGCCTAGGCAAATTAGGAAATTTAATTACAATAAAATTTCCTTAATTTCCTTGACATGATTTAATTGAGAAAAATAAAATAATATTTCCCCAATTAATCAATGGCCGGCCACATCAATGAAGGAAAAAATTAGACAAGTTTTAATCAACAATTAAAACTTCCTAATTTGTTTCCGGAAATTTTAAAAATAAAATTTCTCTTTAAAAATCTCTTCATGGTTGATAAAAGGAAATTTCTATAATTTTAATTTTATCAATATGTGAATAATTTTAAAGAGAAAATAAAATATCTCACCAATCTACAAATAAGGAAAGAGATCTAATATCTTTCTTTAATCTTTTGTAGATCTTTTACAAGAGAGATATTTTAATTTTAATTCTCTTTAATAAATTATTTCTTCCACATAATAAAAATTAAAATTAAAATTCCTTTTAAATCTAATTTGGCCGGCCCCCACTAGCTTGGGTTCAAGCTAGGGCCGACCAATATTATACCTAGGCCGGCCCTAGCTTGTTCCCAAGCTAGCTTGGCCGGCCCCTATTGGGTGGGTATAGAAGGTGGGTATAGGTGGGTATAGAACTCTATAAATAAGAGGCTACGATAGGGACCGAGAGGAGAAAATTGGTTTTGGTCTCCCGATAAAATTAAGCATCCCGTGTTCGCCCCGAACACACAACTTAATTTTATCAATGATAATTCATTCCACTAGAGAACTATCATTGAACTACCGCACCAATCCCAAATTACATTTTTGGGCTCCTTCTTATTATGAGTGTGTTAGTCTCCCTGTGTTTAAGATATCGAATGTCCATTAATTAAGTGAGTTATTGACAACTCATTTAATTAATATCTAAGTCCAAGAGTAGTACCACTCAACCTTATCGTCATGTCGGACTAAGTCCACCTGCAGGGTTTAACATGACAATCCTTATGAGCTCCTCTTGGGGACATTATCAACCTAGTATCTCTAGGATACAGTTTCCTTCTATAATCAACAACACACACTATAAGTGATACCATTTCCCAACTTATCGGGTTTATTGATTCATCGAACTAAATCTCACCCATTGATAAATTAAAGAAATAAATATCAAACATATGTGCTTGTTATTATATTAGGATTAAGAGCACACACTTCCATAATAACTGAGGTCTTTGTTCCTTTATAAAGTCAGTATAAAAGAAACGACCTCTTAATGGTCCTACTCAATACACTCTGAGTGTACTAGTGTAATTATATAGTCAAGATAAACTAATACCTAATTACACTACGACCTTCTAATGGTTTGTTCCTTTCCATTTTAGCTACTGTTTATAATTTATAAGGTACTGATAACATCATCTTCTGTATGTGACACCACATACTATGTTATCTACAATATAAATTAAATGAACAACTACAAACAAATGTAGACAATTTGACCAAATGTGATTCTTTATTCATAATGAATGTTTACAAAGCTTAGGCTTTCAGTATACAATCCAACAATCTCCCACTTATACTAATGACTAAGCTGCCATATCTTCTACCATACATCTGATTCCCATTCCCTCCACATGCCGATCGAAAGCTTTCGCCGGAAGGGCCTTAGTGAAAGGATCTGCCAGGTTATCCGCTGATGCAATCTTGGCGATGACAACTTCTCCTCGCTTCACAATATCTCTTATCAGGTGGTACTTGCGCTCTATATGTTTACTTGCCTTATGGGCTCGTGGTTCCTTCGAGTTTGCAACTGCACCGCTATTATCACAATAAATTGTGATGATTTTGGGCAAACCAGGAATCACATCTAAGTCCATTAGAAAGTTCCTGAGCCATACTGCTTCTTTAGCTGCCTCAGAGGCTGCTTCCATGGTTGAGTCCGAAACGCATTTCTGCTTAACACTTCTCCATGAAATGGCTCCACCTCCTAAAGTAAACACATAGCATGATGTAGACTTACTGTTATCCCTATCTGATTGGAAATCTGAATCCGTGTAACCCACAGGGAGCAAATCGTCTGCTTGATAAACTAGCATATAATCTCTAGTCCTTCTCAGGTACTTTAATATATGCTTTACCGCAGTCCAATGTCCTTGTCCAGGGTTACTCTGATATCTGCTGACCATGCCCACGGTAAAACAGATATCATGTCTCGTACATAGCATTGCATACATTAGGCTTCCTACAGCCGAAGCATAAGGAACTGCTTTCATGTCCTCTATCTCTTTTGATGTCTTTGGAGACATCTCTTTAGATAGAGATACTCTATGTCTAAAAGGTAAGAAACCTTTCTTGGAATCCTGCATGCTAAAATGAGCAAGGATTGTATCTATATATGAAGCTTGGGATAGACACAACATGCTTTTCTTACGATCCCTTATAACTTTGATCCCAAGAATGTGTGCACAATCTCCTAAGTCCTTCATATCAAAATGTTTGGACAACCATACCCTTACGCCTGATAATACCTTGACATTGTTGCCAATTAACAAAATATCATCTACGTATAGTACAAGAAATACCACCACGTTTCCGTTACACTTCTTATATACACAAGATTCATCCGGACTTTGAATAAATCCATATGACTGGATTACTTCATTAAACCGGATGTTCCAAGATCTTGAAGCTTGCTTTAGTCCATAAATGGACCGATTGAGCTTGCACACTAGATGCTCTTTGCCTTTTTCAATGAACCCTTCTGGTTGCTTCATATGGATGTTCTCTTCAAGACTTCCATTAAGGAAAGCTGTCTTGACATCCATTTGCCAAATCTCATAATCCATATGAGCAGCAATGGATAAGAGTATCCGGATAGACTTAAGCATGGCTACCGGTGAAAAGGTTTCCTCATAATCGATTCCCTCTTTCTGAGTATACCCTTTTGCAACAAGCCTAGCTTTGAAGGTTTCTACCTTCCCGTCTGTCCCTCTTTTCCTTTTGTAGATCCACTTGCATCCAACGGCTTTTACACCATCAGGTGGTTCTACAAGCTCCCAGACCTTATTAGAGTACATAGACTCTATTTCAGAATTCATTGCCTTTTGCCAAGATGTGCATCTATATCTTGGAGTGCTTATCATATGTTCGTGGATCAGGTTCATGTTTACCGGATCAAGTCCAAGACTCTCCCAAAAACATGGATCTTTGCCTTACAACCCTCCCACTCTGACGAGGCATTGTCTTTGGTTGTGTATCATGTGTGACACGTGTTGCAGTCTCTTGTGGTACTTCATCTTGTACTGTTGGTACTGAAGTAGACATGTCCTCTCTAAGTTCTTCTAAAACAACTTTACTACTGGGCTTGTGATCCATTATATAGTCTTCTTCTAAAAACTGGGCATTGGTGCTAACAATAACCTTCTGGTCTTTAGGACTATAAAATAAACCTCCTTTCGTTCCTTTGGGATATCCTACAAACACGCGAACTTCTGTACGAGATTCTAACTTATCAGCATCTTGTTTTAACACATGTGCTGGACTACCCCAAATCCGAATATGTCTTAGACTGGGTTTTCGCCCATTCCACATTTCTATGGGAGTAGAAGAAACTGATTTAAAAGGTACTAAGTTCAGAATGTATACTGCTGTTTCCAGAGCATATCCCCAAAACGAATTTGGTAATTCTGAATAACTCATCATCGATCTAACCATCTCCATAAGAGTCCTATTCCTTCGTTCTGCTACACCATTCTGTTGGGGTGTTCCAGTGCGAACAATTGGGATTGAATCCCGGCCTCTGATAAGTAATTCCTAAACTCTCCTAAGAGGTATTCGCCACCACGATCAGACCGTAGTGTCTTGATACTTTTACCTAATCGTTTCTCCACATCAGCCTTGTATTCTTTGAACTTATCAAAGCGCTCGGACTTGCGGCGCATTAGGTAAATGTATCCGTATCTTGAATAATCGTCTATGAAAGAGACAAAATATTCAAAACCTCCTCTTGCCTGGACAGACATAGGACCACACAAATCAGAGTGAACCAATTCTAACACTTCTTTGGCTCTATACCCCTTGGCCTTGAATGACCTTTTGGTCATTTTACCTTCTAAGCAGGATTCACAAGTTGGAAAATTTTCCAACTCTAATGAACTCAAAAGTCCATCGGCTATAAGCCTCTGAATCCTACTTAAGTTAATATGACCAAGCCTTAGATGCCAAAGATATGCTTGGTTCATTTCCGAAGGTTCTTTTCTCTTATTAGAATTAGAAGATGAGTTATAAATTTCCATGTTTTGATTTGTGGAAGAAATTGGATTTAAAGTATACAAATTGCCAACTAATGCACCAGAACAGATAATCACTTTATTTCTTTTAATAACTACATCGTTACTGAAAGAAACTGAATATTCATCTAAAAACAGTTTAGAAACTGAAATTAAATTCTTTCTAAAACTGGGTACATAAAGACAATTTCTTAAAACCAAATTTTTATTTCTACTAAAAGATAAGTAGACGTCTCCCACTGCAACAGCTGCCACCTTAGTAGCATTGCCCATGTAGACGGTAATCTCCCCTTCAGATAGTCGTCGGGTTTCCTGGAACCCCTGCAAGGAATTGCAGACATGATCAGTGGCTCCCGTATCTACACACCAGGTGCTGGTAGATAACACCGCTAAACATGTTTCAACAACTAGAGCATGAGATATACCTTTGTTTTGGTTCCTACGAGGACAGTCCGCCTTCCAATGTCCTGCCTGCTTGCAGATGAAGCACTTGCCCTTCGGCTTCTTCACTCCAGCTTTAAATCCCGTACTCTGAGATTTATTCACTTTCTTTGCTGAGCCAGCTTGTTTCTTCTTCTTCTTTCCTTTCGGTTTAGAAGTAGAACCATTTTCAGCAAAGTGAATTTGAGAATTGTGATGAAATAATCCTTCTGCTGCTTGAAGTTCTGTCAGTAGTTCCCCTAATGAATAAATCCTTTTATTCATATTATAGTTCAGGCGGAACTGCTCAAAACTTCTAGGTAGCGTTTGGAGGATCATATCGATCTGGGTTTCCCCATCAATTTCTCCTCCAAGGATCTGTATCTCGTTCAGATAAGCCATCATCTTTAGGATATGATCCCTTACAGGAGTACCCTCTTGCATGGTGGCTGTCATTATCTTTCTCATAGCTTCTTGTCTAGAAGCCCTATCCTGATGACCAAAGAGCTCCTTGAGATTGTTCATAATATCATAAGCTGTTGGTAAATCTTGATGCTGATGTTGCAATACATTTGACATTGAAGCCAAAATGTAACACCGCGCCATCTCATCTGCCTTTACCCATCTCTTATGATATTCAATCTCCTCTTGGGTAGATTCACCAGTGGGTGCATCAGGACAAGGTTCAGTCAGTACAAATTTATAGCTTTCAGCAGTCAGAACAATGTCCAGGTTCCTTTTCCAATCTATGTAATTAGGTCCAGTAAGTCTATTTTGTTGAAGTATGATGGACAGTGGGTTGAAAGTCATCCTAAGAATCACAAATAACTTTTGGTCAGAACTCTAAATTTAGAATAATATTGATTCCTCAAACAATACTATTTTAAATTAACCAACACCTCATAACACCGTGAATTTTGTATGCCACGTTAGTGTGGACGTATACAAATTCAACATTTGTAAAAGGAGGGTTTTAACCCATTAATTTTATTATCTTGTCAACCTAACTTTTGACAAATAAAATTAATAGTTGGTATTATTTGGTCACACAAATAATAGCAGTGACTCCGTTGGGGAGGATACTATTAGATGTGTCTAAGTGTATACCATTACTCGACACTAAGTCCATTAATAAGATTATGCCCTTCGTTGGGAAGATCACACGCTCTTAATTAATTTCCTATAGTCATCCAAAAATGGAAGTTTGTTCTAGTGATCCACAAACAAGCTCATCCGTTATGGAGGAAGGCACTCAGAGCCAACGCGCAAGCTTGTTTGTATCACTTACAAACCAGTAATGGAGACCATGGGATTTATTTAAAATCCCTCTCCCACTTAGTTATTTATAAATGAGGAATTTTAACTATGCTAGCCTACTAAACTTGTAAACTAACATGCACACACAGCACAATATAAAAGTAATAAATAGAAAATTTAATTTTCAACTATTATGGCTTTTATCTCTAGTTGTTCTCCGTGTGTTGTCATCCCAAGCTGCTGCCATATTTGGCCACCGCCACCGGGTCTAGCTGTCCCATCCATCTTGCCCTTAGTTCCGCTGCGCCTCTGGTTCCTAGAAGGTTCCACGCTTTGCAAGATTCGATCCGCGACATAAATAGAATTTTACATTTTTGATCCTATATTCCATAAAAGGAATGTACATGTATCTAGATCAAAATAAAATCCTAATAAAACTAAATACACCTGTTGTATTTTAATACAATCATGCACACATATAAATGCCCTTGACATGTCCAAGGTCCACACACATAATAACTAAAAGCCATAATAGTTGGATCCTGCATCCACAAAGTTAGCACATCCTACTATTAACCTGCCTAAATTATGTATGACATGTGCATAATTAAACTAAATACCAAATACACAGAGGCAAAACCCTAGCTCTGATACCAATTGTTGGTTGCTACTCGGAAATCCTATAGGTTCCACTGTACAAAATTTTGTACAAAGGTCTGAACCTTTTCCTAGCTATCATGTGTTCTTTTAAATTAAATTTTGGATCGCCTGCGGAACTTAACACGTTTGATCCAAAACTTAATCTATTTGTTCTTTTAGGTTTTGACTTGGATCTCCTGTGGAACTTAACACGTTCGACCCAAATCTCCTTAAGTTATTAATTCCATTAAATATTAATTTCCATAATTGGTTCCCAGTACTGACGTGGCGAGGCACATGGCCTTCTTGGATATGGGAGCAACCACCAACGACTAGACAAAACCTTTTATAGGGATGTAAATGAACCAAACGGTTCGCGAGTTATTCGGAGCTTGATTCGGTAAAAAGCTCGTTCGAGTTCGTTCGTTTATCTTATCCAGCCGAGCTCGAGCTCGATTTCGAGCTCGACAGTTTTATCGAGCCAAGCTCGAGCTTAAGGATATTCGGCTCGTGAGCTCGCGAACATGTTCGTTTATAGGCTCGCGAGCCTTAAAACGAGCCTTAAAACGAGCCTTTAAACGAGCCTTAAACCGAGCCTTAAAACGAGTCTTAAACCGAGCCAAAAAAATGAGCTCTAAAACGAGCTATAAAACGAGCCTTAAAATGAGTTTTAAATGAACCAAAAAATGAGCTCTAAAATGAGCCAAAAACGAGTTCTAAACGAGTCTGAAAACGAGCCCGAGCTCGCTTAATGAGTTAGGCTCGTTAACTTTGATAATCGAGCTAATAACGAGCCGAGCTCAAACTGTTCGCGAGCCTGATAATTCTAAAACGAGCCGAGCTCGAGCCTTGTGATAAAAGCTCAATTCGAGCTCGAGCCGAGCTCGAGCCCGAATATAACTTAAACGAGCCGAGCTCGAGCCTAATACTGTTCGGCTCGGTTCGGCTCGTTTACATCCCTAACCTTTTATAGAAAGATAATATTTAATTTCCTAAAATAACTTTAGGTTAACCAAAGAGAACAATCAAATCACAAGGAAAAGAAAAAATAAAAGAACACAACTTCGAAAAACATATTCGAAATTCTAAAACGTAAGCCTCTTGTATTTGGTATTATTTCCATAAATAACTAGCATGATGCGGAAAGAAAAATTACTAGTTATACCTTGTAGAAAAACCTCTTGATCTTCTATCGTATTCCTCTTCTAACCTCGGAAGTTGTGTGGGCAACGATCTTTCGAGACGAGAAACCACCAATCACCTTCTTCTCCTCCTAGCTAGGTTCGGCCAACAAAGAGAAAGCTTCACCAAGGAAGAAAATCAAAACACTAACCAAGCTCCAAGAGATGCTAGCTTTCTCTCCTTCTTCTTCTTCTTCTCCGAGTAGTATCCGGCCACCACAAGAGCTCCAATGGAAGAGAAGGGTTCGGCCACCACAAGAGGAAGAGAGGGAGAGGATGGCCGGCCACACCAAGGAACAAAAGAGGGAGAGAAATAATAGATGTTGTGTCTTGTGAATGCACCCTCACCTCTTCTTTTATATTCCTTGGCCTAGGCAAATTAGGAAATTTAATTACAATAAAATTTCCTTAATTCCCTTGACATGATTTAATTGAGAAAAATAAAATAATATTTCCCCAATTAATCAATGGCCGACCACATCAATGAAGGAAAAAAATTAGACAAGTTTTAATCAACAATTAAAACTTCCTAATTTGTTTCCGGAAATTTTAAAAATAAAATTTCTCTTTAAAAATCTCTTCATGGTTGATAAAAGGAAATTTCTATAATTTTAATTTTATCAACATGTGAATAATTTTAAAGAGAAAATAAAATATCTCACCAATCTACAAATAAGGAAAGAGATCTAATATCTTTCTTTAATCTTTTGTAGATCTTTTACAAGAGAGATATTTTAATTTTAATTCTCTTTAATAAATTATTTCTTCCACATAATAAAAATTAAAATTAAAATCCCTTTTAAATCTAATTTGGCAGGCCCCCACTAGCTTGGGTTCAAGCTAGGGCCGGCCACCCAATATTATACCTAGGCCGGCCCTAGCTTGGTTCCCAAGCTAGCTTGGCCGGCCCCTATTGGGTGGGTATAGAAGGTGGGTATAGGTGGGTATAGAACTCTATAAATAAGAGGCTACGATAGGGACCGAGAGGAGGAATTGGTTTTGGTCTCCCGATAAAATTAAGCATCCCGTGTTCGCCCCGAACACACAACTTAATTTTATCAATGATAATTCATTCCACTAGAGAACTATCATTGAACTACCGCACCAATCCCAAATTACATTTTTGGGCTCCTTCTTATTATGAGTGTGTTAGTCTCCCTGTGTTTAAGATATCGAATGTCCATTAATTAAGTGAGTTACTGACAACTCATTTAATTAATATCTAAGTCCAAGAGTAGTACCACTCAACCTTATCGTCATATCGGACTAAGTCCACCTGCAGGGTTTAACATGACAATCCTTATGAGCTCCTCTTGGGGACATTATCAACCTAGTATCTCTAGGACACAGTTTCCTTCTATAATCAACAACACACACTATAAGTGATACCATTTCCCAACTTATCGGGTTTATCGATTCATCGAACTAAATCTCACCCATTGATAAATTAAAGAAATAAATATCAAACATATGTGCTTGTTATTATATTAGGATTAAGAGCACACACTTCCATAATAACTGAGGTCTTTGTTCCTTTATAAAGTCAGTATAAAAGAAACGACCTCTTAATGGTCCTACTCAATACACTCTGAGTGTACTAGTGTAATTATATAGTCAAGATAAACTAATACCTAATTACACTACGACCTTCTAATGGTTTGTTCCTTTCCATTTTAGTCGTGAGCTACTGTTTATAATTTATAAGGTACTGATAACATCATCTTCTGTATGTGACACCACATACTATGTTATCTACAATATAAATTAAATGAACAACTACAAACAAATGTAGACAATTTGACCAAATGTGATTCTTTATTCATAATGAATGTTTACAAAGCTTAGGCTTTCAGTATACAATCCAACACACAGATCTTCCGACATATCTATGGGGATATGCTCTAGACACGACAACTTTCATTCTCAACCGAGTTCCATCCAAGGCCGTGATAAAGACACCATATAGGATATGGACTGGGAGAGATGCCCAGGTGTCTTTCACGAGGATTTGGGGCTGTGAGGCTTACGTACGACGTCAAGTCTCAGACAAATTAGGACCCAAATCTGACAAGTGCTATTTCATCGGATATCCCAAGGAAACTAAGGGATATTAGTTCTACATTCCCAGTCAGCACAAGGTAGTTGTGGCAAAGACTGGGGTCTTTCTAGAAAGGGACTTTGTTTCTAGAAAGACTAGTTGGAACGCGTTCGATCTTGAAGAAGTTCAAGATGTGAACAATAGCACTGATGCCTCGATGGAAATTGAACTGGAACCACAAAGTGTTGTGGATGGTGTTGTTCCACAAGGAGTTGAGGAACAACAACCGGTTCAAGTAGACATACCTCTTCGCAGGTCTGATAGGGTACGTCGTCAGCCTGAGAGATACTCATTTCTCTTGTCTGACCATGATGACGTTATGCTCATAGAGGATGAGCCTACCACCTATCAGGAAGCTGTGAGACCAGATTCGAGAAATGGCTAGAGGCCATGAGATCCGAAATGGAATCCATGTACACCAACCAAGTATGGACTTTGGTTGATCCACCAAGGGGTAAAACCCATTGGGTGTAAGTGGGTCTTTAAGAGAAAGACCGACATGGATGGACTTATCTATAAGGGTCGCTTGGTAGCTAAAGGTTTCAAGCGATTCATGGTATTGACTATGATGAAACCTTTTCTCCGATGCGATGTTTAAGTCCATTCGGATCATGCTTGCTATTATAACCTACCATGACTATGAGATATGGCGGATGGATGTCAAAACCGCGTTTCGAATGAAACTCGAGGATGTGTACATGACACAACCTGAGGGTTTTGTAGATCCACATAATACTGCAAGCTATATAGGTCCATTTATGGACTAAAGCAAGCTTCTCGGGCTGGAATCTTCGATTCGATGATGCAATCAAGCAGGTTTGGTTTCATCAAGAACGAAGATGAGCCTTGTGTCTACAAGAAGGTTGTAGGGGATATAGTTGTCTTCCTCATATTGTATGTGGATGACATACTACTCATTGGGAAGGACATTCCTATGCTTCACGTCAAGACCTGGCTAGGAGTTGCTTCTCAATGAAGGACTTAGGTGAGGCATCCGCATTTTAGGGATACGGATCTATAGAGATAGATCTAAGAGATTGCTTAGCCTAAGTCGAGTACATATATTGACAAGGTACTCCTTGGTTTGCCATACAGAACTCCAAGAAGGGTTTACTGATGTCACATGGCGTGAGTCTTTCGAAGACTCAAGGTCCCTCTTCTAGAGAGGAGAGAGACCGCATGGATCAGATCCCTTATGCCTCAGCCATAGGATCGATCATGTACGCCATGCTATGTACTCGACCTGATGTCTCGTATGCTTTGAGCATGACGAGCAGATACCAGTCAGATCCAGGTGAAAGTCACTGGATAGCGGTCAAGAATATTCTTAAGTACTTAAGAAGAACTAAATAATATTTCTTAATATATGGAGGCAATGATGAGCTAGCTGTAAAGGGTTACAGTGATGCTAGCTTCCAGACCGACCAGGATGACTATAGATCGCAGTCGGGGTCCGTATTTTGCATTAATGGTGGTGCTGTCAGCTGGAAGAGTTCGAAGCAGGATACAGTAGCTGATTCTACAACAGAAGCTGAGTATATTACTGCATTAGAGGCAGCAAAGGAGGCAGTTTGGATCCTCAAGTTCATCACTGAACTTGGGGTGGTTCCTAGCATCGCTGACCCAGTTGAGCTCTATTGTGACAATAATGGAGCTATAGCACAGGCGAAGGAACCTCGCTCACACCAGCGGACCAAGCACATACTACAGCGCTTCCATCTCATTCGAGAGATTATCGATAGAGGAGATGTGAAGATTTGCAGAGTACCTACAGAGGCTAACATCGCAGATCCCTTGACCAAGGCTTTGGCACAGAGAAAGCATGATGGTCACACTAGGTCATTAGGCCTTAGAGCCTATACTGATTGACACTAGTGCTAGTGGGAGATTGTTAGTTAGAGCCCTAGAGCCAATCATTTGATGATTGTATGGACTCATTGTATCATATTCTTGTATATTAATAAAGGCATTTGGATTTTGGTTATTATACTTACTTGTATTGGTGCAAAATAAACTAAGTATAATAATGTGTAAAGCCCGAAAAATTCCCGAATTTATTTTAGAATTATTCTATGATTTTTTCTGGAATTTTTAGATATTTTTCCGGAATTTTTCGAGTAGCGGAAAATGCAAAAATAATTGGAACCGTAAAATAGCTTAGGCGGGAATCGAACCCGAGACCTATGGTTTACGGATAAGTTTAGTAACCGGTGAACCCAGCAGGGCCGTGCTGAAAGGAAAGGGAAACAATTTAATTTATATTAGAGTTGGGCTTAGTTACCCACTTAATATAAATATTAACTTAAGTTGGGATTTGGTTTATTTTTGGGTTCGGCATTTTCTCTCCTCACCGAAGCCTCCTTTCCCTCTCCCGTTTCTTTCTCTCGGCGCAGCAAACAAAGCAAGGGAGACCTAGGGTTCCTTCCCTAGGATCGTGTGTTCACTTTCCGGCGACAACACCAACACGAAGTCGGTTCTTCTCCGCGAGAGGAACGCGAGGACGTAAGCGGTTCGTCGAACGGAACAGTTTCCAGAAAACATAACGGATAGAATCGTAAGAAAACCTTGCGATTGAGGTAAGAAACCCCTCACCTGCAGTATAATTGCTCTCGCTTGTTAGTTTTGGCGTTAGTTCAGTAGTTTTACAGTTTTCAGTTTTAGGGTGTGCCTTTAGTGCACACCAAGCATTCAGTAGAATGCCCAGTTCAGAAGGATGCACCAGTAGGCGTCCTAACAGCATGTAAAATGTATTAGAAACATTTTATTCAGTTTATTATTAGTTATAACAGTTATATGGATCAGATATCCATTGGGTGGGCTCCCACAGTAGCCTCTAGGTTCAGATAACCTAGAACAGCAAAGTAAAATAAAACAGTATTCAGTATTTTACTTTTTATTTAGTTGGCACTGTACTTGGATCAGATATCCATGGGTTGGACTCCCACAGTCGTCCCTAGGTTCAGATAACCTAGTAACCCTGCTGGATTCGGAACTTGTAATCCCGGGTCTCGTAGGGATGCGCGCACAGTAAGTATAGTTGCCAGGGCCCAGTAGCATGTTTAGTATTTTCATCTATTATATGTATAGTTTTCAAATTTGAAACCAGTGATGAGAACACTAATTTAGCTTTCAGTTCAGTTCAGGTTCAGTTTACCTGATTTGAGTTCATGTACAGATTTAGATATATGCATGACTAGTTCAGTTTCATGTTCAGTTTATATGTTATGCCATGCTTTGTATGATACTATACCATGCCATGCTTGCATATTCAGTATGTTTTTCAAACAGCATGATTTAAAATCATATTTGCATCGTATGCATGATTTAGTGAGGTAGATGGTTTCTTACTAAGCCTTAAGCTTACAGATACTATGTTTCCTTATACTGCAGATAAAGGTAAAGGAAAGATGGACTAGCAGAGGAGGCTGAAGGACAATGCAGATCAAGATGTGTGTGTGTGGAACTGGAATGAAAGATCTTAGGGATCTAACAAGCTTTAATTATGCATTTGAACTCTTTAGTAATTTCAATTCAGCATATGAACTTTAGTATTTCCATGTTTAACATGAGTTAACGAACCATGCTTTAGATTATGCTTAGAATGTTAAATATATGATGTTAGAATGTTAGTATTTGCATGCTAGAGTGTTTTCATGTATCTAGAACTTGTGTATGCGATTTTTGGCACGAATCAGTGCTGGAAATCAGAAACTCTGATTTCGTTTCAGATTTTCAGAACCTGGATCGGTCAGCAGACCGATCCAGTGCCATTCCTCTTCCTGGATAGGTCAGCCGACCGATCCAGATGGATACAGTAGCTACTGTATCTCCCAGGATCGGTCAGCCGACCGATCCATCCACGAACAGAGAGTTCGGGACGAAATCTATAGTCACTGATCGGTCGGCCGACCGATCAGTGAGCCACTGATCGGTCTCACCGACCGATCAGTGAGCCACTGATCGGTCTCACCGACCGATCAGTGAGCAGCTGGATCGGTCGGCAGACCGATCCAGCCAGTGTTCGCGTGGGTGTCAGTAGATCGGTCGGCAGACCGATCCAAAGCTCCAGTTTCATCTCCCCAGCATAGCTATGAATACCTAGAAGGTAGTTGGATATGAAATCTCACTCCTACAGAGTTAACAGAGGCAACTACAATAGTTTAGTAAAATTTTATTTTACCCACTTTCCGCACAGTACACCCCAGTAGCGTCAGTAGTTAATGTAGCGATCCGGCTCACAGCTTAGTACCCAGGAGTTGGGTCGTTACATAATGTCCTTGAGTAGATGGTTCTCACCTATATCAATCGGTTAGTTGAACCGATAGTGAGATGATATAGGGAACACTACTCTTAATCATTCCTAGTCGAGTATTAACATTCAGGGACAATGTTAATGCAATAAGACTAGCATGTAGGTCAACTCGATGACTTGATCTCACAAGTCATGGATATAGAGATATCAAGTTGACACATGGGTATACATTAGAGAATGTATACTGAATGACCTGCCATGAGAAAGTATCATGGATCGTTATATGAATGTCATATACTTTCTCATGTGGCTATTAGTATGACTACTAGTCCTTAGACCTGAAGTCACCATAGATCCCTACATAAGGAGTTATGTACTTTGGTTTCGTCAAACGTCACCCGTAACTGGGTGGACTATAAAGGCGATTACTCGGTATATAACAAATTATGCAGAGGGATGTGAGTGATGTAGATGGGATCTATCCCTCCTATATGACGGGAGAGACATCGGTATTCTTGATAGAGTGAGATCACGAAGTGCATGGCCATGCCCAAATGAGTCAATATGGGATATTGAGCTCATTTGATTTAGTGAGTCTACTTGGAGTTCAAGATTTAGATTGGTCAGAGGATGACACGGTCTATGCCTCACATTGATCAATCTAGATGTCTAGGATAGAAGGACACTCGTCATATATTGTGAGGAGTCACAATTAGTAGTCACAAGGTGATGTCGGATCTCGATATTCTTGTAACTAGGGTAGTAATGATGTGTTGCTAGATACCCCTCATTACTTATGCTCCTAAATGGGTTTAGGGCATTGCCAACGTTACAAGAACCTATAGGGTCACACACTTAGGACAATTAGATGGAGATTAGGTTCATATGATGAACCAAGAGGATTAGATTCATTTGATGAATCAAATTGGATTAAGAGTAATCCTAATTGGGCTAACTTGAGTTCGACTCAAGTTGATTCATGTGTTCAATGAGTCTAATTTAGATTTTGACTCATTAAATCAATTTAATTAAATGAATTAGATTCATTATATTAAGTTGGCTTGAATCAAATGGTTGGATTCGATCAACCATGGAAGAGATTTGGTCAAGTTTGACTTGACTTGAGAGGAAGATTAAAAGTCAAGTTAGACTTGACTTTATGCCACCTCATTGGTGAGTTGGCATTGAAGTGGACCAATGATGTTACTCCACATCATCATGGGTGCCACCTCATGGAAGTTACAAAGCCATTTTCTTAATAACTTCACATTAATTGCATTTAATGGGGAGTTACACTATGGGAAGTGGCCGGCCACTTTTGGTTTTGAATGGGAATTCATTTTTCATTCAAGAGTGTATCTTCTTCCTTCTTCCTCTCAAGCTCTCCCTCTCCTCCTCAACTTGGCCGAACCATACATAGGTGCTAGCACACCTTTTGTGTGGTTTTCTCCACCTACGTGTTCGTGTGGATACTTCTAGAGGGGTATCTATCTTGATACTCTCGAGATCCGGCATTTTGGATGAGCGGGAATTTTGCGAGGGCATGCTTCAAAGGTAAAAGCTCTCAACACATAGATCTAGGAGTAGATCTAAAGTTTTTGAAACTCGTACTTGTATTTCATTCGGTTTTTCCTTGCACGGATCAACGACTTTGGGTGATTCGGAGTTTCCGCGACGCGAAAAGCGGTTTTTGCGGCCCGAAAAACCCAACACGAGGTTGGTCGGGTGTGGCCAAATGCTAGGCATGGAGACCCAACAGGTCACGGTTGACCAGGAGTTGGGTTGGAGATTTTGGACTTGAGTTTGAGTCAAGTCCAGGCTGGTCAATTGATCGAGCGATCGATTGAACCAGAGTCTAATCGATCAGTGGATCGATTGGAGTGTGCTGCGATTGTGGAAAGTACCAATCGATCGGTCGATCGATTGGGATGTGAAATCGCGAGCACAGAAGCTTTCCCAATCGACCGGGCGATTGATTGGGAGCTGCCAATCCATCGGTCGATCGATTGGGCAGGGGAGTTTTCGCGTGATCGCGAGAACACAGAAAGCTTCTGAATTGATCCACCGATCGATTCAGATGTTCCCAATCGATCGGTCGATCGATTGTGATTCGACTGTTGGGAAGGATGTAGGTGATGGACAATTGCGATGAAGCGGTGCTGACGTGGCAATCGATTGGGGATGGATTGGATCGATTGGGAGTACTGTTTAAAGCCTTGGCGGAGCGTTTTCTCCGCAGAACTTTACGATCTTTTCCTGCGAGCTCACAACGATTTTTTCGACGATCTTCTCCGAGCTTCTCCGCCAGTTCTTGAAGGCTCTTGGGGTGCATCCCCAAGGTTCAAGAGGCAACAACAATCAAAAAGTAAGCAAGAAGAAGAGTGTATTTCAGTTGTATTTTGTATCTCCTTCTTGTGTGAGTGTTGTAGTTGTTGGTTGCTACTCGGAAAACCTATAGGTTCCACTGTACAAAAATTTTGTACAAAGGTCTGAACCTTTTCCTAGCTACCATGTGTTCTTTTAAATTAAATTTTGGATCGCCTGCGGAACTTAACACGTTTGATCCAAAACTTAATCTATTTGTTCTTTTAGGTTTTGACTTGGATCTCCTGCGGAACTTAACACGTTCGACCCAAGTCTCCTTAAGTTATTAATTCCATTAAATATTAATTTCCATAAAAGGTTCCCAGTACTGACGTGGCGAGGCACATGACCTTCTTGGATATGGGAGCAACCACCACCGACTAGACAAAACCTTTAATAGAAAGCTAATATTTAATTTCCTAAAATAACTTTAGGTTAACCAAAGAGAACAATCAAATCACAAGGAAAAGAAAGAAACAAAAGAACACAACTTCGAAAAAACATATTCGAAATTCTAGAACGTAAGCCTCTTGTATTTGGTATTATTTCCATAAATAACTAGCATGATGCGGAAATAAAATTTACTAGTTATACCTTGTAGAAAAACCTCTTGATCTTCTACCGTATTCCTCTTCTAACCTCGGACGTTGTGTGGGCAACGATCTTCCGAGACGAGAAACCACCACGCACCTTCTTCTTCTCCAAGCAAGGTTCGGCCACAAGAAGAACCACCTCCAAGGAAGAAGAACTTGATCACCACCAATGCTCCAAAGGATCTTCAAGATGAGGCTTCCTCCTCTTTCTTCTTCTCCTTCCTAGGTCCGGCCACCAACAAGAGCTCCAAGAGATGTATGGTTCGGCCACCAAAAGAGAAGAAAGGAGAAAGGCTAGGGCCGGCCACAAGAAGAAGAAAAGAGGGAGAGAAAAATAAAATATTGTCTCTCTTCAAGGCACCTTAACCCCCTCTTTTATAATCCTTGGCCTTGACAATTAAGGAAACTTATTAAAAATAATATCAATAGCTTTCCTTAATATGAATTAATGAGGAATTAATAAAATAAAAACTCCCAATTAAATTCATATGGCCGGCCACAATTTAAAGAGAAGAAAAAATTTCCAATCAACAAAAATTTCCTTATTTGTTCTTGTAAATTTAATTTCTCTTCAAAATCCCTTCATGGTTGATAAAAAGGAAATTTCTATAATTTTAATTTTATCAACATGTGGATAATATTTAAAGAGAAAATAAAACATCTCTCCAATCTACAAATAAGGAAAGAGATCTAATCTTTTTCTTTAATCTTTTGTAGATCTATTACAAGAGAGATATTTTAATTTTAATTCTCTTTAAATTATATCTTCCACATAAAAATTAAAATTAAATTTCTTTTTTAATTTAGTTTGGCCGGCCCTACTAGCTTGGGTTCAAGCTAGGGTCGGCCACCCAATTTTATACCTAGGCCGACCCTAGCTTGTTCCCAAGCTAGCTTGGCCGACCCCTATTGGGTAGGTTTAGAAGGTGGGTATAGGTGGGTATAGAACTCTATAAATAAGAGGCTACGATAGGGACCGAGAGGAGGAATTGGTTTTGGTCTTCCGATAAAATTAAGCATCCCGTGTTCGCCCCGAACACACAACTTAATTTTATCAATGATAATTCATTCCACTAGAGAACTATCATTGATCTACCGCACCAATCCCAAATTACATTTTTGGGCTCCTTCTTATTATGAGTGTGTTAGTCTCCCTGTGTTTAAGATATCAAATGTCCACTAATTAAGTGAGTTACTGACAACTCATTTAATTAATATCTAAGTCCAAGAGTAGTACCACTCAACCTTATTATCATGTCGGACTAAGTCCACCTGCAGGGTTTAACATGACAATCTTTATGAGCTCCTCTTGAGGACATTATCAACCTAGTATCTCTAGGACACAGTTTCCTTCTATAATCAACAACACACACTATAAGTGATACCATTTCCCAACTTATCGGGTTTATTGATTCAACGAACTAAATCTCACCCATTGATAAATTAAAGAAATAAATATCAAATATATGTGCTTGTTATTACATTAGGATTAAGAGCACACACTTCCATAATAACCGAGGTCTTTGTTTCTTTATAAAGTCAGTATAAAAGAAACGACCTCAAATGATCCTACTCAATACACTCTGAGTGTACTAGTGTAATTATATAGTCAAGATAAACTAATACCTAATTACACTACGACCTTCCAATGGTTTGTTCCTTTCCATCATGGTCGTGAGCTACTGTTTATAATTTATAAGGTACTGATAACATGATCTTCTGTGTGTGACACCACACACCATGTCATCTACAATATAAATTAATTTGAACAACTACATTTATCATAAATGTAGACATTTGACCAATGTGATTCTTATTTCTAGATAAATGTTTATTCCAAAAGCTAGGCTTTTAGTATACACTCCAACAATCTCCCACTTATACTAAAAGACTAAGCTGCTATATCTGCTGCCATACATCTGATTCCTAACCCTTCAACATGCCCATCAAAAGCTCTTGCCTTAAGGACCTAAGTGGAAGGATCAATAGGTCATCACCTGATGCAATCTAGGCGGCAACAACTTCTCCTCGTTTATACGATTTCTCGTATTGGGTGGTACTTGCGCTCTATTGTGTTTACTTGCCTTATAGACTTATGGTTTCTTCGAGTTTGCTACTGCACCAACATTATTACAATAAATTATAATAATCTTTGGACAAACCAGAAATCATATCTAAGTCTATCTTGAGGTTATTGAGTCATACAACTTTTAATGGCTACCTCAGAGGCTTGCCATATACTAAGCTTCTATGGTGGAGTCCAAAAAAAACACCTATGTTTATCACTCTTCCATAGTTATGATTTTACCTCCTAAAATAAACACAAAAACCCTGAGGTTGACTTATTATTGTCCCTATCCGATTGGAGGTCAAAATCCATACAACCCATAGGAACCAAATTAACTGCCTTGTAAGCTAGCATATAATCTTTAGTGCCTCTAAGGTACTTTAATATATACTTTACTGCAGTCCAATGTCCTTGTCTAGGGTTACTTTGATATCTGCTAACTATGCCCTTGGCAAAACAGATTTCTGATCTCGTGCATAGCATACATTAGGTTTCCGACAGTCGAAGCATAAAGAACTGCCTTTATTTCCTTTATCTCCTTTGATGTCTACAGAGACATATCTTTAGATAAAGTTACTCCATCCTGAAAAGGTAAGAAACCTTTCTTGGAGTTTTGTATGCTTAAAACGAGCAAGGATTTTTTCCGATGTATGAAGCTTGGGATAAGTAAAATATTCTTTTCTTGCGATCCCTTATTACTTTGATCTCAAGAATATATACATTCTCCCAAGTCCTTTATATCGAATTGTTTGGACAACCATACCCTTACTTCTGACAACATTTTGATATTGTTTCCAACTACCAAAAATGTTATCTAAGTATAGTACAAGAAATATCACCACGTTTCCATCACATCTTTTGTATACACAAGACTTATCCGGTTACTAAATCCATAGATCTGGATTACTTTGATAAACCGGATGTTCCAAGACCTTGAAGCTTTGCCTCAGTCCATAGACTGATTGAGCTTGCACACAAGATGCTCTTAGCCCTTTGCAATGAACCCTTCTGGTTGCTTTATATAGATGTTTTCTTCAAGACTTCCATTAAGGAATGCTGTCTTGACATCCACTTGCCAAATAGATAAAAGAATCCGAATAGACTTAAGCATGGCTACCAGTGAAAAAGTTTCCTTTTCCATCTAGCCTTGCTTTGAAGGTTTCTACCTTCCTGTCTATCCCTCTTTTCCTATTATAGACCTTTTACACCCAAAGGCTTTTACACCACTTGGTGGTTCTACAAGCTTCCAGATTTAATTAGAATACATATATTCTAATTCTATTATTCATTACTCTTTGCCAAGATGCTGCATATTTATCTTGGAGTGCTTCGTCATATGTCCGGAGATCAGGTTTATGTCCTTCAGGGATCGAGTCCAAAAACTCTCCCAAAACATGACCTATTTAGGTTGCCTAACAACCCTCCCACTACGACAAGGCACTTTCTGCAATTGTGTATCATTTGTGATACGTGTTGCAGTTTTCTTGTGGTATCTCATCTTGTACAGTTGGTACTAGGTTAGACATGTCCTTTATTATTTCCTTAAGAACAAATTTACTTATGAGCACGTGGTTCATTATATAGTCCTTTTCTAAAAATCAGTCATTGTTGCTAATAATGACTTTCTGATTTTTAAGACTATAAACCTACTTTTGTTTATCTAGGATAACTTACAAACAAGTGAACTCCTATCCAACTTATCATTGTCTCTCATATGTGCTGGATTACCCGAATCCGAATATGCTTCAAAATAGGTTTTCACCTATTCAGCAATTCTATATGAGTAGAGAGTTCTATCTTGGAAGGTACTATGTTCACTTTCGTTTTCAGAGTTTATCCTTAAAACAAATTTGATAATTTTCTGAATAACTCATCATCTATCTAATTATTCCATAAGAGTCATTTACCTTCTTTCTACTACACCATTCTGTTGGAGTGTACCAGCTGTAGTTAGTTGGGATTGAATCCCTACTTCTGATAAATGACTCCTAAATTCTCCCAAGAGGTACTTGCCACTACGATCTTACCGTAGTGTCTTGATATTTTTACTTTGTCGTTTCTCTACATCAGCCTCGTACTCTTTGAACTAATCAAAGCACTTAGACTTGCGGCACATCAAGTAAATATATCCGTATCTCAAATAGTTATCTATAAAATAGATAAAATATTTGAAACAACCTCTTGCCTGGATGCTCATAGGATCACACAAATCAGAATGAACCAATTCCTATATATCTTTGGTTCCATACCCCTTAGACTTAAAAGCTCCTTGGTTATTTTCCTTCCAAGTAAGACTCACAGGTTGGAAAGATTTCCACTACTAATGAACCCAAAAGTTCATCAGCTACCAATGAATCCTACTCAAGTATAACCTAGCTTTTAGATGTCAAAGATATAATTGGTTCATTTCCGAAGGTTACTTTCTCTTAAAATTAGAAGATGTGTTACTAATTTCCATTTGTTGCATCGTGGGAGTTATTGGATTATAAATTGTCAACCACCATACCAGAATAGATAACTTCCCTATTTTTCTTGATAACAACTTTGTTATCAAAATAGACACAATATCTATAATAGTTTAGAAACTGAAGTCAGGTTCTTTCTAAACTTGGTACGTAAAGACAATTACTTAAAATCCATATTTTATTCTTATCAAAGGATAAACATCTCCCACTGCAATAGCTACCACTTTTACAGTAGTGCCCATGTGGACGGTGATTTACCTTTCATTTAGTTGTCGGGTTTCCTGGAACCCTGCAATGAATTGCAGACATGATTAATGACATCTTGTATCTACACTCCAGGTTCTGGTAGATAATACCACTAGACATGTTTCAACTAATGAATTAAATACACCTAAATTGTTCTTAGTTCTAAGAAGACAGTCTACCTTAATGTCCAAGTCCTATTTCCAATCATTACAATTGGGACTACTAAGTCTTTTTCTATAGTATGACTACTAGGGATTGACAAACATCATAAGAATCACAAAAATATTTGGTCAAGATCAACTTCTTAAAATCTCCATAAATTTTGCGTATACAAAATTGAAGAGGAGATTTCATTAATTTTATTATCTCGTCAACTTTACTTTATGACGAATAAAATTAATAGTTGGTATATCTTTAATCAAATATTTGGTCAAGACTCTAAATTTAAAATAATATTGATTCCTCTAACAATACTATTTAAATTTACCAACACCTCAAAACACCGTGAATTTTGCATGCCACGTTAGTGTGGACGTATACAAAATCAACATTTGTAAGAGGAAGGTTTTACCCATTAATTATCTTGTCAACGTAACTTTATGACAAATAAAATTATCTCAAACACTGTTAATTTTGTATGCCACGTTAGTGTGGACGTATACAAAATCAATCATTTGTAAGAGGGGTTTTAACCCTTTAATTTTATTATCTTGTCAACCTAGTTTATGACAAATTAATAGTTGGTTTCATTTGGTCACACAAATAATAGCAGTGACTCCGATGGGGAGGATACTATTAGATGTGTCTAAGTGTATACCATTACTTGACACTAAGTCCATTAATAAGATTATGCCCCTTCCGTTGGGGAAGATCACACGCTCTTAATTAACTTCCTATAGTCATCCAAAAATGGAAGTCATCTAAGATTCAAACAAGCTCATCCATTATGGAGGAAGGAACATGGGAATGTGTGTCTAGATATGAAGGTGATTTACTTAAAATCCTCTCCACTTAGTTATTTATATGAGGAATTTAACTTAAGCTAGCTTCAAAACCAAGATCACACTGCACCGACAATATAAAAGCAATAAATAGAAAATCTAATTTTCAACTATTATGGCTTTTATCTATGGTTGTCCTCCGTGTGTTGTCATCCCAGGCTGCTGCCATATTTGGCCACCGCCACCGGGTCTTGCTGTCGCATCCATCTTGCTCCTTGTTCCGCTGCGCCTCTGGTCCTCAGAAGGTTCCACGCTTTGCAAGATTCGATCCATGACATAAATAGAATTTTACATTTTGATCCTATATTCCATAAAAGGAATGTACATGTATCTAGATCAAAAATAAAATCCTAATAAAACTAAATACAGCTCCTGCTGTATTTTATAATACAATCATGCACACACATATAAATGCCCTTGACATGTCCAAGGGTCCAATCACACACATAATAACTAAAAGCCATAATAGTTGGATCCTGCATCCACAAAGTTAGCACATCCTACTATTAACCTGCCTAAATTATGTATGACATGTGCATAATTAAACTAATACCAAATACACAGAGGCAAAACCCTAGCTCTGATACCAATTGTTGGTTGCTACTCGGAAAACCTAGAGGTTCCATTGTACAAAAATTTTGTACAAAGGTCTGAACCTTTTCCTAGCTACCATGTGTTCTTTTAAATTAAATTTTGGATCGCCTGCGGAACTTAACACGTTTGATCCAAAACTTAATCTATTTGTTCTTTTAGGTTTTGACTTGGATCTCCTGCGGAACTTAACACGTTCGACCCAAGTCTCCTTAAGTTATTAATTCCATTAAATATTAATTTCCATAAAAGGTTCCCAATACTGACGTGGCGAGGCACATGGCCTTCTTGGATATGGGAGCAACCACCACCGACTAGACAAAACCTTTAATAGAAAGCTAATATTTAATTTCCTAAAATAACTTTAGGTTAACCAAAGAGAACAATCAAATCACAAGGAAAAGAAAGAAACAAAAGAACACAATATTCGAAAAAACATATTCGAAATTCTAGAACGTAAGCCTCTTGTATTTGGTATTATTTCCATAAATAACTAGCATGATGCGGAAATAAAATTTACTAGTTATACCTTGTAGAAAAACCTCTTGATCTTCTACCGTATTCCTCTTCTAACCTCGGACGTTGTGTGGGCAACGATCTTCCGAGACGAGAAACCACCACGCACCTTCTTCTTCTCCAAGCAAGGTTCGGCCACAAGAAGAACCACCTCCAAGGAAGAAGAACTTGATCACCACCAATGCTCCAAAGGATCTTCAAGATGAGGCTTCCTCCTCTTCTTCTTCTCCTTCCTAGGTCCGGCCACCAACAAGAGCTCCAAGAGATGTATGGTTCGGCCACCAAAAGAGAAGAAAGGAGAAAGGCTAGGGCCGGCCACAAGAAGAAGAAAAGAGGGAGAGAAAAATAAAATATTGTCTCTCTTCAAGGCACCTTAACCCCCTCTTTTATAATCCTTGGCCTTGACAATTAAGGAAACTTATTAAAAATAATATCAATAGCTTTCCTTAATATGAATTAATGAGGAATTAATAAAATAAAAACTCCCCATTAAATTCATATGGCCGGCCACAATTTAAAGAGAAGAAAAAATTTCCAATCAACAAAAATTTCCTTATTTGTTCTTGTAAATTTAATTTCTCTTCAAAATCCCTTCATGGTTGATAAAAAGGAAATTTCTATAATTTTAATTTTATCAACATGTGGATAATATTTAAAGAGAAAATAAAACATCTCTCCAATCTACAAATAAGGAAAGAGATCTAATCTTTTTCTTTAATCTTTTGTAGATCTATTACAAGAGAGATATTTTAATTTTAATTCTCTTTAAATTATATCTTCCACATAAAAATTAAAATTAAATTTCTTTTTTAATTTAGTTTGGCCGGCCCTACTAGCTTGGGTTCAAGCTAGGGCCGGCCACCCAATTTTATACCTAGGCCGGCCCTAGCTTGTTCCCAAGCTAGCTTGGCCGACCCCTATTGGGTAGGTTTAGAAGGTGGGTATAGGTGGGTATAGAACTCTATAAATAAGAGGCTACGATACGGACCGAGAGGAGGAATTGGTTTTGGTCTTCCGATAAAATTAAGCATCCCGTGTTCGCCCCGAACACACAACTTAATTTTATCAATGATAATTCATTCCACTAGAGAACTATCATTGATCTACCGCACCAATCCCAAATTATATTTTTGGGCTCCTTCTTATTATGAGTGTGTTAGTCTCCCTGTGTTTAAGATATCAAATGTCCACTAATTAAGTGAGTTACTGACAACTCATTTAATTAATATCTAAGTCCAAGAGTAGTACCACTCAACCTTATTATCATGTCGGACTAAGTCCACCTGCAGGGTTTAACATGACAATCTTTATGAGCTCCTCTTGAGGACATTATCAACCTAGTATCTCTAGGACACAGTTTCCTTCTATAATCAACAACACACACTATAAGTGATACCATTTCCCAACTTATCGGGTTTATTGATTCAACGAACTAAATCTCACCCATTGATAAATTAAAGAAATAAATATCAAATATATGTGCTTGTTATTACATTAGGATTAAGAGCACACACTTCCATAATAACCGAGGTCTTTGTTTCTTTATAAAGTCAGTATAAAAGAAACGACCTCAAATGGTCCTACTCAATACACTCTGAGTGTACTAGTGTAATTATATAGTCAAGATAAACTAATACCTAATTACACTACGACCTTCCAATGGTTTGTTCCTTTCCATCATGGTCGTGAGCTACTGTTTATAATTTATAAAGTACTGATAACATGATATTCTATGTGTGACACCACACACCATGTCATCTACAATATAAATTAATTTGAACAACTACATTTATCATAAATGTAGACATTTGACCAATGTGATTCTTATTTCTAGATAAATGTTTATACCAAAAGCTAGGCTTTTAGTATACACTCCAACAGTAGTGTTGTGTGTGTTTGTACGAGGCTTCTCCGCATCCGGCTGCGACCGAGAAGGAGTTGTTTACTAGTGGAGAGTGCTCGAGTGTGTGGATCCTTGGATTAGTCACCTCTTCTTGAGGTGGATACCAAGTAAACCCTAGGGGTTAGCGTGTTGGTTTGTTGTGTGTTTGTATTTTATTTTCTGTTGCATATCAAGACAAAGCAAATCAACGCAAGCGCGAAGAAACGCTGTTCACCCCCCTCTAGCGGGCACAAAGGTCCCAACACTTTACTCCTCAATAGTCCTCCTCTGCTCAACGACCCTCCATTGGTCTATAGAGGTCATCCTCTCATCCATTGACTTCAATTAAGTGTGCAGTTCTTTATTTTCACATCTTAAAGACTACATCTCAGTAGATGAAAAGGAACTAGTATGACCAAATGATTAAATTTCACTTTGGCCTAGGAGCCAAGGTCATAAAGGGTGGAGTTTTTTTATCCTTCCATCGATAACATTATAATATATCTCATTTAGCACATCAATGGATAGAGATTGTGACTCCCCTCCTCTGATGATGGCTGAAATGCCTCAGCCATTCTTTCTGTCATTTACTCCTGTGTAAAATAAATATAATATTGATTAATATCCAATTTGATCATAATTAATGAAGTTAATCAAGATAGAAATAAACAAATGTAATAATGTTAATAATCTTACGTGTAGGGTTCAGGATCGAGAATTGATAAATGTCTCATCTTTTTTCTTGTGGGTCTTATGAAAGACCTCCATACATGTGGACTGTCGGGCAATATCATGCTCTTGCATACACAAATAATTTAGGAAAAAATTATACAATGTTGGTAATAAATATATTTTTTTTTACAAAGTATAACTTTAAATTAAATTCACCATATCCATGACATACTCAACAATAAATTTGGATCTCGACGTATACCGAGCGGTTCTAGTGCTCGGGCCACTTGGATCTGTATTTATGTTTGATTGAACTTTTTTAGCATTTTCTTACAATCTTTCTACAGCCCAAGTAGCAGTCCATGCACTCCATGTCGCCTCAAAAACATACGTCGACCTAGTGTCTTTATTTTTTATATAGTACATAAGCTCTCTGTAAAGTTTGGCATAGTAGCTATTCCATGTAGCTTTAAATTGTTCTTTTTACCCTTCTTCCCATATATATCTTTTTTACAATTATAAGTTGAGAATTTAGTATATAAAAGGATAAATATATTATGAAATATCAAATATATTAAATTTACTTACTACGAATTCATTATAATAGTCTGAGCTGTTAACGAGTGTAAGAGGATTCTCCACCTTCACCGAAGGAGATTCTTAAGAGCTTTAATTTTTCTTGGATTAACAACCACTTAAGTTATAACCAAGTAAACTCTGGTGCCTCTTTTCTTTAATTTCTTATTATTTAGTTCTATTTTTACGCTATTACTGCTAACCTGAGTTGAAAGATCGTGAAAGGTATTTTAGTGGTTCAAGCAACTCAACCCTCTCAAGTCGGCTGACCCGAACCAACAATTCATCTGTATTGCACAGGACCAGCTATTTGTGTCTTGTATGGTAAATGCACTGGTAGATGTTCCATTGAATAAAAAAAATTTGGTAGAAATATACACTCCAGCTTACATAGTATAAGAAGAATGCCCGTTTCTAGCCGGAGCATATCATCCATCATAATACACCTCACTGTCAAATCTTTGAAAAATAAACTCAATTCTGTGAGTGCTTGCCAAACATTATGAGAAAGTAAATCATGGAAAGTTATTGGAATAAGTCTTTTCATGAATACATGACAGTCATGACTTTTCATTCCAAACATCTTTAACCTGTTCATATCTATTCATCGAGTCATATTTGAGGCATACTCATCTAGAAATTTGATTTTTTTTCAATCAATTACATAAAACTTGCTTACCATCTTTGTCCAATGTATAACAAGCCTTTGGAAATCTATTGGTTGTTTCATTCTGATGCAACTCTAGTCTGTTGACTAGTTCTTTTAATTCCACACATAATTTTGCATTGTCTTTAGTTCTTCCAGGCATGTTCATCACAGTGTTCAAAGTATTATCGAATAAATTTTTCTCAATATGCATGCCGTCAAAATTATGTTGAATAAGTAGATACTTTCAATATAGTAACTCCACAAAAATACTCCTTTTCTTCCAACCATACTTGCACATTCTAACAATATATTTATTTAACTCATCAGAACCAAGTTGAGATACTGGTATACAAATCTATAACTGTCTATTTGTTCAATAATTTCTTCACCTAAAGCATGGACTGTTGGAGAAGGTTTTCTGACTACAACATTCTTTAGATTTTTTTTTTATTTCGTCTGAAAGGATAATCAACAAGTAAAAATTTATGGTGATTATCAAGCCAAGATACCTTCTCATTGGAAGGAAATGAAAATACATCATAATTTATCATGCAGTGTGTGCATGCTAATTTACTAGTTGTGCTCTATCCCGATAACATTAAGTATGTTGAAAAATCACTGATCGCCCATAATAATGCAACATACAATCTAAAATTAGTTTTACTTGCAACATTATAAGTGACCGACCCTACATTCCATAGTTTATTCAACTCGATAATCAGAGGTTGCAAGAAAACATCAATCTTCTCTTTGATATTGGTTGGACCAGGAATTAACACAGTCAGAAATATAAATTCATCTTTCATACACATCTATAGTGGTAAATTGCACGGTGTTAATATAACTAGCTAAGATAAATATTGTTGTCCCAACTGACTAAATGGTCAAAATTCATCTACAGACAGTCTCAATCTCACATTATGTGGTTTCATTACAAAGGAGGGAAATACAGTATCTAAATGTTTCTATGTAGGGGAATCACAAGGATGACACATAACACCTCCTTCGTGCTCATGTTCATGATGTCACATCATGTGATAAGCTGTGGTGAGAGATGCATACAAGTGTTGAAGTCTAGTAATTAAAGAAAAGTAATACATCACTTTCCAAGCAATATTTCCCCTTTTCTTCTCTGGTCTGCGAGTATGATACTTATAGCGAGGGAGAGTACATATTTTGCATTCACTCAAATCACTGTCTTCATTCTAAAATATCATGCAGTTATTTATAGCAACTCTGACATCAATTGACATATGGCATCATAATATCTTTCTGAAAAATGATGTTCTACTTTCATAATTTATTACCTTTTAGTAGTTGATAGTTGAGAATGACCAGAGGTAATGCATTCCTATGCTTCGTTTTCACTAGCCTTTAACATTTCATATAGTTGTTGATATTCAGGTGTTGATATTTCATCTATATTGGGATAATCAATTGTAGCATTCATCACATTGTGAACCATTGATTGCTTTGGAACATCATTAGTTGATGATTTAGGCGTAGTAAAAGTTGTGTCAGATGATGAACCACCAGAATACCCAATTGGTTCATACAAATAAATTTTTTCGTAACAGTACCAATTATAGTAATTTGACACAAAATCATTTCTACATATATATACTTTCACGACATCCTTATCACGTAAGATTCCATTTCTACATTTAGAATGATTATATGGACACCGTACCTTGACACCATCTATACATTCTGAATTAGCAAAGTTCACAAACTCTACAACTTCAATAATAAAATCATCTCTAATAAATTCATTTTCTAATCTATTGTACAACTAAACTTTGTTCATAGACATTGTCACCTAATGAAAATACAATTTAAAATACTATTAAATTTATACAATTTGATTTAAGCTTAAATAAAGCAATCAACATATATGGTTCCTAAATAATTTACTGACGGAATTAAAATCCTATCGATAATTTTTTTTATAAATTAATATAATTACTGACGGAAGTTAAATTTTACCAGTAATATAAAAAAATATATTGACGAAATAATTGATAAACCTGATAAATCTTATAGTGATGGATACTCCCAGTAATATTATAATTATCCATTCATTCTGAACGAAATTTTTACATATTTTTATATTTTAAGAAATATCGTGAGGTAGTCAAGTATCAATTATTTTGTACCTACTTTGTTTACTTTAAACCTTATACTTTTGATACAGATTGACAAATTCCTAGGTAAAGAAGAAAATGTAATTTTGTTAAAATCCTTGGTTAGAAAACTATATATACAAATATATTAATTCAGAGCAAAATTTTTCCAACGAAAAATAATTCAGAGCAAATATTAATTCAGCCAATGATATTCCTATTGCTGGAACTTGAACTGGATCTCTTGGGCGAAAGCTGAGTAACCAAATCAACTAGACTAAGATTACATTAATGAGTTTGCTATTAATGTTAAAAATCAAAACATATCTTTAAACTAGAAGCTAAATCTATATGTATCGAAATGTCATAGTATGAAAACTAAAATATGCATTTTGAGGATCATTAGCTTCCTTCGTTTGTTGAGTATTATTTAACTCCGCCCATGATGACCGGTCATGGCCGGTTCCAAGCCCGGATAAAGGAGGAGAGTTGTGTTAGGTTGCCAGCCAGCGTCAAACTATGGCAAATATTTCATGAATGAATTATTAAATTATTATGCTAATGCTAGGTTGTTCCCTGGAAGGAACACGTTGCAGGGTCCGACTGTAATGTCTCGGCAAGGACCGCTACATCTCCAGAACTCGGGTGTAGTGATAAATATGCAAGAGTTCGCGTTACAGGGTCCGACTGTAACGTCTCAGCAAGGACCGCTACATCTCCATGAGAACTTGGGTGTAGTGTTAAATAGGCAAGAGTTCTCACACCATAAGTTAGATAAGAACAAATATAATAGGAAAACTAATAATCTAAGATTTGGAACATGAAACATAGGAACTCTCACTGGTAAATCAATGGAGGTAGTAGATATGATGATTAGGAGAAAAATTAATATTTTGTGTGTACAAAAGACAAAATGGACAGGTGAGAAGGCAAAGATGATAGAGAACTCGGGTTTTAAGTTATGGTACACTGGAAAGAGTAAAGCAAGAAATGGAGTGGGTATTATTGTAGATAGTTTGTTAAAGGATGAAGTTGTAGGAGTAGTTAGAAAAGGGGATAGAATTATATCCCTTAAGATATTAGTGGCGAAAGAAACTATGAACATAATTAGCGTATATGCACCACAAGTAGGATTAGATGAAGCTACCAAATCAAGGTTTTGAGAGGACTTAGATGAAATATTACAAAATATTTCACCAAATAAAAGGATTTTAATAGGAGGTGATCTAAATGAGCATGTCGGAGTGAAAAATGAGGAATATGAGAGAGTACATGAGAGTTATGGGTTTGGAACGAGGAATGAGGAAGGGAAAACTATATTAGATTTTGTGATAGCATATGACCTTATATTAGCTAATACGTTTTTTAAAAAAAGAGAAGAACACTTAGTCACATTCAAAAGTGGGAATAATAATTCGCAAATTGACTTTCTTATGGTTAGGAAGAAGGATAGAAAGATTTGTAAAGATTGCAAAGTCATCCCTGGAGAAAGCTTAACTACCCAACAAAGGATAGTAGTGTTGGATATACGCCTTAAACATAGTATCAGTAGAAAGAAAATATATACAATTCCTAGAATTAAGTGGTGGAAGTTAAAGGATGGGAAGCAACATATATTTAAGGAGAAGGTAGAAGTACAAGCATTAGGTGAAATATATGATGACTCTAATACAACATGGGATAAGATGGTATCAAAGTTGAAAATAGTAACTAAGAGTGTCCTCGGTGAGTCAAAGGGGCATGCACCGCTAAGTAAAGAATTTTGGTGGTGGAATGAGAAAGTACAAGAGAAAGTGAAGTTAAAACGAATAGCTTATAAGGAATTATATATTTGTAAGAATGAGGAAAACTTAAAAAAATATACAATAGCCAAGAAAGAAGCTAAGAAAGTGGTGAGTGAAGCAAAAAATGAAACTTTTGAACGGTTATATAAAAAATTGGATACAAAAGAAAGGGAAAGAGACATTTATAGAATAGCTAAAGTGATAGAAAGAAAAACAAGAGATCTTAGCCAAATAAAATGTATTAAAGATGAATGTAATAGGGTATTAGTAAGCGATGGAGAAATAAAAGAGCGGTGGAAGAGGTATTTTCATCAACTTTTTAATGAAGGTTTAGGAGACCAACTTAACTTGGGTAATTTAATTAGGTCAAATGAGCATCGAAATTTTAATTTTTATCGTAGAATTCAAACTTCAGAAGTAAAACAAACTTTAAATGAGATGCACAATGGAAAAGCCGTTGGACCAGATGATATTCCGATAGAGGTATGGAAGTGCTTAGGGAAACAAGGTATTGAATGACTTACAAAATTATTTAACATGATATTGAAAACGAAAAAAATGCCTGATCAATGGAGGATAAGTACTCTAGTTCCCTTATATAAGAATAAGGGAGACGTACAAAATTCTGCAAACTATAGGGGTATTAAACTAATGAGTCATATTATGAAACTTTGGGAAAAAGTAATAGAAAAATGATTAAGGAAGGAGACCACAGTGACAGAAAATCAATTTGGGTTCATGCTTGGAAGGTCGACAATAGAAGCTATACATCTTCTTAGACAATTAATTGGAAAATATCGGGAGCAAAAACAAGATCTACACATGATATTCATTGACTTAGAAAAAGCGTATGATAGAGTCCCAAGAGAAATTATATGGCGAATTTTAGAAAAGAGAGGTGTTAGCGTAACATATATTGAACTAATTAAGGATATGTATGAGGATGTAACGACCAGAGTAAAGACTTCAGGCGGAGTAACTAAAGCATTTTCAATAAAGATAAGGTTACATCAAGGATCAGCTCTAAGTCCCTATCTTTTTACACTAATTATGGACGAACTCACTGCGCACATTCAAGACACAGTACCGTGGTGCATGTTGTTTGCAGATGATATTATTTTGGTAGATGAGACACGTGAAGGAGTAAATGCTAAGCTAGAATCTTGGAGGGAAACACTAGAAGGGAAAGATTTTAAGCTTAGTAGATTAAAGACAGAATATATGGAATTTAAGTTTAGCAATATTAGAAGTAATGAAACAATTGTTAAGATAGGAGAGGACGAGTTGTCTGGAACCGAGCGATTTAAATATTTAGGATCATTTTTACAAAATGATGGAGGGATTGAGAGAGATGTCTTACATAGAATACAAGCAGGATAAGTGAAATGGAGGGGAGCGTCGAGTGTTTTATGTGACCGTAAAGTACCTCTTAAACTTAAAGGTAAGTTCTATAAAACCGCAGTTAGACCTGCTATGTTATATGGAGTTGAATGTTGGACTATGACTCGAGCACATGAGCAGAAGATGAGAGTTGCAGAGATGAGGATGTTAAGGTGGATGTGTGGGCATACGAAGATGGACAAAATAAGAAATGAGAGCATTAGAGAGAAAGTCGGAGTTGCATCTATTGAGGAAAAACTCCGAGAGACACGTTTAAGATGGTACGAACATGTACTTAGATGACCAATAAATGCTCCAGTTAGGCGATGTGAAACTATGATAAACATGCATATCAAACGAGGAAGAGGAAGACCAAAAAAGACTTGATTAGCAACAATAAAACAAGATGAAATTTATTTAAATATAGATGATGATATAATAGGAGATAGAGCTCAATGGTGTAAAATGATTTATACAGCCGACCCCACCTAATAGGAAAAGATTTGATTGTTGTTGTTGGTGTTGTATATGTTAAAATTTATACCTTTAAAAGTTACATAATTTATTTTTTAATGGATATCTTTATATCCTTTTTTATTAGTGGAAACCTTCTTTCTCTTTATTTTTTGTGTATGAAAATAACTAAGTTAAAGTTGTTCGCTAGATTTTTGCCTGGATTTCTCTTCATATCTTTGTTAACGCGCAAGAAAAAACTCTCCTATTTGATGAAATTTCAAGCTAGATAAATTTTTAATCAAGTGATAACTCGTGTCATTTCTTTTCCTTCTCCTTCTTACTATTGCTATTATTGTTCTAGTCAACCTTTAAAGCCATACATTAAATGAGGTTGAATTTCTAAGAAAATAAAAGAGTTGACTGGATCGAGTAATAGAGAAATTTATGGAATGAAATGAGTTCAGTCATCCGTGATTCAATATGAATGTATTGAGAGTTTCGAGATAATAATGATTTAGCAGCAGGATGATTTCTCCGATTTTAAGATATCTCAAGATTGAATATTAGTTTTGACGAATTAACGGATGATTTTTTTTTAATGAATGGTTGACTTAAGAATTTTGAGTTCATTTTCTGATTTATTTTGATGATTTATGAAAAAAAAAATGAATGAATGTGATAATAAGGTAAAAAAATATTTTTGAAAAATTCTAAAAAAAAAATCATCCTTCACAATAAAATATCCAAGACTCCTATTTATAGGATCTATTGATAATCTAAGAGGATATTTAGGGAATATTTAAAGAGATGAATAGATAATCTTTTATGATAATAATCTAAAATCTTTCATTAGAGGATAATTTTAATTCGTGATTAATTAAATTATCTTATTAAGGTAAAATTTGAACTCAATATATTGGTGTTGTTTAAATTCGTTTTTATTTATTTATTTTTGCCCCGACAATTTTTTTAAAACATAATGTGCAACTATGGTTTTTTTATTAAGTTTCAAAATATCCGTGGGAATGTAATATATTGGTTAAATACCAATGAAAGATGTGCATATATTTCGTAATTGAAAATTCTTCCGCTTGGATTTTTTTGATTATATTTTTATCTTATATAAATTATTGAAATCATACAAGCAGCGTTTGTAGTCCAACGGTTAGGATAATTGCCTTCCAAGCAATAGACCGACCCGGCTTCGACTCCCGGCAAACGCTTTTTTGTGGTTTTTTCTTGACGACAGAAATCAAATTATGGGTTCTATACATCTAAATAAGCAAACATTTATCTTTTGTTATTATTATAAATTTAACGAATTATTTTATCGAACTCTGAACTTTAGGAGACAATGTGATGAACTATAATAATTTATCTTTTTTAAATAAAGGCAGATACATTTATTAAAAAAAATCAGCCTGTGATCAACTAAGCCAGATCCACAATTTATTTATTGTTTATGGATGGTTTACTGTTCTTAATCTATAATTAATGTTTTAATTATCCCTTTCCTTTTTAAAGAAAAGGGATGAGTGTATATATATATATATAAGAAAATAAGGTGAAGAAGTCAAGGTACCTCAATTATTTTGTACCTACTTTAGATTTACAAATTCTGAGGTAAGGAAAAATGTAATTTTGTTAAACTTCTAGTACTAAATTTTTAATTCAGAAAAATTTCAGTTTTGTTAAATCTAAACAGGGAAATAATTAATTCCGTTGCCGGGACTGGAACCCGGGTCTTTCGGGTGAGAGCCGAATATCCTAACCAACTAGACTACAACGGATGATATCTATATCATTACTAATAGTAAATTAGAAATTATTAGTTTCTTATCTAGTTCATCCACTTAGTTAATTTCTCATTCACTGTATTTAACTTGGGATGAATATTCTTAGATATATTAAGGCTTCTAGCATGTACAAGATCAGTAATATATGGTTTCTTTTATTTTATTATAGTTAATAGTAAACCCGAAAATAACTATTTAGGACTGTTAGGTCTGTGCTAGAATTTCTTCAAATGTTCTCTGGAGAAGAGTCAAAGATAGGTCTTCCATCTTAGTTCATCTATCGAAGAAATATGTGTAAGACCGTTGGATTCGATAGAGGGGGGGGGGGGGGGGGGAATATCGATTCGATAAAGATGAGTATAAACGCAGCGGAAAAGTAAAGTAGACACAGTTGTTTTTATTTCGTTCGGAGCCTGTGACGACTCCTACTCGAAGGCCCGTGGTCCTTGACCACTTTCGTTGGGCAATCACTAGCAATTCGAATATAATTACAAAATGAATACAGGAAATGCTAATGAAACAAAGTAATACCGACAAGGAAATTAAGAAAAACGAAGAAGCACTTTGTCGGAGCTTTGTTAGCGTCGCAGGAACGTAGAGCAGCAGGACCAGCAGTCGAAAAGTTCTCAGTTGATGATTGATTCTGAAGCTCCTGCCTGGGGCTTCTTTTATATGCTGTCCCGGGCGCCTGGATCCCTTCCGGGCGCCTGGAATGTGACGTAGCTGCACAAACCATGATGCTCCACGTGGCGACGACTCGGCTGGATGAAATTTGCCTTCCGGGCGCCCGGATCCCTTCCGGGCGCCCGGACCTCCGGGCGCCCGGACCCCTCTTCTCCAGAAAGTCCTTCTCCTGCAAGAAAAGGTTAGTCCGAGGCAAATGTACCCTGCAGCAAAAGAATGTTAGCACAGTTTTATAGATGAGCAAAGTATGACTTAGATTCCGTCTTTCCGAGACCGGAATCTAGTCACGATCTCGACTTAGATATCCGAAATGGATCTAAGCCGGATCGACGCCTAATGTTCCCTTCCCGGGAACGCGTCCTCGCAGTCACTCCCCTCCAGTGACTTACCACGCACCGTCAGACGTCCGGTCCCCTCGCCAACGTCCGGTCAGCCCGTCGACCCGCTTGGACTTCTCGCCAGCTATCCGGTCAGACCTAGCTGGACTTCTCGCCAAGCGTCCGGTCAGCCCGTCGACCCGCTTGGACTTCTCGCCAGCTATCCGGTCAGCCCGTCGACCTAGCTGGACTTCTCGCCAAGCGTCCGGTCAGCCCGTCGACCCGCTTGGACTTCTCGTCAGACATCTGGTCAGCCCGTCGACCTGTCTGGACTTTTCCTGCACACTCGATCAGAGTGTTAGACAACAACAAGCTAACTTAACCTGATTTGTCATTCATCAAAACCTGGGTTAAATCGTTAGTGCAAACCGCACCAACAATCTCCCCCTTTTTGATGGAATAACAACCTGGTTAAGTTAGTGTAAACATATGCATAAAACAACATGCATTTAATGTGATTTTTAAGTTAGTTTGTATTTTCAGTTTGGTTCAGCTAACTTAACCACCTAACTCTCCCCCTTTGGCATTCATCAAAAATAAGCATGGATTAACTAAGCATAGACTTTAAACAAAAAACATGTCAAGATAATCTGGGGAAGTTTAAACTTTTGAAACTTGTTTAAAGCGTTAGCTTTTAGAAAAATAGCCAAGTTTAGACAAAATCTCACATACAAGTTTCAATTTTGAAATGCTTTTCAAATAAGTTTTCAAAAATTCCAAAACTGAGTTTGAAAAGGATTAAAAGATTTAATTTGTAAACTTAAGTTTTTGAAAAATCTAATTTCCACAATTTTCAACACTAAGTTTTTGCAAGTTAAATTTTCAAAGTAAGTTTCAACTTTTCAAACATAAGTTCTCAACATCAAAATTCCAAAACTAAGTTTTCAAAACTGATTGAAATTTATTTTTCAACACTAAGTTTGTAAAAGAATCAATTTTCAAAATTAAGGAAAATGATTTTGAGAAGCTTAGTTTGTAAACTTAAGTTTCGAAAGAAATATAATTTCCATAATTTTCAATAACAAAGCAATTTTTAAAACTATTTTTTTGTAAAAGTTAACTTTCAAATCAAAATGTCAAAATTAAGTAAAATCAAATTTTAAGAACTAGAGTTTTAAATTCAGTTTTCAAAAACTAAGTTAAATCTAATCAATTTTCAATAAAAAGTAAAACAGCTTAGTTTTTCAAAAATAGGTTTAAGAAAACATTTTTCAAACATAAATTTTAAAATATTTTTAAATAAAGGGAAAATTTTAATTAATCTCTCCCCCTGAACTTGACATAAAATTTTAAAAGTATTTGCTAAAAATATTCAAAGTAATTTTTTTTTTTTTTTTAAATTGAGGTAGAATTTTCTAGAGAGATTTTAAAGAGAAGATTAAAAACTAACACTTAAGGAGATAAATAAACCTCCCCCTGAATTTGATACTCCGTTAATATATTAATCCTCCTTATTTATTACTCCCCCTTAATATAATGCTAAGGTTTGAGTGCGTTAAATTTCAAGCCCTGACACATTTGTCTACCTAGTAACACTTAGATTATTATCTCTGTATCCTTGGTATAATTATCTATTTGAGTTTGATTAATCATTAATTTTAGATTCAGGCTTGTAAGCTTTAGTTTAAGGTTAAATAAGATACGATTTTATTAATTCAATAACAGTTAACCATTATCGATTAATTTTTACTTGATTTAATAATTTAATACTTATTTAAAATGATTTAACCTTTGTATTAATTAATTGAATTGGTTAATAAAAGTATTAGTTATAATTCGATTTTTTCACTTATTTCCTTTTAAGTTGGATTAACTTAGTTTAAAGTTAGTAGTAATTTGAAGTACAAAAAAATTATTAAACATAGTTAAAGTTCAATTTGAATTAATAGTTAATAAGGATAACTTATGATTTAATTTATAGTGAAATTAGGATTTTGATTAACGTTAAAATTAAGATTTATTGAGTTAAATTAAGAATTAATTAACTATTTAGTGTAAGTTAATTTTTTAAGTTCTTATTTCAATTATTCACTTATTTAATTGAGTTTATAATCTTAAGTTAATCAAATTTTAATTATTTGTTAACAATATATTTCAATGTAATTTTGAATTTAATTATTTAATTTTATTTAGTTTTAAGTTTATTCTGAACATAGTTTTTGAAGGTAATTTAAGTTTGATTTTAATTGTGAATTATGTTTAAATTTTAAGTCTTAAACCTAAATTAACTTTAAAGTTTTGATGTTAAGTTTTAACTATAAAAATATGTTTTAATCTTTAAAGTTTTAAAGTTAAAATAATGTTTGAGATTACAATAATGTTTAATGTTAAAAATATGCCTAAAGTCTAAATCATAATTTTTAATAGTTTTTATTATTATTATTATTATTATTATTAAAGTGAAAAGTTATTTTTAAAAGAGTTTTCTAAAATAAGTTTTAATAATTTTAAAAATAATTTTTAAAAGAATTTTTAAAATAAGTTTTAAAAGTTATTTTTTAAAAGAGTTTTTAAAATAATTTTTAAAAGTTTAAAAGTTTAAAAGTAATTTTTAAAAGAATTTTTAAAATAGGTTTTAAAAGTTAATTTTTAAAATAAGTTTTAAAAGTTTTTTTTTTTTTTTTTTTAAATAATTTTTAAAATTAGTTTTAAAAGTTTTAAAAGAATTTTTAAAAGAGTTTTTAAAATAAGTTTTAAAAGAATTTTTAAAATAATTTTTTAAAATTAGTTTTAAAATTTTTAAAAGAATTTTTAAAAGAATTTTTAAAATAAGTTTTAAAAGAACTTTTAAAAGAATTTTTAAAATAAGTTTTAAAAGTTTTTTTTTTTTTTTTTTAAAATAATTTTTAAAATTAGTTTTAAAAGTTTTAAAAGAATTTTTAAAAGAGTTTTTAAAATAAGTTTTAAAAGAACTTTTAAAATAATTTTTTAAAATTAGTTTTAAAATTTTTAAAAGAATTTTTAAAATAAGTTTTAAAAGAACTTTTAAAAGAATTTTTAAAATAAGTTTTAAAAGTTTTTTTTAAAAGAATTTTTAAAATAATTTTTAAAATAAGTTTTAAAAGTTTTTAAAAGAATTTTTAAAATAAGTTTTAAAAGTTTTAAAAGAATTTTTAAAATAAGTTTTAAAAGAACTTTTAAAATAATTTTTAAAATTAGTTTTAAAAGTTTTAAAAGAATTTTTAAAATAAGTTTTAAAAGAACTTTTAAAATAATTTTTAAAATTAGTTTTAAAAGTTTTAAAAGAATTTTTAAAAGAATTTTTAAAATAAGTTTTAAAAGAATTTTTAAAATAAGTTTTAAAAGTTTTAAAATAATTTTTAAAATTAGTTTTAAAAGTTTTAAAATAATTTTTAAAAGAGTTTTTAAAATAAGTTTTAAAAGAACTTTTAAAATAATTTTTTAAAATTAGTTTTAAAATTTTTAAAAGAATTTTAAAAGAATTTTTAAAAAAAAGTTTTAAAAGAATTTTTTTAAAAGAGTTTTTTAAAATAATTTTTAGGTTAAGATAATTTAAGTTTAATTTTTAAAATAAATTTGTAAGTAAAAGAGAAATTAAATTTAATTTTTAAAATAAAATTTTAAATTAAAGAAAATGTTATTTTAATTTAATTGATTTAATTTTAATTTAATTTAATTTAATTAATTTCTTTTAGGTCCTTAGTCATCTCACCTGATCTATATTTTCAATCAGGGAATCCTACAATTTTGTGAGATGAATTAGATTTAATTATAGGGTTTGATTTAACTTGTGTTAGATTCAGGTTTAGCTTTGGTATCAACAAATAGGCATTCTTCGGATAAACTTCTAAGCTTGGCGAGTCACTTGGACGTCATTAGAAGTAACCAACCTTTCGAGGTTTTCCGAATAGTCCTATCCATGGAGCTTAGTACTAAACATTGGTCTAACTAGTTAGGTTCTGTTTAAGGGTAGCTTCGGTCAGTTCCACTTGGCCAAATGCACCAGATCGAAGCCATATCTTTCTAGACATGCGATGCCCAAGCTTCCCTAACGTACTATCATCCAAAAACTTTACCCGTACCGTGATTCAAGTTAAACTGGGTCCCTTTTTAACTAATCCTAATTACCCTGCTGGGTTAGTTTATTTGGGTTACCCTGTCGGGTAAGTTATTTTTGGAGGTGCCAGCTATTCTGGAGCCTCCCCTTAAATTATTGATTTTTCTTTTTAAGATTTCTTGTATAATTAGAGTTGGTTTTAGTTAAGTTTTATTGTTTAATTTGTAATTTAAATTTAAGTTTTTAATTTTGAATTAATTAAATTGGTCAAATTATCTTTCTTTAAAAGAGTATATTTAACATTTAAATTTTCTTTCAATTTCAATTTCAATTTTATTGGGTTAATTGAATTATCTTTCTTTAATAGCTTATTTTTAAAGTTTAGGTTTTTATTTATTTTTGAGTTAATTAAATTGTTTGAATTATATTTCTTTAAAGATTTATCTTTTAACTTTTTATTAATTGTTAATTTTAAATTTTCTAGATTGATATTGTCTAGTTTATTAAATAATTTATTAATTATGTCTAGATTAATATTGACCTTGTCATCCTTTTTGTTCGAATTTTCAAATTTGTTTAGGTTTAAATTCGAATTTTTAGATTTATTGATTATTTTCATATTTTCTGTATTTTCTGAAGTAATTATATTTATTTTCTCAGAAAATGTCCTAGGGGTATTTTCTATATTTTCTGAATTAATTATATTTATTTTATCAGAAAATATCCTAGGGGTATTTTCGCAAGTATTGTCATGTATACTATTTTCACATATACTTTCAGACATATCCAAATTAACATGCACATATTTTAAACTACTACTAGCAAGGGTGTTTTGGTAATTATTACTAACCTTGAGCGCAACCCCTAATTCAGCAGGCTTCTCCGTTGGATCTGACTCGAGTCCGGATTCGACTTTAACTTGATCTTCTAGCTCCATTGACGTCTCGTGAAGCTTGATCAACTGGGTCCATAGCTCATATGCATTCTTGTATTTTTCTAGTCTGCATATAATATTGTTAAGTAAGATATTATAAATAATTTTACTTACGTTTTTATTCAGCTCCGAGTTCTGAGAAGGTTTTTTCAATATTAGCATATAATCAATATCTACGCTTCCTAAGAAGCATTCCATTCTTCGCCTCCAGTAGTTGAAATCTTCATCGTACGGTGGTGGTTCATTGGGGTTCCATCCTTCTTGAAAAGACATTTTTCTTGCACACAATGAAACAAAGACAAAATCCCAAGACTTGGTCTTGGATTAGCAGTGTTGGAAAAAAAATATTTCACTACTAATTTTTTTTTTTTTTTTTAAAAATAATAAAATATTATTAAAATATTAATAAAAAATATTATCTCAAATTTTTGAAAATGTAATATTTTGTCGATACTAAATAATAGTAAAAAGATGACGATGTATTTTTCAAAACCAGTTTTGGAGGGAAAAAACGAAAGGCGTAAGGTTTTATTTTAAAAACGAACGATATATAATTTTTCTTTAAAAAGACCCCCTCTTTGTCTGATTGGTGGTTGCACCAAATCAAAGCGGTACCTGCTCTGATACCACTTGTAAGACCGTTGGATTCGATAGAGGGGGGGGTGAATATCGATTCGATAAAGATGAGTATAAACGCAGCGGAAAAGTAAAGTAGACACAGTTGTTTTTACTTCGTTCGGAGCCTGTGACGACTCCTACTCGAAGGCCCGTGGTCCTTGACCACTTTCGTTGGGCAATCACTAGCAATTCGAATATAATTACAAAATGAATACAGGAAATGCTAATGAAACAAAGTAATACCGACAAGGAAATTAAGAAAAACGAAGAAGCACTTTGTCGGAGCTTTGTTAGCGTCGCAGGAACGTAGAGCAGCAGGACCAGCAGTCGAAAAGTTCTCAGTTGATGATTGATTCTGAAGCTCCTGCCTGGGGCTTCTTTTATATGCTGTCTCGGGCGCCTGGATCCCTTCCGGGCGCCTGGAATGTGACGTAGCTGCACAAACCATGATGCTCCATGTGGCGACGACTCCGCTGGATGAAATTTGCCTTCCGGGCGCCCGGACCCCTCTTCTCCAGAAAGTCCTTCTCCTGCAAGAAAAGGTTAGTCCGAGGCAAATGTACCCTGCAGCAAAGAGTGTTAGCACAGTTTTATAGATGAGCAAAGTATGACTTAGATTCCGTCTTTCCGAGACCGGAATCTAGTCACGATCTCGACTTAGATATCGAAATGGATCTAAGCCGGATCGACGCCTAATGTTCCCTTCCCGGGAACGCGTCCTCGCAGTCACTCCCCTCCAGTGACTTACCTGCCAGACGTCCGGTCTGCCCGTCGACCCGTCTGGACTTCTCGCCAACGTCCGGTCAGCCCGTCGACCCGCTTGGACTTCTCGCCAGCTATCCGGTCAGACCTAGCTGGACTTCTCGCCAAGCGTCCGGTCAGCCCGTCGACCCGCTTGGACTTCTCGCCAGCTATCCGGTCAGCCCGTCGACCTAGCTGGACTTCTCGCCAAGCGTCCGGTCAGCCCGTCGACCCGCTTGGACTTCTCGCCAGACATCTGGTCAGCCCGTCGACCTGTCTGGACTTTTCCTGCACACTCGATCAGAGTGTTAGACAACAACAAGCTAACTTAACCTGATTTGTCATTCATCAAAACCTGGGTTAAATCGTTAGTGCAAACCGCACCAACAATATGGAGTACAATTATACATACCATTAGAATATTTATCTCTATTAGGATTCGAACCCTATCCCCTTATTTGTTGCCTTGAATGTTTTACCACCACATTTGTATCGTAGGAGTATTCATGATTTGTTTTGGATTACATCGTTCATGGAGGTACAAATTCAGGCCTTAGTTGAATTTTCTATGTGTTTCTCTTGCAAAATAATTTGTGCAAGAAAGGAATAAAAGGAACAAAAATTTGCCATGGTATATGTATTAATACGTGGGTGTTATAATAGCTAAATAATATTACCATCAATATGTATGCTTGTTATAATACTCATATACACGTCAATATTCAATTATTTGAATGCAGTCAATGAGTAATTTTTTTAAAAAATATATTTATTTAATATAAAATAAGAATAAAGATGGATGAGTGATGATGCGGTGATAATGAGGGGTTCCTATCTCGCTGTCACGGCGGAGGTCAAAGTCAAGACGATCAACATGTAAATGACATCGGTCGGTCGGGCGAAGCATTCCTCGACGGGGGAGAAAGCTCCGATCCGCCGTCGCCTTCGACACAAGGAGAAGTCAAACGACCGACGCTCAATGAAGACAAGGTGCAGAAGCCGCCCGAGCGGCTTCCCCGCTCTGCAAGGCACTAGGATGCAACATTGGCAGACAGAACTTCGGCCGAGCGGCTTCCTCGCTCAGCTAGACAGCGAAACTTAATATGGGCAGAGTTCAACTTGACCGAGCGACTACTCCGCTCGACTCGACAACAGGCTTAACAGTGATAGAATGGAACTTCAGCCGAGTGGGCACAGGAGTAGCAAGGCTCTGGCTGACCGAACGGGGCACCGAAGCAGCAAAACCCCGACTGAGCAGCCATCCCGCTCGGCCTAGCAGTACAGTACACTGATATTTGTCGACATACTTTTAGGAGTTGGTGCCGCCGACACCAGGAATGGACAATCAGAAGATCGTACAGCGGAAGCTTCCACTGTCACTTCAAAGATATACTCGGCTCGTTAAGGTACTGTGTCAGGGACACTTTACTGACAAATCTTTTCAGGGAAAATTTTGAGAAACGTGTCCATCTTGGGAAGCATGTACGCACACTATCAGAGCTCTATATAAAGGGGGGTCCAAGCATCGGCGGAGATATGCGATATTCATTGTTTGTGGTATATCACTACAAGAAAATATGGCTTCAGAAACATATTTTTGAAACGCAATTAAAATCTATCTATGATTTAGGTCAATTTGAGACAGATTTACTACAAAATTACTAATCCGTTTCAATTTAATAAAATATAATATTTAAAAAATAAATTGAGACAAAAATTGAAATGAATTTAAGACGGAACTATAAATAAATTTTTATAAATAAAAATAAATATGGATTTCAAACAAAATTTGAAACGGTATAATTTCTGTCAAAAACTTTGTTTAAAATTTAATGAAAAATTGAGACAGATAAAAAATATGTTTTAGTAGTCTGTTTATAAAATATAATATTTAAAAAAACATTAAGATAAAAATTAAAATGAATTTGTGATAAAATTATAAATAAAAATAAATATAGATTATAAATAGAATTTGAAATCGTATAATTTTTTTCAAAATTTTATTTAAAAGTTAATTAAAATTGAGATGAAAAAATTTAATTTTTATCAAAAACGTAGTTCTTGCCTTCGATAGAAACAACGCCTGCCCTAAGCCCTTGATCTCGTTGATTCAACTCTGACAGATCGTTACAGACGTCGCTAGCCCTCTTCTTTCTCTGGTTCCCTCCTCCAGCGCTGCGGAGATACACAAAAATGCAGCTCTTCCTTCTCCAAGAAGCAGCCCCGACCCCCTTCTTTCTCTACTTCCCTCCTCCCACGCTCAGGCAATCAATTCGACTCTGACAGATCTTCCCGGTCTATCCTTCATCTCCTTCGCTTTCGGTACTCAAACGATAGACTCTGAGAGATCATCCTCATACAGCCTTTGTCTCCTTCACAGTCGGCGATGAGGTGCCTCTTTAACTCCATCTCCAAAAGCCCTAATCTGTTTAAAGAGGTAATAGTTGTTTTGTTCCATGAATCTCCTTTTGACACATGTTGTCTCTACCTCAAGCTCCTCATCGATCCTCTTTGTTGTCAGAAGGGGCACCTCTTCTACAAGTGCCTTCTCGTGCAAAAGGACATCAAAAGGTGCATTCATCATCACTGAATTTCAATATTTATTCTCACAAGATCTGTAGATTCGTGTGTACATGTTCTAATGCAGAGATAAATGTATTATCTGGAAGTTTTAATTATCACATTTGGCTTGATAACCTGATTAGCTTGGCCATTCATCTTCATGAATCTTTATAATCATTCTGTAATAACACTAATGTCCTATGCACCTTATTTTTTTTTATCATTTGTTGTACATATATTTTTACATTGAAAAAGTATTCTTCTAACTTCACTCTTAAAGAAGTTATCTATTTAGGACGGAAGGCTTGTACCGGAGTATGAAGAAGGGGTTCAAAAATTTCTAGCGCAAGATAGAACAGGAAGCGCCACATCCCCAACTTTCCATCTCTTCGACTTTCGAATAGGATCATATTTGGTGTTGTTTGTGAGAACGTCACCTGCATCCGAGCCGAGAAGATGGAGGACGCTGGACGACTCACCACCGTGACGCTCTCCCAAGAAGAGCTCGACATGCTCATACAAGCTTGAGCGGCAAAGATGATCGAGCAACAACAACTACAGGCATTAGCCAATTGGCAAGCACCGCAGCCTGCAACATCGGCGGCCGAGAGACGAGCGAGACAGGAAAATCGAGCGGAGCAAATCTCTGTATAGGGGCAGAACAGAAGGCCGATCGGTACACAGGGGGAAGCGTCGCCCGCTCCGATCCCCTTCCATCCGCCTTATTCTAGACCCCCTCAGAAATAGCCCAAGCGAATCAAGAAAGGGGATCGTCTTTGGATGATGCTCCCATTCGGGATGCACGAAAGGGCAAGGCACCCCAAAGCAACGCGTCGCCCGAACGGATCAATCGGCAGTTCTCCGAGGAGATCTTACAAGACCCTCTGCCTAGACACTATACTCCGTTGGCGATCGGGACATACAATGGATCGACCGATCCAGATGATCATTTGGATAGGTTCGATAATGAAGCCACGCTGCATCAGCATATGGACGGAGCGAAGTGCCGAGTCTTTCTCACAATCCTCTCCGGATCGACGCAGCGTTGGTTCTGAAGATTGCCAGATGGATTTATACGTAGCTTCAAGGACTTCTGAGCTGCTTTCCTACATCACTTGAAGCAAGGATCGAAAGAAACACTCTGAGCGTACATACAATGTTTCAATCAAGTAGCCATGGACATCCCCTTAATCTCATCCGAGACAATGATGAACGCCTTCACCCAGGGGCTCGTCGAGAGAGACTTCTTCCAATCGTTCATCAGGAAGCCGCCTAGAGACTTCGACCACATGCTAAAGAAGGCCAACAAATATATAAATGTGGAAGAAGCTCAAGCGGCCAGAAGGAAAGAGGCGTCGATTGAACCCTCGGCGCCGACCATCGAGCAACCATCAGCCGCCCAAGGGGCTGAGGGCCAAAGGAGCGCGGCCACACCAAGAGACTAGGGCACATGCCATACAACACGTGACGTCCGATCGGCCAAAGGCATCAAAGGGTAAAGTATAGACGCCGATGTTTTGTTCTTTCCACCAGTCGACGACCCATTGTTGGTTAGTCCTAGGAAGATAGTACCGGTTCCACTGTACAAAAATTTTGTACAATTGTCGAACCTTTCCTAAACAACCCATTGTGTTCTTTAGAAATTAAATTAGGAATCACAAACGGAACATAACATAATTGATTCTAAATTTAACTTATTTGTTCTTAATGGTTTAGATTTGGATCGCAAACGATGCTTAACATTATTGATCCAAATCCACCTATGTTATGAATTTAATTAAATATTAATTTCCAAAATTAGCTTCCAGGACTGCATGGTGAGGCACTAGTTCTTCTTGGGTATGAGATCATTCACCACCGCCTAGACAAAGCCTTTTAAAGAAATTTAATATTTAATTTCCTTATATAACTCTAGGTTTAACTTAAAGGAATAATCAAATCACAAATTTGAAAAATAAAAAAAACACAAACTCAAATCACAAATTCGAAACTCTAGAATCATATGCCTCATGTGCTTGGAATTCATACAAAGAAAAACTAGCATGATGCGGAAAATAATTACTAGTTATACCTTTCTTTGTATGCAAGGACCTCTTGATCTTTTACCGTATTCCTCTTCTTATCTCGGACATTGTGTGGGCAACGATCTACCAGGATGAGAACCACCCAAACCCTTCTTCTTCCTCACCAAGTTTCGGCCACCAATACTCCTCCAAGGATGTAGAGGTTCGGCCACCACCACCAAGCTCCAAGGGATGCAAGAAACAAAGTCTCCTATCTCTCCTTCTTCTCCTAGCTAGAACCGGCCACCAACAAGAGCTCCAAGAGAGGGATGAAACCGGCCACTAAAGAAGAAGAGAAGAGGAGAAGAAGAAGCTCTAGGGCCGGCCACCACCAAGGAAGAGAGGTAGGAAAATAGAATAGAATTCTTAGCCATGAAGGTACCCCTACCCCCTCTTTTATAATCCTTGGTCTTGGCAAATAAGGAAAAATTAAATAAAACCTCCTTATTATCTTTGCCATGAAAAGGAAAATTTAATTGATTAAAATCAATTTCCATTTCTTAAATATCATGGTCGGCCACCTCCAAGCTCCAAATAAGGAAAGTTTTAATAACACAAGAATTAAAACTTCCTAATTTGTTTTCAGAAATTTATATAAAAAATTTCTCTAATAAAATTTTCCTTCATGGTTGGTTATAAAAGGAAATTTTATAAATTAAAATCTTTCTTTTAAACATGTGGATGATTTCCAAAAGGAAAGTTTTCTTTAAAATTAAAATCTTCCTTTCAATCTACAAATAAGGAAAGATATCAAATCTTTTCTTAATCTTTTGTAGAAACTTATAAAAGGAAATATTTAATTTTAAAACTCTCTTTTTAAATCATGAACATGGTTACAAAAATGGAAAGTTTATCAAAATTAAAATCTTCCTTTCAATCTACAAATAAGGAAAAATATCAAATCTTTTCTTAATCTTTTTTAGAAAGCTATAAAAGGAAAGATTGAAATTTTAAACTCTCTTTTAAAATCATGGAATTCACATAAGAAAAATTTTAAAATAAAAATCCTTTTAAATTGCTTAGGGTCGGCCACACCATGCTTGGGCTCCAAGCATTGGCCGGCCCCATCAACTTGGCTCAACCCTTGGCTTGGCCGGCCCAAGCTTGGACTCCAAGCTTGCTTGGCCGCCCCCTTTAGGTTAGGTAAGGAAGTGGGTATAGGTGGGTATAATTCTCTATATACAAGAGGCTACGATAGGGACCGAGAGGAGGAATTGGTTTTGGTCTCCCGATGAAATTAAGCTTCCCGTGTTCACTCCGAACACCCAACTTAATTTCATCAATAATAATTCATTCCACTAAAGAATTATTATTGAACTACTGCACCAATCCCAAATTACATTTTGGGCTCCTTCTTATCATGAGTGTGTTAATCTCCCTGTGTTTAAGATGTCGGATGTCCACTAATTAATTGAGTTACTGACAACTCACTTTAATTAATATCTTAGTCCAAGAGTAGTACCACTCAACCTTATTATCATGTCGGACTAAGTCCACCTGCAGGGTTTAACATAACAATCCTTATGAGCTCCTCTCGGGGACATTATCAACCTAGATTTCTAGGACACAGTTTCCTTCTATAATCAACAACACACACTATAAGTAATATTATTTCCCAACTTATCAGACCTTTTGATTTATCGAGCTAAATCTCACCTTTGATAAGTCAAAGAAATAAATACTAAATATATGTGCTTGTTATTATATTAGGATTAAGAGCACACACTTCCATAATAACTAAGGTCTTGTTCTTTTATTAAGTCAGTATAAAAAGAACTTACCTTAAATAGTCCTGCTCAATACACTTAGAGTGTACTAGTGTAATTTATCAGTCAAGATAAACTTATACTTAATTACACTACGACTATTCCAATGGTTTGTTCCTTTCCATCTTAGTCGCGAGCTACTATTTTTAATTTATAAAGAACCGATAACATGATCTTCTGTGTGCGACCTCACACACCATGTTATCTACAATATAAATTAATTGAACAACTACACTTAGTATAAATGTAGACATTTGACCAATATGATTCTTATTTCTAAGTAAATGTTTATACAAAAAGCTAGGCTTTTAGTATACATTCCAATACCCATAACACGTGTGATTGCCGCGGTCTAGCACCAATCGTTAGCCGACTGGCTCCACGTGGATATTGCCGCCGATCTCCTTCTCCCGATCGACGACAAAGACATCGATCTGTTGGACAGTGAGAGGACGAGAGAAGGGCGCTCGAGTGGCACCATCAACATCAACGGATGGATGACACTGACCCCTCCCGAGTCTCGGCCAAACGAAATAGACCCTCCGCTCAGGAAGAAGAAAATAGAAGCAACACATCCCAAGACAAAATAGGCATGATCACCGGAGGGCCGATTGGCGATGACTCCAACCGAGCCAGGAAATCCTATGCTCGACGGCTGAAGATCTACGCGGTGGGATGCAGCAAGGAGAGGCCCAAGGGCTCGAGATCAACTTCGACCCCAACGACTTGGAGGGAGTGGAGATCCCTCACGATGACGCACTGATCATCTGGCGGTAATTGCTAATTACACTATTCATTGAACTTTTGTTGATACAGAGAGTTCGGTGAACATCATCTTTAAGAAGGCATTCAATCAATTACAAATTGATTAGAATGAGTTGCTGCCCATGATGACTCCTCTCTACGGGTTCACAGGCAATGAAGTGCTGCCGCTTGGACAAGCCTGACTGGCCATCTCACACAGGGAAGAACCATTGAGAAGAACCAGAACCACGAACTTCATCGTGGTGGATTCACCGTCGGCCTACAACGTCATCTTGGGCCAGCCAGCGCTCAACGAGTTCCGGATGGTAGTATCTACTTATTGCCAAAAAATTAAGTTCCCGGTAGATGACTGAGTAGGCCAGGTCAGAGGCGATTAGCTGGCCGCTCGGTGATGCTACATCGAGATGGTCAAGTCCGAGGCAAGGAGTGCTCGAAAGAATCCATGCCTGGAGGTGAACGCGATCAATGAAAAGCCTCCTACATTGGCGTATGATGAAAAGAAGGAGGTACAAATCCACCCCAGTCGAACGGAAGCAACCACTTTTATCGCCGCCGACCTAGAGGTGGAGAAGAAGGTAGAGCTGATCACCTGCCTTAGACAAAATCATGATGTGTTCGCCTGGTATACACACGAGCTTCCCGGTGTAACGACCCGGCCTTTGGCCTCTTGGGCTGCCCTTGCGGCGGCCCAACTGGCGGCCCTTATATCGTCGGCCCATTTGGCGACCTCTCATGTCGTCGACCGACTACCCTTGGCCGTGCCGTTACTCACTAAGACTTTCCACCCCTGGCAGTGGATTTTTGCCTTCCCCAGGATTCGAACTCTAGACCTCCAGGCTAAACTCTAGTACTTAAGCCTGGAGGTCTAGAGTTCGAATCCTGGGGGAGGTAAAAATCCACTGGCCAGGGGTGGAAAGTCCTAGTGAGTAACGGCACGGCCAAAGGGTCGTCGGTCGACGACATGAGAGGTCGCCAAATGGGTCGACGACACAAGGGCCGCCACAAGGGCCGCCAAGAGGCCAAAGGGTTGGGTCGTTACACCCGGTATCTCCCCGAGCGTGGCTTAGCATGAGCTTCATGTCCGACCGGATGCTCGGCCGGTGAAGCAAAGAAAGAGGGACTTCAGCGCGGAGAAAAATCTGATCATCCAGGCGGAGATAGAGAAGTTGTTGGAGGTCGGCCGTATTAGGAAGTTCAATTCCCGAGCTGGCTAGCCAATGTGGTGTTGGTCTCCAAGCCTGGCAACAAATTACGGATCTGCATCGACTTCCACGATTTAAACAAGGCATGCCCAAAAGACTTCTATCCGTTGCCCAGGATAGACCAAATGGTGGACTCAACAACGGGTTGCGAGCTGATCTGCATGCTCGACGCATACCAAGAGTACCATCAAGTGTCGCTCGCCCGTAAAGACTAGGAGAAGGTCAGCTTCATTACGACCGATGGAACGTACTGCTACAATGTCATGCCATTCGGACTCAAGAACGCCGGAGCCACTTACAAGATGTTGATGAATAAGGTGTTTTGACGGCAGATCAATCATAACATGGAGGTATACATCGACAACATATTAATTAAATCTCTCTAAGCTGCTGACCTATGCACAGATATCAACGAGACCTGCCGAACGCTGAGAACTTATGGGATAAACCTGAACCCTAGCAAGTGTCTATTCGGCGCAAAGAGTGGTCACTTCCTGGGTTACATCTTCACTGAGCGGGGCATTGAATCCAATCCCAACAAAGTCAAAGCGTTGCAAGACATGCCGTCGCCTCAGAATTTGAAGGAAGCTCAAGGGATGACCGGTCGGATCACAGCGCTGTCCAGATTCATATTCAAATCGTCCGATCGAAGCTTGTCGTTCTTCAAAGTACTTCACCGAGCTATGAAATTTCAATGGGATGTCGAGTGCGATCGGACATTAGAACAACTCAAAGAATATCTGAACTCCTTGCTTGTGTTGGTCAAGCCGGTTGTTGGTGGGCCACTTTGGATTTATCTGTCATCCAATGAGCATGTCGTTGGATCAGCTCTGGTTAGGCAGGACGGCCGAGAGTAGCAACCTGTATATTTTTTGAGCCATATATTGAAGGATGCAGAGTCTCGCTACACCGGTCTTGAAAAATTAGCTTACGCTTTGATTCTCGTCGCTCGGAGGCTTCGTCCATACTTCCTAACGCACATAATCATTGTACTAACTAACAACGCCTTGGGACGAGTCCTACTCAATCCCAAAGCATCAAGAAGGTTAATCAAATGGGCGACCGAGCTAAGCAAATTTGACATTCAATATCAACCCCGAGCAACAATCAAGGCTCAGGCCTTGGCGGATTTCATCATAGAGAAGGAGATTAACTTCCTAGCAACTGTTTGAGCTTTCATTGTGTAAAATGTTTTTCTGCCTTCAGAGAAGGAGATTCTTAGTGGGCTTTGCAACCACCTTCGATTAACAACTACCTAGGTTGTAACCAAGTCAATTATGAGTCTCTTCCTTATTCTTGTTACTTTTATTTTATTATTACTATTACATTTTAAGTAAGAGTTGAAAGCACAAGGAGGGAATTGTTTTTCTATTTTAGGCAATTCACCCCTCCCCTCTTGTCAGCCCCACTGCGCCAACAAGTGGTATCAGAGCCCAACCGCCTCAAAAGGACTAACCGCCAACTGAAGCATTAAGATCAAGATGACGGCCGGACCAACGATCTATCCACCAAAATTTGAAGGAGAATTTACGTCGTTGAAGAAACAAATGAAAATATTTTTCAAAACCAATTTTGAAATATTGTTAATAATTAAATACGATTTTGTAGCTCCAAAAACTCCCCAAGGAGAAGAAAAAGGAGAATATTAGTGGACCAAGAAGGAACAAACAGATTTCATAGTGAACGGACAAATCGAGTTCCACCTTCTTAGCGTGCTTGCGCCCCAGGAAGTAAATCGGATTGGAGATTACGACTCAGCGAAGGAGCTTTGGGAGAAGTTCTTGGAGTTGCACGAAGGAACTTTCGAAACAAAGCTCGCTAGATGGGATGTCCTCCGGAATCAATTAACGAACCTCCTGATGGAAGAAGGAGAGTTAGTATCACAACTACACGGAAGAATCAAGGAGCCGATCATCGGACTAACAAACCTCAGAGAAATGGTAATGAATCGGGACACACAAAGGTATGCTTTAAATGCGTTCCTAAGAACACCTGAATGGATATCTATAGTAGACTCCTACTATATATCCAACGATCTCGAGGTAAGTACTTTAGAAAGTCTTTTCTCTACTTTCGAATTACACGAATCTCGGTGTGCAGGACAAAGAAAAGAACTGAGTCAGAATGTTGTCCTGAAGGCAAGAACAAATGATTCAGACTCGACGAATCAATTGATGAAAATGAAGCAGCCCTTATGGTAAAAAAATTTAATAAATTTTTTCGGTCTAATAAGTTTAAATTGCAGACAAAGAGAGATTACCAAAACAAAAGGAAGGTCTGATGCTACAACTGCAATGAAGAAGGGCACATCAAGGATGACTGCCCAAAATTGAAGAAAAGGGACAAGGAAAAAGAAAAGTATAAAAGACCAACATCCTCCAAACATAAGAGCCTGAAGGCCACATGGGATGATTCATCATCCTCCAATTCCGAGGTAGCAGCCTTCTCGGGACTAGCTCTAATGGCCAACCATCAAGTGGATGAAGAAACCAACTCAAAGATGAGCATCGAAGAAGGGGGAGGATCAGAAGAAGAAAACTGTGATGAAGGGGGAGCATCAGAAATTGAGGTGCGTGCTCTATCCCCTAAGCAGTCTTTTAATTTTATTAAAAATTTTACTAAAGATCTAGTGAAATTAGAAAAGGAAAATGCTGAGTTAAAATTGAATTTAACAAAGGATTGTCCTCTACAATTGTATGATAATCTAAAATTAGAAAATAAAAAATAGAAAATATAAATAAAAAAATTAAAAAATGACTATGCATGCTTGAAACCAAATAACTTTCAAAAATCAAAACTTAAAATTTATGGTAAATTAAATTGGTATATTAGGCATCACCAAGGTTAACCTAGAAAAATTCCCGGAGAATATGTAGCCCCAAATTCTTAGTTAACCCAATAGAAAGGAACCTATATTGGGTTCCAAAATCTTACTTAGATTGAACATTTTTTAAGGCTTTCAGAGAAAAATTAAATGTTTAAAGTCTTTAAAAGGCTTTGTCTAGAAGTGGTTGATGATCCAATAACCAAAAAGGCCTAATGCCTCGCCACAGCCTAGAAGCCGATTATTGAATTAAATATTTAATTGATAAACTAATAAGCTTGTAACATTAATTAAGATAATTACTTTCAATGTTTGTCAATTTTTTGGAAAACTCCATAAGTTAGAAATTATTTTAAATTTCTTTTACTTGTTTTTATTTGATCCTATCTGAAAGCATAACGGGATGAAGAACTGGGGATGGTCGGCAATAACCCCAGAGAAAAGATAGGCGACGATTCCAGGGAAGGTAAATAATAATGGATCTGAGAAAACCAAAGCAGATCTCGAAGAAATCCGATCAAGAATACCTCCCAACGACGAGAACAGTAGGTTGAAGCTAGATCTGAGAAACCCAAAGCAGATCTAGAAGAGACTTCGGTGAATTAGGGCACCGTGATGAAGAAAACCACGTATCAATGTTCCTACCGATGTTATCACCTCCTGCGCACTATGAAACCAATCGACAAAGCATTAGTGACCTAAGACCGGGGTGGGAATCTTTGGCCAGGCCCTCCGACACTCAAGTCAGTCTCCTCTATTCCAAGTAGGCAGAAAAAGAAGAAGTACAATAAAACTGAAGTGGAACTAGGGTTTCAGTGGTGGCGTTGCGCGTACCTTACCAACGGAGAGGATTCCCCTTTTTATACTACCTCATATAACCTTCATGATCATGAGGTGGACCACGGTTTGTTAGAGTTTGTTATGAGATGACGTAAGTATCTGCAATAATAATTTAAGAAATCTTTTTTGTACCCCAGATGTACCTTTTTTGTCGTCTAGCGCTCTTACAGAAGTTTCTAGAAACTGTTTCCCGCTAAATTGACCGAATTGTCATATGATCATATATCATTATCATATTGTTCATATATCACATATAGTTAGTTATACTAGTCCATACTGGCTATGTTTATGATATTCTAGTAAGTATGGGTGTTTTTATGCCTAGCAACATCTTACTAGGTTGATCTTACACTAGTATCCTTATAAAAGCGCGTGTTTATATATACCCACTCGAGATTCTATCACTGAGTGTGTTAGGCCTATGTTCGACCGGATGTTTCCTTGTCGAGCTCCTTCTAACAATCTTAGTTTGCATGTCTGTCTGCTTGCCTGAGATTGTATTACCGAGCGAGTTATGTTCATGCTCGACCGGGCCTCTACTGCCGAGCGTGTTAGGCCTATGTTTGACTGGCTATTTCCAGAACGAGATCATTCTGACAACCTTAGTTTGCATGTCTGCTTATTGGCCCGAGATTATATTACCGAGCGAGTTATGTTCATGCTCGACCGGACCTCTACTGCCGAGCGTGTTAGGCCTATGTTTGACCGGCTATTTCCAAGACGAGATCATTCTAACAACCTTAGTTTGTATGTCTGCTTGCTCTCCCAATATTATATTACCGAACGAGTTATGCGTATGCTCGATCGAGCTTCTACTATCGGGCGCAATATGCTTATATTGTGTTTATGCCCGCTCAAGCTTTGACTATTGAGTCATGTTGGGCCTCATGATACGCAATTAGCCTTCGCTTGACCGACTATAGAGATTGCTTAGGGATGTGCGCCTTTAAGCTCAGCGGGGCTTTGCTTACTAAGTGTTCCTAGGTTCATTGACACTCTGTTATTTTAACTTGGTCAGTACTTTATGCTCAGTCGAACCTCTACTACCGAGTGTATCTGAACACTTTAATTCTTTGTCTGTTTTAGTTCGGTTGAGCTTATACTCTTGACCGGATGTATATTCTCGGTCGATATTTCATGCTCGATCGAGGCTTCCCTACTGGGCGTAGGTGCGCTTGCTAATACTGCACCCATTTGGGTTCGTCCGACATTAAATGCTTGACCGAGCTTTGTATGCCGAATATACCTACTTGCATTGTGTGTTCCATTAGTTTATCCCGGCCGGTCCTATATTTCCGACCGGGATTTGCTTACTGAGTGCATTCCTCTTATCCGGGCCTCCCTACTTCTTCCCTCTTCTCCTTATATCCCCTTTCACATTATTACATGGGATCCACTCCTTATAACCCATATCACTAGCCTCCCCTTGAAGTCTAGTTGAAGGAGGTGTGTCCAACTGACTAGACCTGAGTCTTTCTTGTCTTTTTGTTAAATACCAATCTCTCTTGAACCTTTCCTATTTATGACAGTGATCTCATGACCCCTGCTACAATGATCCCGTGATTCCTGGTACCATGATCCCATGACCCCTGCTACAATGATCTCGTGATACCTCCAGCAATTTAAATAAGTGTGTGATCCTACCTTCTACAATATCAAGCTTTGCTCCTTCTTGTTCTATTTCCTTTCTAAAGATTTTATTGGAAGTCATGGCTTTAGATCCTCCCCCTGGGATCAATTTCTACATGAGAAGAAAAAATCTTTAAGTGAGGCCATGCAAGCTCTGGATCTACATCGTTCACACCAAAAAGAACTAGAGGTACGTCTATTGGTAGCTCAATCACAGGTCCAGTCAGAAGTGACTTTGAGGAATAAAGCCTATTCATAGTTGAAGTAAAAAATTGAGTAGTTGGATAATCTAAGAGTCTAGCATACCTCAGAAATAGTCGTTCTAACCAGAAAAGTTCATGTAGATGGTTTACTAATATCTCATCAACAACAAGCCTTGGATCAGTAGAAGGCTAAGGTGGATCTTCTATAAGTCGAGTCGACTTAGATTAGGTCAGAGATGACCTTTCAGTCACATGTTTGTGAGGGGGAACCATACAAGCACCAGAGGGCAGGACGAGCCTCCTCCTTTTGTCCAGGCTATCACTCTATTACCCGCCCCTACTTAGGATGAGATGAGCAATTGGGTGGTTCTCATAAAAATTAGGTTATGTTGGATGACAGATTTTTCTATGGGTAAAACTTGTTTTCGTCCCACAGAATGTGATAATGAGTCGGCTTATTGCTTCACACTTTGTTTAGGTCGTTCTATCAAACTCATTGTATTTGTTTGTGGAAGCTCAAGGGTTATGATTGTAAAATTGCTGATAGTGATTTTAGAATTTTATGTTTATGTTTGAGGAGGGTGTATAAAAATAGGTGATCAACTATACGAGAAGTAATTGAACAAAAGACTCTACGCACAAGTTCGATTGAGTATGAACTCAACTAGGTTTTTGAGCTCCACTTTGTCTAGAAAACCGGCCAAGATTATGTTTGGTCAGAGTACTTTGAGTAGGACCTCACCATAATTTATCATTGTCATTTTATATTTTTTTCCATGTTTTTCTCTTTATTACACCTAAGAAACTGTTCACCTTTTTCAAAATTTTCTCGTTGTTGATTGGTCCTTCAATGGAGAGAGAATGTTGGAGGCGCACGATACTGCGACGATAACCCGATTATAATTTAATCTGTTATGTCTATCATAAATGCCCATTTATGGATTCCTGACACGTGTCACTTATTTCTTCATTCTGACATAATGGTTCGCACGCTTTCTCAGTAACATCCTATCGCACTCTTCTCTTAACAAATCAACATCTTCCTTTGTAAGGGTTCCTCATATCCAACGATTATCATTATCAATAATATTCTTGAAAAACCCCTAAACTCGTTATCTTCTTACATTTCTCCTCTTCTCCCTCGTGCTCTTTGCTGGTGTTGTTGCTTGCCGTTCTTCATCCTCTGCTAGATCTTCTTCTTTCCCAGTTTCCTCTTTCCGCTCATCCTTTCTAAGGCTTCAGTAAGTTGCCTCTCTTGTGTTCTTGTATTGTTCTATGGCTGAAGAGTCTTTTACCACTTGGTACGCTCAAACACCTTCCGCCTTTCGTTAGATCGATAGGACTTCCATTCATTCGGAATATGAGATTTCTAAAGAATATAGCATTGTGATTCCTACTTCTGATGCTCGTCCTCATCTTCCTTCTGAGGGTTATGTCACTTTTTTCAAAGATCAACTAATAGCTGGCCTACGTTTTCCCATTCCCCCTTTTCTGATAGAAATAAACAGATACTTCAATATTCTCTTGCAACAATTCGCTCCTAATGCATTTTGTTATCTATGTGGTTTGTTCATGGTATTTCATCTTTTTGGCATCCCCCTGTTGGGATGTATACTATAAGCTTAGCTTTTGTATGAATATCTATTTTGAAATATTTTGAAATGAGAATCACTTTGGTCAAATGTTTACATTTTATATTCATATATATGTCGATGCAGTTGCCCATTTTATTTATATTGTAGATAACATGGTGTATGATGTCACACAAAAGATTATGTTATCGGTTCATTATAAATTATAAATAGTAGCTCACAACCAAGATGGATAGGGACAAACCATTGGAACGGTTGTAGTGTAATTTGGTATTAGTCTATCTTGACTATAAAATTACACTAGTACACTATGTAAGTATTGAGCAGGATCATCTGAGGTTCTTCAATTTATACTGACTATATAAAAGAATAGAACCTCTATTATTATGGATGTGCATCCTCTTAATCCCTATATAATAACAAGCACGTATATGTTAGGATGTATACTAAAAGTCTAGCTTTTGGTATAAACATTTATCTAGAAATAAGAATCACATTGGTCAAATGTCTACATTTATGATAAATGTAGTTGTTCAATTAATTTATATTGTAGATAACATGGTGTGTGGTGTCACACACAGAGGATCATGTTATCAGTACCTTATAAATTATAAACAGTAGCTCACGACCAAAATGGAAAGTTACAAACCATTGGAAGGTCGTTGTGTAAATAGGTATTAGTTTATCTTAACTATATAATTACATTAGTACACTTAGAGTGCATTGAATAAGACCATTAGAGGTCGTTTCTTTTATACTGACTTTATAAAGGAACAAAGACCTTAGTTATTATGGAAGTGTGTGCTCTTAATCCTAATATAATAACAAGCACATATATTTGATATTTATTTCTTTAATTTATCAATGGGTGAGATTTAGTTCGATAAATCAATAAGCCCGATAAGTTGGGAAATGATATCACTTATAGTGTGCGTTGTTGATTATAGAAGGAAACCGTGTCCTAGTGATCTAGGTTGATAATGTTCCCAAGAGGAGCTCATATGGATTGTCATGTTAAACCCTACAGGTGGACTTAGTCCGACATGACGATAAGGTTGAGTGGTACTACTCTTGGACTAAGATATTAATTAAATGAGTTGTCAGTAACTCAATTAATTAGTGGACATTTGACATCTTAAACACAGGAAGACTAACACACTCATAATAAGAAGGAGCCTAAAATGTAATTTGGGATTGGTGCGGTAGTTCAATAATAGTTCTCTAGTGGAATGAATTATTATTGATAAAATTAAGTTGTGTGTTTGGGGCGAACACGGGATGCTTAATTTTATCGGGAGACCAAAACCAATTCCTCCTCTCGGTCCCTATCGTAGCCTCTTAATTATAGAGTACTATACCCACCTTAGGTTTAAGGAAATTAAATATTAGCTTTCCTTAAAAGGCTTTGTCTAGTCGGTGGTGGTGGTGGTTGCTCCCATATCCAAGAAGGTCATGTGCCTCGCCACGTCAGTACTGGAAGCCAATTTTAGAAATTAATATTTAATAGAATTAATAACCTAGGTGATTTGGATCGAAAGTGTTAAGTTCCGCAGGAGATCCAAGTCTAAACCTAAAAGAACAAATAAATTAAACTTAGGATCAAACGTGTTAAGTTCCGCAGGCGATCCGAGTTTAATTTAAAAGAACACATGGTAGCTAGGAAAAGGTTCAGACCTTTGTACAAAATTTTTGTATAGTGGAACCATTAGGTTTTCCGAGTAGCAACCAACAGTATATTTAGTATTTATTTCTTTAACTTATCAATGGGTGAGATTTATTCGTTAAATCAATATGCCCGATGAATTGGGAGATAATATTTTTTATATGGTGTGTTGTTGATTATAGAAGGAAACTGTGTCATAATTATTTAGGCTGATGATGTCCCCTTAAGGAGCTCATAAGGATTATCATGTAAACCCTGCAGGTGGACTTAGTTCGATATGATAATAAAGTTGAGTGGTACTACTCTTGGAATCATATGTTAATTAATTGAGTTGTCAGTAACTCAATTAATTAACGGGCATACGATATCTTAAACACAGGGAGATTAACGCACTCATGATAAGAAGGAGCCCATATTATAATATGGGATTGGTACGGTAGTTCAATAATAACCCTTTAGTGATATGAGTTATTATTGATGTACTTGAGTTGAGTGTTCAGGTCTAACACAAGAAGCTCAAGTCTATCAGGAGGCTAAAACCAATTTCTCCTCTCGGCCCCTATTGTAGCCTCTATAAATATAAAGCCTCGCATCCACTTTTCCATAACCTGGTTTGGTTTAACTTGGTTTGGTTTAACTTAACTTGGTTTGGTTTAATTTAACTTGGTTTGGTTTAACTTAACTTGGTTTAGTTTAACTTAACTTGGTTTGGTTTAACATAATTTGTTTAGATTTTTTTCTAAATAAAATTTTGTTAATTTTTCTTTCCTTGTAACCGACGGCTAGTCTATAAAAAGGAGTAGGATGTGACCCCTAAAACCGAACTTTCTTATTCTCCATAATCCCTTCTCTCCTTGTGGTTGCCACCCCCTCTCCTCCTCCTAGGGTCGGCGGCACAACTCTCTTCTCCTCCTCCTTGTGGCCGACGCCACATCCACCAAGGGCTGACCCCCTTCTCCTCCTCCTAGGGTTGGCGCCCCTTTCTCCTCCATCTTCTTTGTGGTCGGCGGCTTGAAGAAAGGGAAGAAGAGGAAGGAAAGCAAGAAGAGGAAGAAGAGGAAGAAGAGAAAGAAGAGGAAGAAGAAGAGAAGGAAGAAGATTAGAAGGTGCCCCATCCTAGACACTCCCTTTGTGGTCGACGGTTTGGAAGAGAAGAAAAGAAGGGTGGTGTTGTCTTGGTAGATTGTCGCCCACATGACGTCTAAGAAGAGGAGAGGAATACGGCAGAAGATCAAGAGGTCTATATCTATGAAGAAAGATACAACTAGTTCTTTAATTCCGCTGTGTATCTAGTTTTATTTTCTTCGTATCAATTTTGCATATCAATTTTGAATACCAAAACAAGAGGCCAGCGATCTTGTATTTCGATCAAGGTTTGCTTTGATCATTCATGAACTTGCTTGATTGATCGAACACATCTTTTATCGAACATGCGGGTTGCTAGGAGAAGTTCTGTACTTGTATAATTTTTGTACGGAAAAGTTTAAATAGAATGGAATCCCAGCGCCAACAATTGGTATCAGAGCAAGTTTTCTGGTTCTATGTGATTGGTTTTCGGTTAAATTATGCACTGTTCGTACATAAGTTTAGATCAGATAATAGTAGGATGTGCTAGATAGATTAACTCTGTGGTTGCAGACATCCTAGATCTAACTATTATGGCTTTGTGTGTTTGTGTATGATTTGAACCCTCGGGCATGTCAAGGTTGTTTGTGTGTGCATGATTGTAATAATTAAATATGGCTGGTTGCCATATTATTATTATTTTTTACATTCTATCCGATCTAGATTACATGTAAATTCCTTTGTAGAATATAGGATCGATAAATGTAAATTTTATTTTAGTTGCGGCTTGTATTCTTGCTATGCGTGGTGCTATTTTGAGGACTGGAGGCGCGGCGAAGAAGGAAGCGAGATAGACGCTACGACTTGAACCATTGGCGACATATTGGAGGGCAGCGATCCATTGGCGGCATATTAGAGGACAGCATTGGATGAGGCTATAATAGTTGGAAATTTATTTTCATATTTATTGTCTTTATATGTTGTTTGTATGTGCTGTGATGATGTTGTTTTTATGTGTTGTGATGTGTGTGCATGTTAAAATTCCTCAATTTAAATAAGTAAGTAGGAGAGGGATTATTTAAATAAATTCCACGATTTTCATTACTGGTTTGTAAGTGATACATTCAAACTTGCGCATTGGCTTTAATTACCTTCCTCCATATTGGATGAGTTTGTTTGCGGATCACTAGATCAAACTTCCTCTATGGATGATTATAGGAAATTATTTAGGTATGTGTGATCTTCTCCATCTGAAGGGGCACAATCCTAATTAATGGACTAAGTATCAAGTAATGGTATATACTTAGGCGCATTTAATAGTATCCTCCCCATAGGAGTCACTGCTATTATTTGTGTGACCGAAGATGAACCAACAATTAATTTTATTTGTCATAAAGTTAGGTTGACAAGATAATAAAATTAATGGGTAAAACCTCCTCTTACAAATGTCTGAATTAGTATACGTTCACATTATCATGGCATACAAAATTCACGGTGTTTTGAGGTGTTGGTGAATTTAAATTATATTATTTGAGGAATCAATATTATTTTAAATTCTAAAGTTTTGACCAAATATTTTATCTTGTGATTCTCAGAATTTCAAAATGGATTTCAATCCTCTTGCTGTTATTTTAAAAGAAAACAAACTTACCGGTCCAAATTATATTGATTTGAAACGAAACTTGGACATTATCTTAACTGCTGAAGAATACAAGTTCGTACTTCTTGAGGTCTGTCCTAGCGTGCCTGATAAGGATTCTAGTGAAGAGGAGATAGAGAGACATAGGAAATGGGTCAAGGAAGATGAGATGACGCGGTGTTACATTTTGGCTTCTATAACAAATGTGTTGCAACATCAACATTAAGCCCTACCCACTGCATATGACATGATGCTCAATCTCAAGGAACTCTTCGGACACCAGAATCAGGTTGCCAGGCAAGAGAACAATAAAGGTGTATCTTATTCATTAGTTGTTGAAACATGTTTAGCGGTGTTATCTACTGGTACCTGGTGTGTAGATACGGGAGTCACTGATCATGTCTGCAATTCATTGCAGGGGTTCCAGGAAACCCGACGACTACATGAAGGAGAGATCACCGTCTACATAGGCAATGCTACGAGAGTGGCGGTTGTTGCAGTGAGAGATGTTTATTTATCTTTTGATAGGAATAAAACTTTGATTTTGAAAAATTATCTTTACGTACGATGTTTTGGTTGGGATGTATACTATGAGCCTACCTTTTTGTATGAACATCTATTTTGAAATGAGAATCACTTTGGTCAAATGTTGCATTTTATATTTATTTATATGTTAATGCAGTTGTCCATTTAATTTATATTATAGATAACATGGTATGTGGTGCCACATAGAATATCATGTTATCAATTCCTTATAAATTATAAATAGTAGCTCACGACCGAGATGGATAGGGACAAACCATTGAAACGGTTGTAGTGTAATTTGTTATTAGTATGTCTTGACTATAAAATTACACTAGTATACTATGTGTGTATTGAGCAGGACAATTTGAGGTTGTTCGATTTATACTGACTGCATAAAAAAACAGAATCTCTGTTATTATGGATGTACGTTCTCTTAATCCCGATATAATAACAAGCACGTATACTTAGTATTTATTTCTTTGACTTATCAATAGGTGAGATTTATTCGTTAAATCAATAGGCACGATGAGTTGGGAGATAGTATCATTTATATGGTGTGTTGTTGATTATAAAAAGAACTTGTGTCCTATTTATTTAGGTTGATGATGCCCCTTTGAGGAGCTCATAAAGATTATCATGTAAACTCTACAGGTGGACTTAGTCTGACATGATAATAAAGTTGAGTGATACTACTCTTGGAATCAGATGTTAATTAAGTGAGTTATCAGTAACTCATTTAATTAACGTACATACGATATCTTAAACACAGGGAGATTAACACACTCATGATAAGAAGGAGCCCATATTGTAATATGGGATTGGTACGGTAGTATAATAATAACTATTTAGTGGTATGAGTTATTATTGATGAACTTGAGTTGGGTGTTCGGGTCGAACACAGGAAGCTCAAGTCCATCAGGAGGCCAAAACCAATTCTTCCTCTCGGTCCCTGTTGTAGCCTCTACATAGCCTCGCATTCACTCGTTTGATTTTTTTTCCTACCCAAGAAAGAGGCCGGCCAAGCCTTGCTTGGTGCCCAAGCAAGGGGCCGACCAAACCAAAAGAAAAGAAAAGGAAAATAAAATAAAATGAAGAAAAAAAAGAGTTGTAAAAGGGAGATTTTTTTCTTAACAGAATTAGAGATTTTTCTAAAAAGAATTATGTTAATTCTTTCTTAGAAATTTTCTAAAAATAATTATATTAATTCTTTCCTAAGAAATTTTTCTAAAAAGAATTATGTTAATTCTTTTCTAGAGATTTTTTTTCTAAACAAAAATTCTGTTAATATTTCTCCTCTTTTATCTGGTACCAAAGGTTATAAAAAGGGAGGAGGTCATGCCACCATAACCTAATCTCTCTTGAGTTGTTTTCCCTTGCTTGTGGCCGACACCTCATCTCTTCTTTTCTCTCTTTTCTTTTCCCCTAGAGTCGGCGCCCACCTCCTCTCTTCCTCCTAGGGCCGGCGCTCCACCTTCTCATCTCTTCCTCCCTTTCCTCCCTCTAGGGCCGGCGCATATCTCCTTTGGTGGCCGGAGCTTGGAGGAGAAGAAGAAGAAGAGAAGAACCACCCTAGGTGGTAGGAGGTTTGGAGGAGAAGAAGAAGGAGGCACCCCTTTTCTTTGCATCTTTTGGTGGTAGGTGGCTTGGAAACAAAAGAAGGTTCAGGTGTTTTGTCTTGGTAGATCGTCACCCACATGACGTCCAAGAAGAGGAGAGGAATACAGCAGAAGATCAAGAGGTCTTTGTCTACGAAGAAAGGTACAACTAGTTATTTATTCCACAGCGCAACTAGTTATGTTTTTTTTGTATGGATCCTGAACACCAACACAAGAGGCAAGTGATCTTGTGCTTCGATCAAGGTGCGTTTTGGTCAATCAAGGACTTGCTTGATTGATCAATCATATGTCTGATCAAGCATGTAGGTTGCTAGGAAAAGTTCTGTGCCTGTACAAATTTTTGTACAGGGGTTTTACACAGAATGGAATTCTGTGCACCAACAGTTTTAGAAAGAACTTGATTTCAGTTTCTAAATTATTTATGGATGGATATTCTATTTCTTTTGATGACAAAGTGGTTGTCAAGAAAAATAGGGTGGTTATCTGTTCTGGTGCGTTGGTTGACAATTTGTATACTCTTAATCCAATAACTCCCACGATGCAACAAATGGAAATTAATAACACATCCTCTAATTCTAATAAGAGAAAGTAACCTTCAGAAATGAACCAAACATATCTTTGGCATCTAAGGTTGGGTCATATTAACTTGAGTAGGATTCAAAGGTTAATAGCCGATGGACCTTTGGATTCATTGGTAGTGGAAAACTTTCCGACCTACGAGTCTTACTTGGAAGGAAAAATGACACAGAGGCCTTTTAAGGTAAAGGGGTATAGAGCCAAAGAAGTGTTGGAATTGGTTCATTTTGATTTGTGTGGGCCTATGACTATCCAGGCAAGAGGTGGTTTCGAATATTTTGTCTCTTTTATAAATGACTATTCGAGATATGGGTACATTTACTTGATGCGCCGCAAGTCTGAGTGTTTTGATAATTTCAAAGAGTACAAGGCTGATGTGGAAAAACGTCATGGTAAAAGTATCAAGACACTACGATCTGATCGTGGTGGAGAGTATCTCTTAGGAGAGTTTAGGAGTTACTCATCAGAGGCCGGGATTCAATCTCAATTGTCTGCACCTGGTACACCCTAACAGAATGGTGTGGCGGAACGAAGGAATATGACTCTTAAGGAAATGGTTAGATCAATGATGAGTTATTCAGAATTACCAAATTCATTTTGGGGATATGCTCTGAAAACGGCGGTATATATTCTGAACTTGGTACCTTCTAAGTCAGTACCCTCTACTACCACAGAATTGTAGAATGGGTGTAAGCCTTGTTTGAAACACATTCGGATTTGAGGTAGTCCAGCACATGAGCTGAAGGGAGACGCTGATAAGTTGGAATCACATATAGAAGTTCGCTTGTTCGTGGGATATTCTAGAGGAACAAAAGGTGGTTTGTTTTATAGTCATAAAGATCATAAGGTCATTGTTAGCACCAATGCCTGATTTTTAGAAGAGGACTATGTAATGAACCACAAGCCCATGAGTAAAATTGTTCTTGAGGAAATAAGAGAGAACACTTCTATTTCAGTACCAACTGTACAAGATGAGATACCACAAGTAACAGCAACACGTGTCACAAATGATGCACAATTACAGGTAGTGCCTCGTCGTAGTGGGAGGGTTGTTAGGCAACCTGATAAATTCATATTTTTGGGAGAGTCTTCGGACTTGATCCTTGGTGAACATGAAGCTGATCCCTGGACATATGATGAAGCACTCCAAGATAAAGATACAACATCTTGGCAAAGTGCAATGAACTCTGAAATAGAATCTATGCATTCTAATCAGGTCTGGGAGCATGTAGAACCATCAAATGGTGTAAAATCCATTGGATGTAAATGAGTCTACAAAAGAAAAAGAGGAACAGACGAGAAGGTGGAAACCTTTAAAGCAAGGCTTGTTGCGAAGGGGTATACTCAGAAAGAGTGAATCGATTATGAGGAAACTTTTTCGCCGGTAGCCATGCTTAGTTTATCTGGATTCTTTTATCTATTGCTGCTCATATGGATTATGAGGTTTGGCAAATGGATGTCAAGACAGCTTTCCTTAATAGAAGTCTTGAATAAAATATCTATATGAAGCAACCAGAGGGATTTACTACGAACGACAAAGAGCATCTTGTATGTAAGCTCAATCGTTCCATTTATGGACTAAAGCAAGCTTCGAGATCTTGGAACATCCGGTTTGATGAAGCGCTACTATAGCAACGTTATAGCAACACTGTAGCAGTACTATAGTAGCAATGTAGCAGTCGACTGATGTTTTCATCAGTCGACTGGTGTGGTTGACCGGGCAGTCGACTGAGAGCGAACAGAATGCTTCTGTTCGTTCGATTAGTGTGGAGCAGTCGACTGATGGAAGTATCAGTCGATTGGTATATAGTCGTTGGGTTGTAACGGTTGAATCTCTACACAGGGCAGTCGATTGATGGTTTTAGCAATCCACTGGTAGGCAGGGTTTTCCAATTTGTGGCCTATATAACTAAGTATTGGAAGCTTGGTTAAGGTTGACGAAATAGAGGTGGTTAACCCCTATTAGTAGTTTACCTATGCCCTAGCATTTCAAGTGTTCTTGTGAGAGTTGTGGTGAGGTTTCTTCACCCACAAGGAGCTACTCGAGCTAGTCGGAGGTCTTCCGGGGAGTCATCCACCGACGGATCGGGATCGCCCACCTTAGGAATAGCTGTGCGTTACATAAACGTGTTAGAGGTTTGATTGTCTTGGTTATTGCCTCTAGGTTTAACTTTCTATTTGTTAAATTTGTTTTGTATTTTCGCTATGCACTAACAAGCGTAGGAAGCGTTTACCCCCTTCTAGCGGACGTCAAAGTCCCAACAAATACCTCCATACGATGTTTCCAGTGTGCGAAGTTTCCCTCGAATTTTGGTGGAATGATGCTTGGTCCGACCATTAGTTGCTTTGCTTTGGTCGACGGTTAATCCTTTTGAAGCATCCTCGCTCTGATACCACTTGTTGGCCCCTTTGGAGGTCGGCAAGAGGGAGGGGTGAATTGCCCTACTAAAAAAAACACAACCCTTCTCAAACTTTTAAAGAAACACTTGCATAAATTATAAAAGCAATAAATTAAAAAGAAGAGACAAAGGAGTTTACTTGGTTACAACCAAGGAGGTTGTTAATCCAAGAAATGAAAACGCACACTAAAGATCTCCTTTAGGCAGAGAAGCCTCTTACAGCAATGACGTACAGAAAAAAGAAGCTAAACAAAACAAGAGGAACACGTAAGTGTTGAATATGCAATCGCTTGTTGTTGTTGAGCTTCTTGGACCAAAGCTATATTTATAGTCTTGGTCGAGGCGCCTAAAAGGGTTCTAGGTGCCTGGGAGGGGATAAAACTTTATCCCTTCTCGCATAGATCGTGTTTGACCATGATTTGGATAACATCCAAGTCTGGGCGCCCGGAAGGGTTTCGAGCGCCTGGACCAAGAAAGTCAATAGCATTGACTTTTTGGTCCAGGCCCTCTGCTCTGGTTCAACTCACCTCGATCTGGGTTTTCTACTCCGTCTCCGCATGCTTCGGTGATCTCGGTCATCCGGAATAGGGCTCACCCGAACCCAAGTTCCGGCGTTCTCCTCGAGCATCCTTCCTCCCCGATTTCTCATCCCTCGAACGTCGCGTACGTTCTTCTCGTCTACCGGTGTACTCTTCCGCGGCATCTCATCTCTCAGATGCACAGAGTCCGTCGACTCTCTTCCCGTGTCGTCCTTCTCGCTAGCCGTGTCTTTCGCTCGACTTCGTGTGCTCCTAAGCTCCTGCACACTTAGACACAAGGGTTAAACCAAACAGGACATAACTTAACTTGTTTGATCACATCAAAACAACCTTGGGGTTCCAACACAAATAATTATCCAAGGGCCGCTTGCACAGATATGAGATGACGCCCGGGCCCGCGCGACGGTCATGCCTCCAGGGGCGCTTGCCGACAGCATACCCAGATGCCCACTGGGGTAAGTATTTTACTTGTATGTTCCTATCTATTTTTGCCCGACCCTAATGATTTCTTAGTTCCATACATTATTGGGTAGAGAGCCTGGTTATGTGCGAAAGGGTAGTATTTTTGGAACAATAAGTTAAGCAGCAGCTACGCGCCCTAAGCAGCTGGGAAGCGGCTTCGCAAGAGAGGATGGAGCAGATGTGCACTGAGATGACCCAATTGAGGGCCAATCTGAATAAAAGTTCCGAGCAACTGGAGATGGAGAGGGGCAAGGCTGCCGAGCAGGTTACACAGTTGGCGCGGCTGAATAAATAAACCACCTCCTTTGAAGCAAAGATCTACTTGACCAACACCAGGAAGCTCTGAGCTATAGAAGACATGGAAATAAAAAACAAGGAGTTTCGGGTGTTGGCTCAGAACCTGAAGGATGTGGAGGCCTCGCTGAACCCCGAGCAAGAGGGTAGGTTGGCCAATCGGTCTGTAGAGATGGCCCAACTTGATGCCAAGGATGAGGAGCTGGCCCAACTGAAGGAGGAGCTGTAGGCATCCTGAACAGCTTTCAAAACTTATCAGGGAGCTGAGTCTGGCAGGTTTGAGCTGATGAAGAAGGCTTACCTCTGCTTGGATGTTTTTAATGACAAGGTCGCCGATCGGGCTCTCTGCCTCTTCAACCTCGCGATCGACGGGATGCTCGGCCAACCTAGGGAAGGTCGCTACATTCCGATCACTCTGACAAGCAATGTCATTAACTAGGACAAGATGACAAAGTCGTTGCCCGACAATGCTTTGGATTACCTCGAGTTAGCCCGCTTGTGCGAATGTTGCCTGATTTTGTATTGCCCCCCATGCTCTTGTAAGAATTGTTGAAGTGTTAATACTTAATCGCCCGCTCGACGAGTTTTTCCTGTTGCTCCGTGTCTTCACTTCGGCATTTTCTATACTTGCAAATGTGTCTTTTCCGATCGGTGACGAGCTACCCACTTTCACATCTGTCGATATACTATTTTCGTAAAGTCCTGTGTTTAAGGTCGTCACTCGACCGCTGAGGAAGGCAGGGATTTAAGGTCGCCGCTCGACCGCTAAGGAAGACTGGGGTTTAAGGCCGTCGCTCAAATACTGAGGAAGACTAGGGTTTAAGGTCGCCGCTCGACCGTTTGATAGGCGTAGACATGAGTTTAAGGTCGCCGCTCGGGTGGAGACCCGAGTTTAACTTCATCACTCGATGGTTGACGAAGACTGGGGTTTAACGTCACCGCTCAACGATTGATGAAGACAGGAGTTTAACATCGCCGCTCGATGGTTGACGAAGATAGGGGTTTAACATCGTTGCTCGACCATTGAATGACGTAGACATGGGTTTAAAGTCACCGCTCGATAGTTGAATGATGTAGACATGTGCTTAAGGTCGCCACTCAACTGTTAAATGGCATAGACATGGGTTTAATATCGTCGCTCGACCGTTGAATGGCATAGACATGGATTTAAGGTCGCCGCTCGACCATTGATGAATACTAGTCTAATCGGCATAAGTGTCTTGGATACTCAAATGAAATTCATAGTTTTCTTGTATTCACAAGGCACACTAATGCATTTACATTGGGACTCATTCATGCACCTATCACCCGGCTCATCTTCGTGGCGGTGACTACTGGCAAAGTGATGTAGGAAGGCCGTTCTGAAGTCCTTGAAGTTGTGAATCGAGTCATTCGACAATCGCTTGAACCAACGTTGTGCTGATCTAGAGAGCGTGGTGAGAAAGACCCGACACTTCACTCAATCTGTGTATTGGTGAAGATTGGCAGCGTTATCAAACTTGGTCAAATGATCGTCCGGGTCGGTTGCTCCATTATATTCCCCGATCGTCAGCTGGGTGTAATGCTTCGATAGAGGGTCGTTCAGAATCCCCTGTGAGAACTGTTGATTGATCTGCTCGGGCGAATCGTCTTCCTTTGGCACTTTTCTTTTTTGTGTATTCTGAACGGCCGCCTCATCTGAAGAAGATCCCCGATCTATATCCGCCCAACCCCTATCTTTTGATGGAGTCTGGAATAGTGCTCGATGGAATGGGATATGTGCATGAGGGGCTCCCCGTAGGTGTCGACTGGCTTCTTGGTCTGCTCTCGAACGACTATTTGGCCTGTTAGAGTGTACACTAAAAGCCTAGCTTTTTGTAAACATTTATTTTTGAAATAAAGAATCATATTAGTCAAATGTCTACATTAATATGCTAAGTGTAGTTGTTCAATTAATTTATATTGTAGATAACATGGTGTGCGGTGTCACACGCAGAAGATAATGTTATCAGTTCTTTATAAATTATAAACAGTTGCTCACGACTAAGATGGATAGGAACAAACCATTGGAATAGTCGTAGTGTAATTTGGTATTAGTTTATCTTAACTATAAAATTACACTAGTACACTCAGAGTGTATTAAGCTGGACTATTTAAGGTAAGTACTTTTTATACCGACTGAATAAAAGAACAAGACCTTTGTTATTGTGGAAGTGTGTGCTCTTAATCCTGATATAATAACAAGCACATATATCTAGTATTTATTTCTTTGACTTATCAATGGGTGAGATTTAGTTCGATAAATCAAGAGGTCAGATAAGTTGGGAAATGATATTATTTATAGTATGTGTTGTTGGTTATAGAAGGAAACAGTGTCCTAGTAATCTAGGTTGATGACGTCCCCAAGAGGAGCTCATAAGGATTGTCATGTAAACCCTGCAGGTGGACTTAGTCCGACATGACGATAAGGTTGAGTGGTACTATTCTTGGAGCTAGATATTAATTAAGTGAGTTGTCAGTAACTCATTTAATTAGTGGACATTCTATATCTTAAACACAGGGAGACTAATACACTCATGATAAGAAGGAGTCCAAATAGTAATATGAGATTAGTGCGGTAGTTCAATATAACTTTTTAGTGGTATGAGTTATTATTGATGAACTCGAGTTGGTTGTTCGGGGCGAACATGGGAAGCTCAAGTTCATCGGGAGACCCAAACTAATTCCTCCTCTCGGTCCTTGTCATAACCTCTTAATTATAAAGTGTTATACCCACCTTCTTACCCACCTTAATGTGGCCGGCCAAGCTTAGCTTGGAGCCGAAGGTAGGGCCGGCCAAACCAAGGTGAGTTGGTTTTCTTAGGTGGCCAGCACTAGCTTGAACCCAAGCTAAGGTGGTGGCCGACCACAATTAAAAATAAAAGGATTTTATTTTAAAATCTTTTTTTATGTGGAAGCATGTTTTAAAAGAGAGTTTAAAATTTAAATCTTTCCTTTTATATTTTTCTACAAAGGATTAAGAGAAGTTTGATATCTTTCTTATTTGTAGTTAAAAGGAATATTTTAATTTTTGATAAAACTTTCCTTTTTTAACCATGCTCATGATTTAAAAGAGAGTTTTAAAAATTATAAATCTTTCCTTTTATAGTTTTCTGCAAAAGATTAAGAGAAATATTTGATATCTTTCCTTATTTGTAGATTGAAAGAAAGATTTTAATTTTGGAGAAAACTTTTCTTTTTGTAATCATCCACATGTTTTAATAGAGAGATTTTAATTTATAAAAGTTTCCTTTTATAAGCAACCATGAAGGAAATTTTTAAAGAGAAATTTTATTTTAAAAATTTCCGGAAACAAATTAGGAAGTTTTAGTTTTGTATTTAAAACTTTCCTTGTTTGGAGCTCAAGGTGGTGGCCGGCCATTAAAGTTTAAAAAGGAAATTGTTGTTTAAATTTTTCTTTTGTTGGCAAGGAGAATAAGGAAGTTTTTATTAAAACTTTTCTTATATGCCAAGACCAAGGAATATAAAAGAGAGGGTAGAGGTGCCTCACCTCATAACCTAATATCTATTATTCCCTCTCTTCTCTTCCTTGGTGTGGTCGACCCCTAGACTCCTTTTCTGTTCTTCTTTAGTGGCCGGTGGCACCCTCTCTTGGAGCTCTTGTGGTGGCCGGATTTTTCTTGGAGAAGAAGGAGAGAAAGGAGGTTTTGTTCTAGCATCCCTTGGAGCTTGAAGGTTGGTGGCCGAAACTTGCAAGGAGGAAGGTGGTGGTGGTTCTTGTCTTGGTAGATCGTCGCCCACACGACGTCCAAGATAAGAAGAGGAATACGATAGAAGATCAAGAGGTTGTTGCTTACAAAGAAAGGTATAACTAGTAATTCTATTCCACATCATACTAGTTTTCTTTGTATAGATTTTGAAATATCAAACACAAGAGGCATATGATTCTATGTTTCGAATTTGTGATTCGAGTTTGTGTTTTTTTTTTATTTTTTCGAACTTGTGATTCAATTGTTCCATTTGGTTAAACCTAGGGTTACTATAAGGAAATTAAATATTAAATTTCGTTAAAAGGCTTTGTCTAGGAAGTGGTGGATCCTCCCATACCCAAGAAGGCCTAGTGCCTCACCATATTTAACCTGGAAGTCAATCTCTGAAATTAATATTTAATTGAATTTGTAACATGGGTGGATTTGGATCAATAATGTTAAGTATCGTTTGCGATCCAAGTCTAAACTTCTAAGAACAGATAAGTTAAATTTGGAATCAATAATGTTAAGTTCCGCTTACGATTCCTAATTTAATTTCTAAAGAACACAATAGATTGTTAGGAATGGTTCAGCACTTGTACAAAATTTTTGTACAGGGGAACCGGTATGATATTCCAAGTATCAACCAACATGGCCCGCTTGCTCTACTCATTCAGTCGACCGACCTACAGCTGACGCAGCAAGCTATGGTGCTTGGTGCTCGGCTAGTGCTTGTTGTTGTTGTTGTTGATCCACTATCTTAGCTGCTCGGGCTTGTATCAGCGCATCGAGCTCTTCTTGCGTCAATGTCACCGTGTGGGGTTGTCCAGCGTCTTCCATCTCCTCATTTCAGATGCAGGTTACGTTCTCACAGACGGTGCCAAAATGATCTTATCCGAAAGCGAGCGAGTGGAAAACTAGATCAGGTGGCGGTTTCGCTGACCGGGCGTAGACCTTGCTCCACTTTGCAAAATAGATGATGTCAGTGTTAGGCCAGGGAAGGGGTCCTTGGAGTTGACCCTTCAACGCTCAAATCAGTCACCAAAATGTGGAGCAAAAGCAAAGCAGTAGTAAAATTATATATGCACAAACAGTAAATAACGTGTACCTCCGCTGGAGAAGTACCCCTTTATATAGAGCCATGGTGGGCAACATGCATACTCCTCGAGGTGTGGGCACGTTCTCCGATATGTTCATGGTCACGTTGTCCAACATGTTCGTGTTCGCGTTCTCCAACATGTTCGAGGTCACGTCCTCCACTATTTCCTATGAAAGGATATCGCAAGGACCACTGTCCTGCTGCTTGGCCGAGCGGATCAGCCGCTCGACCAGACTCCGCTTTTTCCACGATCAGGTCCTGTTGCTTGGCCGAGCGGGTAGTCATTCGGCCTAGAGTCCTCCACTCTGTCAACTTCAGTTGCCCTTCCGTGCGATCTGTAATAACTTGCCTTCCTCCGTTCGAACAAACTATCCGGTCTCCCTCAGCGCCTTGATAGTATGACTTGAGCGCCTGCCCATGATATTCTCCCGAGTCGGAAGGATTGTCCGCTCGGACATGTCTCTCGCCGATCGAGCCTTGCTTGTCCCGACCGATCGTTATATTTATCTTCTGTTCGTCCCTTTGACACTTGGGCGTCGGCCCTTTGACACTTGGGTATTGACCATCTTAATTTTGACTTCACCTGATAATTGACCTTGTGCTAAATGGACCTCCCCATATCACCGCATCACCGATCAAATAATATTCTATCTATATATATATTCCATCGGTAAATGTCATAAATTTTGTAGCGACGGAGTTTCCCAGTAATATAATTATCCATTCATTCTCAAAGAAATTTTTACATATTTTTTTATTTTAAGAAAATGACGTGAGGTAGTCAAGTATCAATTATTTTGTACCTACATTTTTTACTTTAAACCTTATACTTTTGATACAGATTGACAAATTCTGAGGGTAAGGAAGAAAAATGTAATTTTGTTAAACTCCTTGGTTAGAAAACTAACCCTCTTTTTCTTTCTCTTCTGTCCATGAAAATAACTAAGTTAAAGTTTTCGCTAGATTTTTGCCTTTTGTTGGAGGGATTTCTCTTCATATCTTTATTAACGCAAAAGAAAAAATTAGTCAACATGATCTGGAGATTACTAATGAAGAAGAAATTCAGAAGAAGTACTAAAAAGACTGTTGATTGCTATTCGGAAAATCTATAAGTTCCACTGTACAAAAATTTTGTACAAAGGTCTGAACCTTTTCCTAGCTACCATGTGTTCTTTTAAATTAAATTTTGGATCGCCTGCGGAACTTAACACGTTTGATCCAAAACTTAATCTATTTGTTCTTTTAGGTTTTGACTTGGATCTCCTGCGGAACTTAACACGTTTGATCCAAGTCTCCTTAAGTTATTAATTCCATTAAATATTAATTTCCATAATTAGTTCCCAGTACTGACGTGGCGAGGCACATGACCTTCTTAGATATGGGAGCAACCACCACCGACTAGACAAAACCTTTTATAGAAAGATAATATTTAATTTCCTAAAATAACTTTAGGTTAACCAAAGAGAACAATCAAATCACAAGGAAAAGAAAAACCAAAAGAACACAACTTCGAAAAACATATTCGAAATTCTAGAACGTAAGCCTCTTGTATTTGGTATTATTTCCATAAATAACTAGCATGATGCGGAAAGAAAAATTACTAGTTATACCTTGTAGAAAAACCTCTTGATCTTCTACCGTATTCCTCTTCTAACCTCGGACGTTGTGTGGGCAACGATCTACCGAGATGAGAAACCACCAACCACCTTCTTCTCCTCCAAGCAAGGTTCGGCCACAAAGGAAAACTTCACCAAGGAGAAAAACCAAATTACTAACCAAGCTCCAAGAGATGCTAGCTTCCTCTCCTTCTTCTTCTTCTTCTCCTAGTAGTCTCCGGCCACCACAAGAACTCCAAGGGAATAGAGATGTTCGGCCACCACAAGAGGAAGAGAGGGAAAGGATGTTGGCCGGCCACACCAAAGAATAAAAGAGGGAGAGAAAACAATAGAGGTTGTATCTTGTGAAGACACCCTCACCCCTTCTTTTATATTCCTTGGCCTAGGCAAATTAGGAAATTTAATTACAATAAAATTTCCTTAATTCCCTTGACATGATTTAATTGAGAAAAATAAAATAATATTTCCCCAATTAATCTCTAATGGCCGGCCACATCAATGGGAAGCAAATTGGACAAGTTTCAATCAACAATTAAAACTTTCCTTATTTGTTTCCGGAAATTTTAAAAATAAAATTTCTCTTCAAAAATCTCTTCATGGTTAATAAAAAGAAATTTCCATAATTTTAATTTTACAACATGTGAATAATTTTTAAAGAGAAAATAAAATATCTCACCAATCTACAAATAAGGAAAGAGATCTAATCTCTTTCTTTAATCTTTTGTAAATTTTAGAAGAGAGATAATTTAATTCAAATTCTCTTTAATAAATTATTTCTTCCACATAATAAAAATTAAAATTAAAATTCTTTTTAATTTATTTTGGCCGGCCCTACTAGCTTGGGTTCAAGCTAGGGCCGGCCACCCAATCTTATACCTAGGCCGGCCCTAGCTTGTTCCCAAGCTAGCTTGGCCGGCCCCTATTGGGTGGGTATAGAAGGTGGGTATAGGTGGGTATAGAACTCTATAAATAAGAGGCTAAGATAGGGACCGAGAGGAGGAATTGGTTTTGGTCTCCCGATAAAATTAAGCATCCCGTGTTCGCCCCGAACACACAACTTAATTTTATCAATGATAATTCATTCCACTAGAGAACTATCATTGAACTACCGCACCAATCCCAAATTATATTTTTGGGCTCCTTCTTATTATGAGTGTGTTAGTCTCCCTGTGTTTAAGATATCGAATGTCCACTAATTAAGTGAGTTACTGACAACTCATTTAATTAATATCTAAGTCCAAGAGTAGTACCACTCAACCTTATTATCATGTCGGACTAAGTCCACCTGCAGGGTTTAACATGACAATCTTTATGAGCTCCTCTTGAGGACATTATCAACCTAGTATCTCTAGGACACAGTTTCCTTCTATAATCAACAACACACACTATAAGTGATACCATTTCCCAACTTATTGAGTTTATTGATTCATCGAACTAAATCTCACCCATTGATAAATTAAAGAAATAAATATCAAACATATGTGCTTGTTATTATATAAGGATTAAGAGCACACACTTCCATAATAACTGAGGTCTTTGTTCCTTTATAAAGTCAGTATAAAAGAAACGACATCTAATGGTCCTACTCAATACACTCTGAGTGTACTAGTGTAATTATATAGTCAAGATAAACTAATACCTAATTACACTACGACCTTCTAATGGTTTGTTCCTTTCCATTTTAGTTGTGAGCTACTGTTTATAATTTATAAGGTACTGATAACATCATCTTCTGTATGTGACACCACATACTATGTTATCTACAATATAAATTAAATGAACAACTACAAACAAATGTAGACAATTTGACCAAATGTGATTCTTTATTCATAATGAATGTTTACAAAGCTTAGGCTTTCAGTATACACTCCAACAAAGACACCACTTAACTAGATGCAAAACAAATCAGAAATGATTTGTTATAGATGCAACAAGAAAGAGTATTTCAAAAACGAATGCTCAAATCGGAAGGAAGAAAGGCCCAAGTTGACAATAAGAAAGAAAGCCCTTCATGCTACATGGGACGAATCATCCTCCGAGGAATCCGATGTGGAAGAACCGAAGCATTCTAGCCATCTTGCCTTTATGGCAAGAAACGAAGAATCTGATTCCGCTCTCGAACGGTTATTTGGCCTACTTGCTCTACTCATTCGGTCGACCGACCTACAGCTGACGCCGCAAGCTATGGTGCTTGGTGCTCGGCTAGTGCTTGTTGTTGTTGTTGTTGTTATTGATCCACTATCTTAGCTGCTTAGGCTTCTATCAGCGCATCGAACTCTTCTTGTGTCAGCGTCACCGTGTGGGGTTGTCCAGCGTCTTCCATCTCCTCGTTTCGGATGCAGGTTACGTTCTCACAGACGGTGCAAAAATGATCCTATCCAAAAACGAGCAAGTGGAAAACTAGAGGTGGCGGCTTCGCTGACCGGGCGTAGACCTTGCTCCACTTTGCAAAATAGATGATGTCAGTGTTAGAATTTTCGAGCCGTAAAAACCGCTTTTTGCATTGCAGAAACCTCGAAGCTAGCCACGGATCCGTGCGAAGATAGATAAATAAAATATTCATATACATGTTTGTCTACACTAGATCTACCTTAGATCTACATGAAAAGGAAATATTACCCTTGTAGCGATACCCTTCGCTTATCCCACTCATCCAAATGGTTGCTGGATCTCGTAGAGTGTCAAGTGTACACTCCTCTACACGTATCCACACGGACAAAAGATGGAGAGAACCACTTAGAGTGTGCTAGCACTCTTGAGAGGTCTCGACAATGGAGGAGAAGGAGAGAAAGAAAAGAGAGGAAGAAGAAGAAGACCTTGAATAAGCACACCCTTTCTCATTCATTCTTGTGGCCGGCCACTTATTAGAGCATTTTATACCTCCGTGTAATACCAAGAGTCATGGCTCTTGGTCTTCCTCATGAGGTGGCACACAATGATGTAGCCTTGATGATGTGGAACATCATCATTGGCCGACCCATGCCAAGTCACAATAAGGTGGCATTTAGTCAAGTCAAACTTGACCTCTTATCTCCCATGGTTGATCAAATCTACCCTTTGAGTCAAATCAATTTAATTTAATAAATCTCTATTCATTGGTTTAAATTGACTCAATGAATCATAGTCTAAATTAGACTCATTCGACACATGAATCAAATTGAGTCCAACTCAATTAGTCTAATTTGAATTACTCTTAATCCAATTTGGTTTATCACATGAATCTAATCCTCTTGGTTCATCATATGAACCTAATCTCCATCTAACTGCCCTTTGTGTGTGACCCTATAGGTTTTTGTAACGTTGGCAATGCTCCTAAACCCATTTAGAAACATAAGCAATGAGCGGTATCTAGCAACATATCATTATTACCCAAGTTACAAGAATGTTGAGATCCAACATCACCATTGTGATTACTAATTGTGACTCTCACAATATGTGACAATATCCTTCTATCCTTGACATCTAAATTGATCAATTGAGGCATAGACTGTGTCATCCTCTAATCAATCTATGTCTTGAACTCCAAGTAGACTCACTCTAATCAAATGAGCTCAATATCTCATATTGACTTATATGGGCATGACCATGCACTTAGTGGTCTCACTCTATCAAGAATCATGATATCACTCCCGTCATATAGGAGGGATAGATCCCTTCTACATCACTCACATCCCTCCGCATAATTTGTTACATACCCAGTAGTCGCCTTTATAGTCCACCCATTTACGGGTGACGTTTGATGAAGCCAAAGTATACAACTCCTTATGTAGGGAACCATGGTGACTTCAGGTCTAAGGACTGATAATCATACTAATAGTCACATGAGAAAGTATATGACACTCATATAACGATCCATGATCCTTTCTCATGGCGGGTCATTCAGTATACATTCTCCAATGCATACCCATGTGTCAACTTGATATCTAATATCCATGACTTATGAGATCAAGTCATCGAGTTGACCTACATGCTAGTCTCACCGCATTAACATTGTCCCTGAATGTTAATACTTGACTAGAAATGATTAAGAGTAGTGTTCTCTATATCATCTCATCATCAATTCAACCAATCGATTGATATAGATAAGAACCTTCTACTCAAGGACGCTATTATACTCAGTTATTTGGCAACAATACAAGTAAGTATAATAACCATAAAGAAATACGTTTATAAATATATATAGGAATATGATACATCGAGTCCATACAACAATCATCACATGATCGGCTCTAGGGCTCTCACTAATAGTCAGTGCTAGGCCAGGGAAGGGGTCCTTGGCGTTGACCCTTCGACGCTCAAGTCAGTCACCGGAACGTGAAGCAAAAGCAAAGCAGTAGTAAAATTATATATGCACAAACAGTAAATAACGTGTAGCTCCGCTGGAGATGTATCCCTTTATATAGAGCCCTGGTGGGCAACGTGCACACTCCTCGAGGTGTGGGCACGTTCTCCGATATGTTCATGGTCATGTTCTCCATCATGTTCGTGTTCGCGTTCTCCGACATGTTCGAGGTCACGTCCTCCACTATATCCTATGAAAGGATATCGCAAGGACCACTATCCTGCTGCTTGGCCGAGCGGATCAGCCGCTCGACCAGACTCCGCTTTTTCCACGATCAGGTCCCGTTGCTTGGCCGAGCGGGTAGCCATTTGGTCTGGAGTCCTCCACTCTATCAACTTCAGTTGCCCTTCCATGCGATCTGTAATAACTTACCTTCCTCCGTTCGGACAAACTATCCGGTCTCCCTCAGTGCCTTAATAATATGACTCGAGCTCCTGCCCATGATATTCTCCCGAGTCGGAAGGATTGTCCGCTCGGACATGTCTCTCGCCGATCGAGCCCTGCTTGTCCCGATCGATCGTTATATTTATCTTCTGTTCGTCCCTTTGACACTTGGGCGTCGGCCCTTTGACACTTGGGTATTCACCAGCTTAATTTTGACTTCACCTAATAGTTGACCTTATGCTAAATGGACCTCCCTATATCACCGCATCACCGACCAAATAATATTCTATATATATATATATATATATATTCCATCGGTAAATCTCATAAATTTTGTAGCGATGGAGTTTCCCAGTAATATTATAATTATCCATTCATTCTCAAAGAAATTTTTACATATTTTTTTATTTTAAGAAAATAACGTGAGGTAATCAAGTATCAATTATTTTGTACCTACTTTGTTTACTTTAAACCTTATACTTTTGATACAGATTGACAAATTCTGAGGTAAGGAAGAAAAATGTAATTTTGTTAAAATCCTTGGTTAGAAAACTATATATACAAATATATTAATTCAGAGCAATGATATTCCTATTGCTGGGACTTGAACTGGATCTCTCGGACGAAAACTGGGTATCCTAATCAACTAGACTAAGATTACATTAATGAGTTTGCTATTAATGTTAAAAATCAAAACATATCTTTAAACTTAAAGCTAAATCTATATATCGATATGTCATAGTATGAAAACTAAAATATGCATTTGAGGATCATTAGCTTCTTTCGTTTGTTGAGTATTATTATTTTTCTATATGCTAAATTTAATATCTTTAAAAGTTAAATAATTTTTTTTGTATTGATATCTTTATATCTTTTTTTTATGAGTGGACAACGACCAACCCTCTTTCTCTTTTTCTCTTCTGTGTATGAAAATAACTAAGTTAAAGTTGTTCGCTAGATTTTTGCCTTTTGTTGGAGGGATTTCTCTTCATATCTTTGTTAACGTGCAAGAAAAAACTCTCCTATTTGATGAAATTTCAAGCTAGATAAATTTTTAATCAAGTGATAACTCATGCCATTTCTTTTCCTTCTCCTTCTCCTTACTATTGCTATTATGGTTCTAGTCGATCTTTAAAGTCATACATTAAATAAGGTTGACTTTCTAAGAAAATACAAGAGTTGGCTGGATCAATTAATAGAGAAATTTATGATATGAAATGAGTTCAATCACCCGTGATTCAATATGAATGTATTGAGAGTTTCGAGATAATGAATTAATGACGTAACAGCAGGATGATTTCTTAAGTTTTAAAATAAGGTAATACTAAATGGTCAGAATTTGACCAGTTAAAATTAATACATATAAGTGTATATATGAGTATTTTAGTAATATCATATGTGTACATTAATTACATGCATGTACATGCATGCATTCTAATTGGAGGATAAAAAATTCTAGCTGGCCAGATTCTGACCAACAAGAATTACCGTTTAAAAGGGTAATGCTAAATGGCCAAAATCTGGCCAGCTAGAATCAATACATGCAAGTGTATACATGGGTATTTTAGTAATATCATGAATATCAATTTTGATGAATTAATAGATATTTTTTTTTAATGGACGATTGACTTAAGACTATTGAACTGATGAATCATCTGCTGCGCGTGCTTTCTGATTTATCTTGGTGATTGATGAAAAATTTCTATAGGACTGAATCGATTATCCCAGAATTAGTCAGCCTAAAATGCATATGTCAATTTTTTTTTAAAAAAAAAGATGAATGTATAAAAAAAATATTTTTGAAATTTTTTTAAAAAAATCATCCTCCGCAATAAAATATCCAATAACTCCTATTTATATGATCTATTGATAATCTAAGAGGATATTTAGGGAATATTTAAAGAGATGAATAGATAATCTTTTATGATAATAATTTAAAATCTTTCATTAGAGGATAATTTTAATTCGTGATTAATTAAATTATCTTATTAAGGTAAAATTTGAACTCAATATATTGGTGTTGTTTAAATTCGTTTTTATTTATTTATTTTTGCCCCGACAATTTTTTAAAACAAAATGTGCAACTATGGTTTTTTTTTATTAAGTTTCAAAATATCCGTGGGAATGTAATATATTTGTTAAATACCAATGAAAGATGTGCATATATTTCGTAATTGAAAATTCTTCCGCTTGGACTTTTTTTATTATATTTTTATCTTAGATAAATTATTGAAATCATAAAAGCAGCGTTTGTAGTCCAACGGTTAGGATAATTGCCTTCCAAGCAATAGACCCGGGTTCGACTCCCGGCAAACGCATTTTTTGTGGTTTTTTCTTGACGACAGAAATCAAATTATGGGTTCTGTACATCTAAATAAGCAAAGATTTATCTTTTGTTATTATTATAAATTTAACGAATTATTTTATCAAACTCTGAACTTTAGGAGACAATGTGATGAACTATAATAATTTATCTTTTTTAAAGAAAGGCAGATACATTTTTTTAAAAAATCAGCCTGTGATCAACTGAGTCATTGGAGCCAGATCCACAATTTATTGTTTATGGATGGCTTACTGTTCTTAATCTATAATTAATGTTTTAATTATCCCTTTCCTTTTTAAAGAAAAACAATGAGTATATATATATATATATATATATATATATATATATATATATATATATATATATATATATATATATATCAGAAGTGATATGCTGTGGATAAAGCCGTGCGGACCGCTGTGGATATGCCTTCCTGATCGGTCACCAGTCCGATCAGGGAACCTCCTGATCGGTCTCTGGACCGATCAGAGAACCTCTTGATCGGTCTGTAGATCGATCAGAAAATGGTCGGTTCCCTGATCGATCTCTGGACCGATCAGGAGGTTTCCTGATCGGACTGATAACCGATCAAGAAGGTATGTCCGTAACGGTCTGTACAACTTTATCCGTAGCATAACACTTCTGATATATATATATATATATATATATATATATATATATATAAAAGGTGAAGAAGTCAAGGTACCTCAATTATTTTGTACCTACTTTGCGTATTTTACTTTTGATACAGATTTACAAATTCTGAGGTAAGGAAATAAATGCAATTTTGTTAAACTTCTAGGACTAAATTTTAAAAAATATATATTAATTCAGAAAAATTACAGTTTTGTTAAATCTAAAACAGGGAAAAAATTAATTCCGTTGCCGGGACTTGAACCCGGGTCTTTCGGGTGAGAGCCGAATATCCTAACCAACTAGACTACAACGGACTACATTTATGTTTTTACTAATAATAAATTAGGAATTATTGATTTCTTATCTAGTTGATCTCTTTGGCTAATTTCTCATTCAGTGTATTTAACTTAGGATGAATATTCTTAGATATATTAGGACTTCTAGCATGTACAAGATCAGTAATATATGGTTTCTTTTATTTTATTATAGTTAATAGTAAACCCGAAAATAGCTGTTTAGGATTGTTAGGTCTGTGCTAGAATTTCTTAAAATGTTCTCTGGAGAAGAGTCAAAGATAGTTTTTCCATCTTAGTTCATCTATAGAAGAAATATGGAGTACAATTATACATACCACTAGAATATTTATCTCTATTAGGATTCGAACCCTATCCCCTTATTTGTTGCCTTGAATGTTTTACCACCACATTTGTATCGTAGGAGTATTCATGATTTGTTTTGGATTACATCGTTTATGGAGGTACAAATTCAGGCCTTAGTTGAATTTTCTATGTGTTTCTCTTGCAAAATAATTTGTGCAAGAAAGGAATAAAAGGAACAAAAATTTGCCGTGGTATATGTATTAATATGTGGGTGTTATAATATCTAAATAGTATTACAATCAATATGTATGTGTGTTATAATACTCACATACACGTCAACGTTCAATTATTTGAATGTAGTCCATGAGTATTTTTTAAAAAAAATATTTATTTGATATAAAATATTAGTAAAGATGAATAAACGAACAATCATACTATAAATAATGAGTATTTATATTAAAATAAATGTAGATATACGTTAATAAAAAAAATATTAATATAATAGATATATGACATGTGGTCATGTTGATTTTATATATATTTTTAAATGTGACATATATTAATTACGTTCAAATTAATATGCACTACAAATTAATTGGGTTTATTGACGGGATTTCTTTTTGTCAGAAATCCATCGGAATATTCATTTACCAAAGACATTCTAACGGAAAAGCGTTTGTTGGGATATCATTAGTCGAAACGGGGTTTTCCGACAAAAATCAAATTTTCGTCGGTATTTTTGCCAACTGAATAAATATTCCATTGGTAAACACCGCTGGAAACACTATTCCCCGCAACTAGATTTTGTTGGTACAATTTGTACTAATAATCTAACTCAAGTTTTGATGAATGATAAGTGGATTAAAGTTAGAGTGTTTGTAGTCTAATTGCTTTACCAAGTGGGTAAGAGTTGACAGGTCTGGAGAACTTGACACTATGCTGAAATCTAGCTAGGTCTGCAGGACTCGATAGCTAGTGCAAAGTCCAGATAGGTATGTGACACTCAATATCTAGTAGGAAGTCAAGTTGGGTATGCGGGACCTGACAACCGATTGAAGTCCAGTTGAGTCTGCGGACCTGACAACTGGTAGAAAGACCTAGTGGGTCAAAGGTGAGTCAAGTGACTGTAGTTGGTAAGTAAAAGATAAGCAATTGGAGGAGGGATCAAGTGAGAACGCGTTCTCGATTGAGGGAAAAGTAGGCGTCGGTCTAACTTAGGTCTATTTAGGAAACCTAAGTTGAGATCTTGACTAAATTCTGGTCTTAGGTAGATAGGATCTAATTACTACTACTATCTTATTGTATTGTGTTAACTTTATTTTACAGGATAAATATATTTTTTGTTGCCTAGACTAACTCTTCTTTGTAGGAAAGAAGTTGAAAAAGAGTGTCTAGGCGCCTGGGAGGGGTTCGGGAACCTGGACTCCGAGCGCTCGGACAAACTTCGCCCAAGCGGGTACCTTATGGAGGTGGTTCGTGAATGCTCCGTCCTTCTAGTTGGACCATTTTTACCTTGCACACACAAAAAAAAAATCCCAAAACTTGGTCTTGGATTAGTAGTGCAGGAGATAAGGAAAATAAGCGTGAAGTATTTTTTTAAAAAAATAATAAAATATTAATAAAATATATTAAAAATATATTATTACAATTTTTTGAAAATGCGATATTTCACTAATATCGACCAATGGTGAAAAGATGAAAATGTATATTTTAAAAACGGTTTTGGAGGGAAAAAAATGAAAGGCGTAAGGATATTTTTTAAACCCAAACGATATCTATTTTACTTTGAAAAATAACCCCCCTTGCTCGATTGGTGGTTGCACCAATTCAAAGTGGTACCGGCTTTGATACTACTTGTTGGATCATGAGTTTCGCTAGAGGGGGGGTGAATAGCGATTTAAAAAATTCGAGAGTAAGCAGCGGAAAATAAGTAAGCCAAAGCAAACACAAATATTTACTTGGTTCGGAGACTTTGGTGACTCCTACTCTAAGGTTCGCACGCAAGGGTGCTTTCGATGGGCAATCACTAATAATTCGAATAGTTATTACAAGTTAAGTACAAGAATTAATTAGCGAAGAAAAGGAAGCCGACAATAAGAAAAGACAGAAACATAAATAACACTTTGTCGGAGAGCCTTCGCAGCATCGCAGGAGCACAGAAGAGTAGATCTTGAGTTGTTGTAGTGACTCCAGCCTTTACCCTCCTTATATAGGAGGTTCGAGGAGCCTGGATCCCTTCTGGCGTCCTGAATATGATGTAGGCGAGCCAACCAGGGATCTCCACGTGGCGAGGCGACGTTTGTGGATAAATCTTGCCTCTGGGCGCCCGGACCCATGTTTTCCGGAAGCTTCCTACCTACACGAAAACATTAGTCCGAGGCAATTATATATCCTGCAAAATAGAGTGTTAGCACAGTTTATGATTAAATAAAATATTAATTAGATTCCGTCTCCTCGAGACCGGAATCTAGTCACGATCTCAACTTAGATGTCCGAAATGGATCTAAGTAGGATCGACGCCTAATGTTCCCTTCCCGGGAACGCGTCCTCACAGTCACTCTCCTCCAATGACTTACCTGTACTTACCTGCCAGATGTTCGGTCAGCCCTTCGACCCGTCTGGACTTCGTGTCAGCTACCTGGTCAGCCCGTCGACCTAGCTGAGCTTCCCTGCAACACTGAGTTAGCACAGTATTAACAGATATCAAGTATAACCTAGGGTTACCTCCTAGGGTTGCCTAGCTTCACTCACTAGGACTTCCATTGCCTGGCTTCACTCACCAGGACTTCCTCCACCTAGCTTCACTCACTAGGGTCTGACTTCACTCACTAGGACTTCTACCACCTAGCTTCACTCACTAGGGCCTGACTTCACTCACCAGGACTTCCACCACCTAGCTTCACTCACTAGGGCCCGATTTCACTCACTGGGACTTCCACTTTGCCTAACCTTAGGTTAGGACTTACCTTTGCTAGTCATCTAGACTTAACTAGACTTCTCTCTCCCAAACATCAAGTCCTGTTTGGGTCAACGCTTGGTCATATTGTCAAAAATCGAAACCCTAGAGGTCGATTGCACCAACATTATTGAATACCAAATATATTAAATTTACTTACTACAAATTCATTATAATAAAATGTCTTCATCTCCTTGTTTACATGCCTCCATGTAGTGCATACTCATTCTTTAAATTTTTCAATGATATAAGATGTAACCCAATGACCATCAAGAATAAATGTGCAAGAAAAAAATATATTAAGGTTTGAAAATTATTAAAGAAATATACAAACTTGAATTACTAATAATAAAAAATACTTACGAATCTCCGATGATCCTGTTCGAGAGCTGAGTTGATGGACGCTGGGGATGTGGCGCTCCTGTTGACTGGCTGAGGGCGTAAGTCTCCTACTGACGTGAACCTGCAAACACAACGCCGAGCCGGGGAGGGGTTCCCCGGCGATGGTCCTCCGACGCTCAAGTAAGATCTCCAACGAAAAAAGAAGTAGAGCAAAAAAAGAAACGAGAACGGTAACTACAGTACATATGTGTGCATAGCTCCGTCGAAGTCTGGGGGTCCTTATATAGGGCTCCCCAGAGGCGCGTGCATGCTCCCCGAGGCATGCACGCTCCTCAAAGCATACCTAGAATGGATGTGTCAAAAAAGCGTGCAGGACACCATACCTTAATAGCACGAGCATATCTCTGACGTGACAGTGGAAGTTTCCCCCGTACGACTCTTTGTCTGACCATACCGTCGGCATTGCCTCTTGTCGGCGGCACTGGTTCCTAGGAAGATATCGCCAACTGCTCCCTTTATCCTTTACCGGGCCGAGCGTAGGAACCGCTCGGCTAGCACCTTTCCCTGGCCGAGTGAAGGGACTGCTCGGCTAACGCCCTCCCGGCGCCACCAAGGTCGGATCGACTCGAATGTCTGCTCGGCCGATGATTTGATGTTCGACTCCGCCCTATCGAGCGAGGGAGCCTTAACTGCAGGGTCGATGCTGTGTTCCTGGTTAGCCGTGCGGGATGTCTGCTCGGCCTTTATCTCTTCCTGTTTTGCCTTATGAGCGTCGGAAACTCGGCGTTAGGCCGAGCTGTCGATATGCCAGGTCGACTATTCTCCCCGCCGCTCGGGAAGGTAGCTCGCTCGATCGGCCGCCTACCCTGGATGTTGACCACTTTGACTTCCTACCAGGCGAGCCTCGTCTTACCACCGGATCACATGCCTCCCCCTTAAATCTAGTCGAAGGAGGCTGCAAGTCCGACTGACTGGACAAGTAGCCTGGTGAACGGTTGGCCGATCGGCTAATAGATGAGTCGGATCCCACTCTGTCTCTGTGGGACTGATCTTTCTCCCCCGGTCGGTGCTTCGTGCCTTTGTACTTAGTATATTGGATACTTTTCCTCACCGCTTTCGAAGGGGCGCGAGCCGGTCAGCTAATGCCGATGCCATCTGAATCTTCTCGTGATGTGCGCAAATCACTTCCATTAAGGCCGAGCACGCGCCTATTAAATGCTGCCCTGTGGGAGGACGCCACGTGTCGTTGGCGCAGTCACCGTACGTCCGAGGTGACAGCTACTGATGTGACGTTTGGCGGTTCGAATTCAACGGTCGGATGTGCACTTCGATTCCTGTGCCCTAGATCGGACGACCTCGGTCGGCCGCGCCCATCTTTATAATGCTTCAGCATCGCCGCTTCTTCATTTGCGTTCTATTTCTGCTCTTCGACCATTTGCTTCGGCGACTTTGCTTGCTTCCAGCACTCCAGCGACTCCTAGTTTTCTCCCCCGGCGCTCCATTTTCTTGTAAGCTTTGACTTCTGTTCCTTTGTCTTCTCTTCTGCCCTTTACCGTTTTCCAGTGTTCCGTCGTTCTGTTTAGTGAACCTCTTGTCGATCCTGCTTCGTATTTCCGTTGACCCCCTTAGCAAATCCTTCTGCTTCTTTGTTTTCTGACTATGGCCAGTTCCTCCCAGCCAGTCGACTCGACCCCTGGTCTCTGATATACCACCATGGAGAACAGGTTCGATGCGGGCGACGCGGCACACCTCATTAACGCGTTTGACCTCCCGCCTGACCACGAGATCATCCTGGCCGGTCCGTCCGAACAGCCACACAACCCGCCGACCGACACATTTGTTTCTTTCGAGACCAGTTCGTGGTCGGCCTCCGGTTTCCCATTCATCCATTCATAACCAAAGTTTGTAATTTTTTTCGAATCCCGCTTGCCCAGCTCATCCCCAACTCCTTCCGCCTGCTGTGCGACGTGGTGGTGCTGTTCCACGTGCACAGCATCCCACTGACCCCTCAGGTCTTCCACTACTTCTTCTACCCTAAATAATCTGAGCTGGGCACCTATCTGTTTCAGTCCCATATTAGCCTAATTTTCTTCGAAAAGATGCCCTCCTCCAACAAACACTGGAAGGAGTACTTTTTTTATCTAAGACTCCCCCAACGACCCCACTTCCGAACTCAATGGCAGACCGCCTTGCCACCCCCGCCCAAGCTGAAGAGGTACAAGACTCAACTGGATTACCTCCACGTCGCTAATATGTTGGTCGGGTTGAAGTTCAACATTCACAAGCTGCTACCAGAAGGCGTGATGTACATGTTTGGGCTAAGTCCGAGCCGAGTGAAGCTCCCGAGCAGCCTAGGTATGAAATTTCTTAATTTTCATCCTTTGAGTCTAACTGATTCTGTTCTTCTCTTACAGCCGTTATCATGATACGTGCCCGAGCAGCGGGTATAATGAAGGCTAAGCAGGCCGAGATCGAAGCAGCTGCTGCTAAGGAGATGGAGCGGCTCGGCCTGACCTCGGTCGGCTCGTAGGAGGGCACAGTTGGGGAAACTACAATTGCGGGCGACGACACCGCCGAGCAGACGCCCAACGTGGGAAGGGTAACTGAATCAGGCTCAGTTCGTGGCGCGCCGCCCATCATTCCTGCTGAAGGATCTGGGTCCTCGGGCGACGAAGTACCACTCTCCCGCAAGAGGTGTCGAACGGAGGCGTCATCCCGATCTGCTACTTCAGCCATCCAAGCTTTTGCGGAGGGAGGCGTCCCGTCCCTAGCCCCCGTAACACTGGAGGCTACTTCCTTTGATCGGACTCCGTCGGTGGCTGAACTACAGGAGTCGTTATCCGTTCAGCCAATCACCTCCCTTCCTCCAGCTAGGCGGAAGATAACTCGATCATCCATTCTTCCCGTCTGTTCTGCCCAAGCCTCCGGTCCGTCTGCCTCTGCCCAATCGGCGCCGGGCGGGAGACGATCCGTCACCACCACCCTTCGCCTGCCGACTGAGGATCTTCTCGCGCCGGGCAACCAGCCCAGCTCTCCCCAACATCAAGTCTACATCCGGGGTTGGCTCGCCCGCGTCTTGGAGGAGGCGAGGGCGCGAGCGACCATGAAGCCCCTAGGTGCGCTGGTCGACAGTCATCTGGAGATGCCCACTGGGATTAGTATTTGTGTTAATTCATAAGTTACCTCCGCTCGACACTAATTTTTACTTGCAGTATTGGGTGGAGAATATCACCATGTGCCAACGGCTGGCCCAAGTGGAAGATGAGCTAAAGAGGCTCAAGATTTCTGGAGAAGCCTCTTCCCAAGGACCATCGCCCGCCCGTCTGAAGGTTGAGCTGGAGAAGGCCCAACAAATCCTCGCCGAGGAGCAGTAGAAATCGGCCGAGCATGCCAGCAGGATGGGCCAAATAGAGGCACAGTTGAAGACTTATGATAAGAGGCTTGACCTGGCCTCCACAAGGAAACAACGGGTCATCGCCGACTTAGAAGAAAAGAATAAAGAAGCCCGACAGTTGGCAGAAGATATGAAGAAAGTAAAGGACTCTCTATCTGCCGAGCGGGAGAGCCGCTCGACCAACGAAGTGGAGCTTCAGAATCAAGTGAAGCGTTTGGAAGAGGAGCTGGAGGCCTCCCGTGCTGCCCTGAAGACCTATCAGGAGGCCAAATCGAGTTGCTTTGCCGCTTGGAAGCAATAGTAGCTGCGCTCGGACCAGTTTCTGGAGAAGGCGACCAACCGTATCGTCCACTCGTTCGAGCTATCCATTAATGCCACGCTCGTCCAGCTGAAGGCGAACGACCACCTCCCTGAAGCTTTCTCCGACAAGGATGTCAACCGAGTCCAGCTTCTTGAGGCTATTCCCGACGAGGCCTTTGACTATATTGAGTGAGAGAGGATTCAATAGAGTGTTTTTTTAAGCCTTGTTTTTTGTAAACCTTAACTGTGTTTCTGCCGTTCGGCAGCGTCTATCAATGAAATCCTTTTGCGTCTTTTTCATATGTTGTTTGCTTGCTAAGTATTTGGATGCGTAGTCCCGATCGGCTGTGGCACCCATGTTATTATTGAAATATTCGCTTAGGATAATGCCTCTGGGGTTTATAGTCGCCGCTCGACTTCAGTTTTAGTGTCTACGCTTAGACGATTTTCTAAGGCCGGGGTTTATCGTCGCCGCTCGACGGTCTGTAAGGCGGGGGTTTTATAGTCGCCGCTCCGACTCTAGGGTTTAACGTCGTCGCTCGACGGTTTTCAAGGCGGGGTTTTTATAATCGCCGCTCCGACTCTAGGGTTTAATGTCGCCGCTTGACGGTCTTCAAGGCAGGGTTTTTATAGTCGTTGCTCCGACTCTAGGGTTTAACGTCGTCGTTCGACGGTCTTCAAGGCAGGGTTTTTATAGTCACCGCTCCGACTCTAGGGTTTAACGTCACCGCTCGACGGTCTTTAAGGTGGGGGTTTTATAGTCGCCGCTCTGACTCTAGGGTTTAACATCGCCGCTCGATAGTCTTCAGAACGGGTTGGCCGCTCGGTGATAACTTTGTAAACTTTTACTTTAGCTTTTAATCCTGCAGCCGAAGGACGCAGAGAATGAAGATTACATGGTATTAGTTACATCAGCGCACCTTTCACCCAGCTCGGTACGACTGGAGATGGTTTGCACTCCATGGACGCTCTAGCCTCCGCCCATCCTCGTCTTCTAGGTAATAAGCATCCGACCGGAGCTTTCCCACGACCTTGAAGGGTCCGGCCCAAGGAGCCTCCAGCTTGGTGACATCCCTGACTAGCTTCACCTTCTTCCATACGAAGTCGTCGACCAGAAAAGATCTAGGTATTACCCACCTGTTGTAGTTCTAGCTCATCCTCTGTCAGTAGGTGTCAGTCGGACGGCTACTTTGGCACGTGCTTCGTCCACCAAGTCCAGCTCCAGGAGTCTCCGCTCGGCGTTCTCCTCGCTATACTGCTGCAGATGTTCGGACTCAATTCCAACTTCAACAGGGATGACTACTTCGCCTCCATAAACCAAGTGGAATGGTGTCACTCCTGTCCCATCCTTTCGGGTCGTGCGAATTGCCCATAGCATGCCCGGAAGCTCGTCTGCCTAGCTGCCTCTGACGTGGTCGAGCCAAACTCGAAGAATTCATAGAATCTCCCAATTGGCCACTTCAGCTTGCCCGTTGCTTTGGGGATACACTACGTAAGTGAAGGCCTGCTGAATCCCGTAGCCTTCGCACCATTCTCTGAGGCGTTGCCCGGCCAACTGTCTCCCATTGTCAGAGACGAGCCGACGTGGAATTCTAAACCGACATATGATGTGCTGCCAGATGAATTTCTGAACCATCTGCTTGGTTATTCTTGCGAGCGGCTTGACCTCGTCCCATTTGGAGAAGTAGTCTACCGCGACGAGCAGGAACTTTCGTTGTCCGGTCGCCATGGGGAAGTGCCCCACTATATCCACGCCCCACTGATCGAACAGATAAGATACTGTGGACGTCGTCATCTCTTCTGTGAGTCAGTGCGAGAGGTTGTGATACCTCTAGCAGGACATGTAGGTGGACACTATCTGAGCGGCATCCGCCTGGAGGGTTGGCCAAAAATATCCGGCCAGCAGTATCTTTCTGGCCAATGACCAATCGCCCGAGTGTCCTCCGCAAGTTTCTTGATGCACCTTCTGTAGAATGTACTCAATATCTTCTGGTCCGACACACTTGAGTAGGGGCTGGGAGAAAGCTTTCTTGTACAGTTGATCCCCAATCAGCGTGAATCTTCTTGCTCTCCTTCTCAACAGGTGGGCTTCCTCCCGATCGGACGACGTAATTCCCGATCGTAGGAACTCTATCAGCGATGTCCTCCAGTCATTTGGGAAGGTGAGTCCTTCCATCCGATCAACATGTGCCACCAGAGATACCTGCTCGATCGGCTGCGATATAACAATAGGCAATATGGAGCTGGCTAGCTTAGCCAGCTCGTCTGCCACTTGATTTTCCGCTCGGGGTATCTTCTGAATAACCACCTCTCAAAAGTTGGCTTTTAACCTTTCAAAGGCTTTGGCGTAGAGCTTGAGTCGAGTGTTACTTATCTCAAATATTCCACTGAGTTGCTGAGCGGCTAACTGGGAATCCGAGTGAATCAAGACCCTGATCGCTCCGACATGCCGAGCGGCTTATAGGCCTGCCATGAGCTCCTCATATTCGACATCGTTATTAGTTGTCCGATATTCTACCTGAACGGGCAGATGCATCCATTCTTCCTGTGGGGAAATCAGTAGTACACCGACTCCGCTCCCTTGCCGAGTGGACGATCCGTCCACATATATCCTCCAAGTGGCTTCTGGCTCGAGATTATGTACCTCAGTGACAAAGTCCGGCAAGGATTGTGCCTTGATGGTCGTTCGGGGCTGATACTGTATGTCGAACTCACTAAGCTCCTTTGTCCATTTGATCACCCGCCCGGATGCTTCTGGATTGAGAAGGACTCGACCCAGATGGCTATTTGTCATTACTATGATTGTATGCGCGAGGAAGTATGGTCAAAGCCTCCGAGCGGCGAGCACCAGCGCAAAGGCAAGTTTCTCGAGACCAGTGTAGCGGGATTTAACATCTTTTAAGATATGGCTCAGAAAGTACACTGGTTGTTCCTCGCCATTCGACCGCACCAACGCCGAGCCGACAGCGTGCTCGGTCGAGGATAAATAAATGCGAAGCAGCTCGTTGGCAGCTGACTTAGCCAATACATGCAGAGAATTCAGATATTCTTTTAGTTCTTCAAATGTCTTGTCGCACTCTTCGTCCCATTGAAATTTGGTAGCTCAGCGTAGTATCTTGAAAAAAGGGAGGCTCCGGTCGACAGACTTGGAGATGGATCGAGATAAGGCAGTTATCCGATCGATGAGGCGCTGGGTTTCCTTCAAATTCCTTGGTCGCGGCATATCTTGCAGTGCCTTTACCTTACTAGGGTTCATCTCGATACCCCGCTCGGTGACGATATAGTCGAGGAATTTTTCACCCTTTGCGCCGAACAGACATTTGCTCGGGTTTAGCTTAATTCCGTATGCGCGGAGCATCTGGAAAGTTTCTTCTATATCTGCGCAGAGGTCGGCAGCTCGGAGAGACTTAATGAGTATATCGTCGACATACACTTCCATGTTTAGTCCTATCTGCTGCTGGAACACCTTATTCATGAGCCTTTGGTAGGTAACCCCAGCATTCTTTAGTCCGAACGGTATCATGTTGTAGCAATAGGTGTCATCCGCTATGATGAAGCTCACTTTCTCTTGGTCTTCCCGGACGAGCGGCATTTGGTTATATCCCTGATACACGTCTAACATGCATATCAGCTCGCACTCAGCTGTGGAGTCCACCACTTGGTCGATCCTAGGCAGTGGGTAGAAGTCCTTTGGGCAAGCCTTGTTGAGGTCTCGAAAGTCGATGCAGACCCTCCACTTGTTGTTGGGCTTTGAGACTAGCACTACATTCACGAGCCAGCTTGGGAACTGGACCTCTCTGATGTGGTCGGCCTCCAATAGCTTTTCTACCTCAGCTCGAATGATCTGGTTCTGCCCAGCGCTGAAATCTCTTTTCCTTTATTTTACCAACCTTGCATCCGGTCGGACGTGAAGCTCATGCCGCACTATGCTCGGGGAAACACCAGGTAGTTCATGCGTGGACCAGGCGAAGACATCATGATTTCACTGAAGACATCTGATCAGCTTGGCCTTCTGCTCAGCTTGCAGGTCGACCGCTACGAAAGTCATTACCTCTGCCTGGCTAAGGTGTATCTGCACCTCTTCTTTCTCTTCATAAACTAGAGTAGGCGGTTTTTCGGTTATGGCGTTTACCTCGTGTCGGGAAGCTTTCCGAGCGGACTTAGCCTCCGCCTTCACCATCTCAACGTAGCAGCGCCGAGCAGCCAATTGGTCTACTTTGACTTCCCCGACCCGGTCCTCTACGAGGAACTTGATCTTCTGTCAATAGGTCGAGACTACTGCCCGGAATTCGTTGAGGGTCGACCTGTAACGACCCGCCTCCTACTAACTAGGCTGTGAGGCCGATCGTTACATTATGCTGTGCTAACTATTCCATGACCATCATTAAATCTAAGTGCGGAAGCTGTACTAATTAAAATTTTGCTAAACTATTATCATTTCTTGATTCTACATGTGCTAAGGGGTGTAATCTAAACTATTCATGACATATATTACATCCCCCAATGGTCAAGGAACTTAACTAAGAGTTTCTTGCTGATATCAGGCCTCCCAATCGATCCACGGATCGATTGGAATGGCCGGATCGATCCATTGATCGATCCAAGTGGCTACTGTATGTGGGGCTTAGGTTGGATCGATCCAGTGATCGATCCAACACGCTACTGTGCTTGGGCAATATTCTGGATCGATCGGCTGATCGATCCAGACTGGCCAATCGATCCAGTGATCGATCCCAGAGCCTTCTGTTCACGACAGAATTTGCTGGATCGATCGGCTGATCAATCCAGAGGCCTACTGTTCGCGGTACGAACTTCTCAATCGATCGGTTGATCGATTGAGAAGCCTCCAATCGATCAGCCGATCGATTGGGGCTTCTGATTTCGTACTAGAAGTCTGATTTCAGCACTGTTTCGTGCCTCAATCACACATACAAGTTCTAAAATGACTGGGAACATTCTAACATCACATAACTAATGTTCTAAGCAAGGTAGAGTGCATAATTTACTAGTTCATGGCATTTAAACATACTAAAGTGCGAAACATGGTAAAATGCTAAAAAGTTCCAATGATTTAAACAAAACTTGCTAGATCCCTAAGATCTTTATTCCAAGTTCCATCCACACACATCTTTGCAGCATTGTCCTCCAGCCTCCGCTAGTCCATCTTCCCTTTACCTTTATCTGTAGTATAAGGAAAAGAAGTATTTATAAACTTTCGCTTAGAAAACTGATCATAGTAATAGAGCTAATCATAAACTATCAGGTTGTATCAACAGAAAGCTACACCGATATAAAACTGAGCTAAGCTAATACTAATCTGATGCTTAATACCGATCCTCCTGCATGTCGTGGAGCCTGGTTATTAGTACAGCTTCAGCATCAGATTAGTATTAGCTTAGCTCAGTTTTATATCGATGTAGCTTTTTGTTGATACAACCTGATAGTTTATGATTAGCTCTATTACTATGATCAGTTTTGCTTTCTATGTGTTGTATGTCATGCCATGCTTAGCATATTCAGTATGTATTTCAAATAGCATGTTTTAAAAACATAATATTGCATCGAATGCATGTTTTAGTGAGGTAGATGGTTTCTTACTAAGCTCTCAAGCTTACAGATACTATTTTCCTTATACTGCAGATAAAGGTAAAGGGAAGATGGACTAGCGGAGGCTGGAGGATAATGCTGCAAAGATGTGTGTGGATGGAACTTGGAATAAAGATCTTAGGGATCTAGCAAGTTTTGTTTAAATCATTGGAACTTTTTAGCATTTTACCATGTCACTACAAGAATTTTTGCATTCAACAACACCCAATAGACAACGCTTTTTAATAAAAACGTTGTCGTTCTTTGTTTTACAACGCTTTTAGTGAAAAGCGTTGTCTATGGTATTTACTTTTTACTAAAGACAACGGTTTTTAATGAAGTGTTGTCTTTAGTGTTGTTGTTTATGGTCAAAGACAACATTTTTTTAAAAAACGTTTTTTAAAGTGTTGTGTATGTTTCCCCTAAACTCACTTAAAATAAATTCGCAGCCCTCGCTTTGCTAAACTCTAAACCCTCAACGCGCGCGCGCCTTCTCCTCACCACTCCTCTCCACGAGTTCGCCTCTCCTTCTCCTCTCCACGAGTGCCTTCTCCTCTCCTTCTCCTCTCCACGAGTGCCTTCTCCTCTCCACTCCTCTCCACGAGCGCCTTCTCCTCTCCACGAGCGCCTTCTCCTCTCCTTGCCGCGTGATCTCCTCTGAACCCTAATCTCGACCCAAACTCCTCACGCAAAACTCCTCACGCCGGCCCAACTCCTCCAAGTCGAGATCCCAAACCTCGCCTTTCCCCCTCTCCTCTCTCAAAGTCCCCTTCCTCCCACCGCCGCTGGCGCCGCCTCATCTTCCGCCACTGGTTTCTCCCTAGGCGCTTCTTCCTCCGCCGGTTCCTCCCCATCTCTCTTCGGCCTCTCAACCTTTGGCTCCTCATCGGCCGCATCCTCAGCCTTTTCTACCTCCAGTCTTTTCTCGACGTCTGCTCCATCTTCCGCCGCTTCTACCTTCAGTCTTTTCCCGCCATCTGCTCCATCCTCCGCCTCTACTACCTCTAGTCTTTTCTCGCCATCTGCTCCATCCTCCGCCTCTACTACCCCCGGTCTCTTTTCCTTGCAGGCGGTCTCTTCTCCCAAACCTATCCCTTTTCCCTCAGCATCCGCCGCACCTTCCGCTTCCTCAAGCCCTAATTTTGGTTTTGGATTGGGGGCTTCGACTCCCAACTTCGGCTTCGGTTCGTCTTCCACTGCTGCCTCTCCGTTGTTTGGTACTTCCGCTTCCCCTCCGGCGTCGGCGCCGGCCTTGTCCTCGGCTCAGACACTGTTTGCTTCGTCAGCTAGTGCCGCACCTTCGGTGCCTTCGTTTGCTACGTCCTCATCTCCCCCCGCCTTTTCTGTGCCGACGACGTCTGCTCCAGCTCCATCCTTCGTATCCCCGTTTCCTGCCTCCTCCTCTGCGTCCCCTCTATTCTCTTCTTCTGCTACCGCTACCTCCTCTCCTGCCATCACCAGCATTTCGACCTCTCCTTTCTCCTTTGGAAGTGGCAGTTCCTTTGCTCCGAGTTCGTTCGATGCCGTGTCGTCTGGTAGTACTACTTCTGTTTTGTGAATGATGATGTTTTAATTTGTGACAACCATCCATCTGGATTATTGGTGTTATCTGATCGTTAACTTGACGTCGCTCTCTGTGTTTAACCTTGTTGTAATTGATTTTTTATTAGGATATGTCAGTGGTTGGTGTTCCAGACTGCTTGCTCGACTAAGGTTACTCGTCGCTTTGGAATTGCTATGGCCACTTGGGTAGAGAAGGTCGGGGCTCAAGGGGCCTCTGTTGTTGTGAAGGGTGTTTGCTACGACAATCCGATTGGGTTCACTCGGGCTGTAGGATTTCCAGGGTCTTATTTACACAGTTGCTAAGATCATGAATCGTTAGTGCGGCGGCTGGTTAATAATTTACTAGTTAACCAACTAAGCTCTGTATAAGATTTAACTGTACCTGGGCTATTCAAATAAACTATCTCAATATCGACGAATATTAGCGTTAGAAGAAAGGAACAAAGCTTAAATGCTGTTTAGCAGCAGTTTAGTAATTTAGAGATTGATCATATGGAAACTAATCCAATTCAGAAATGTTCATATATACAAAAAAAGAGTAAAGTAATTAAGCAGTCGCCGGAACTTTCTTGGGTATCAAAGAAAAGGCTGGAGGTTAAATATATTTGCATTAACAAAAAAAAAACACTTTTCTTTGTCAATTTGTGTTGAATTTAGGCCATTAAACGAAAGTATTTTCTTCAACTATATATGATATACAAATTAAAAGTTGATATTACTTATTCCAAACAGTCTGGTAGTATGGTTTCATGGTAAATTACTTCTCCTTTGAAAGTATGATGATGTTTTGTGAATGATGATGTTTTGGAAAAATTGTCACTTAGGTGAAAGGATGTTTTCTGGATTAATATGCAAGTACAAAGCACTGTATTATATGTTATTCTGTAAAGTTCTGTCAGTGTAAATTATCTAGTTTCTTTATCTAGCTTTTGTTCTACTATTGGGTTTGTTTTTCTAATAATTACTCGTGCAGCAAAATACTGAGCAAGAAGCTGTAGATCTTATAATCAGGTAAAGTAGAAAAAGTTAACTACTTCATTATGCTTTCATCTTAGTATTTGTATATTTGATTTGTCTTCTTTGAACCAGCTTCAAGTCAAAAAGCCAGATCCTCTAGATAGCTGTTAAAAATAAGGTATTATTTGGTTTGTCAGTGATCTTAATATTTGGTAATTGATGCTCACGACAGAGTTCCAACGCTGCATGATTACCTTGTTCAAGCAGATTGCTCGCTGCCTCAGTAGCTCGCATTTTCAGAGTTCCACAGCTCTTCTTTCTTATGATGATCTTGTTCTTGCAGATTTGTGTTTCCTCTGTGGACCCTTTGGCATTTCCTTCTGCAGTGGAAGCAGGTGCCCAAATGGTTAGGATGCGATGAACTTGACTGGTTTCGATCGGATTGTCTGTCATACCAAACATTAAAATCCTTGTGCTAAATGCAGGTGGAAATTGGAAATTATGATTCTTTCTACGAGATGGGAATTCAGTTTTCCCCTGAACAGGTATATGAATCATGATCGTACTTTTCCTTGCAGTTCCTCGAGTATTTTCAGCTATTTCTATCTCGTCACTATTCTGTGGTGCCATTGTCAGATTCTAAAGCTCACTAGAGAAACTAGAAGGATTCTTCCATCCATTACACTGTCTGTAACCGTGCCACACATGCTTAGTCTCCCTGATCAGGTAGCTCATTTATTTCCTCGTAAACTGAGATTTGTCACTAACACAATCTCTCGTTGTTTTTTGTTCAATTTAAAAAGGTGAAGCTAGCAGAGTTGCTGGAACAGGAAGGTGCTGATATAATCCAAACTGAAGGAGGGAAATACTCAAGTCCATCAAAACCTGGTGTCCTTGGTTTGATCGAGAAGGTAACAACAGTACGAATAAGAAATCTTAGCACACTTGTGATGAAAAATGTGATATTTTTCCTCTTTAAAATGTAGGCCACACCAACGCTAGCAGCTGCATACTCCATTTCCCGAGCAGTTCAGATTCCAGTTATGTGCTCATCTGGATTAAGCGCTGTCACTGCACCTATGGCTTTAACAGCAGGAGTAGCTGGTGTGGTATGCGTTCTTTTGCTTTCTAATCTAATCATTATCTGCTACTAGTGAAAGAAATATAGACTCTTTCAGATTCTCTTGTGTTCTTGATTATCTGCTACTACTTCATTGTCAGAAGTAGTTGAACACTAACACTTGGACGCCAACATTTTTGAGTTGGCGCCTAGATTTGACCATCTAACAGACACGGCTAAAGGATCAACTTCTATGAACACCCTTAATAACTTATATAGATATTTGTGAACAATTAGGTTGGTGGCTATCATTTATCCTCCCTTTTTGTTGTTTTTCCATGTACCCAATGCAACTTTCATTTCAAAGGTTCCAAGCTGATGAACAAGGATGGGTGGACACAATCAAGTCAGTGCGATTTGGAGGAGCTGTCAGGATTAGTACCATGGATTGGCTTGGGCAATCTCAATATTTGCGTCAAACTGTCTTCTGGCCTTCCCTATCATCTGCAGTATCTGAGGTATACTATGCACATTTACCGTGAATTTTCCTTATTGAGCTTGGGCTAGTGACGGTTACGAATGTATTTTATTTCAAGAACCGTATAAGCAAGTGTTCGTGCATCTAGTTTTATAACAATGCACTTCGTATCTTTGATCTAAAAAGCTTATGAAACAAGTCATCTTCTCCAAGCATGCCCTGGTCAACATGCTAGTCACCTACTGGAGTCATTTCCTCGATGGCACGGATGAATACCTGAAATCCATCCTCTACTCCACCATTCTTTGCCACTCCTCAAGCCGAAACAACTGCAAAGGTAGAGTCAACATCAAGTATTACATTGTGCCTGGCTACAAGAAGACCGGGGCCGCAAAATCCAATAAAGACAGGTCAAACATCAAGTAGCATTTTGTAACTTATTCCTCTTAGGTTATATGCTTGGTTAATATATATGCTTAGAACTTGTAAAGACAGGTCAAACATTAATATGCTTGGTTAATATATCCATCTACAGCACTCCTTTTCTACTCCCCTGCTTTGTTCCTTTCTGTTTGATCTTTTGTCTACTTCTCTAACCGGGCTTCTAGCTACCCCTTTTGTGTTTCTGGTTTCTCTCTTTTGAATCTTTATGGACAGATCGAGCAGAATATTCGTGCTTGGCAGTGTAGATCGAACTGCATATGCGAAAGGCATCAGAATCAAGGAAGGGAGCGGAGGGTTTCCCAAAGTTCCTTTGATTTCTCCAATTCTCCTCATGGCAGGTTTATCAATCTGCCCCTTTCTCTTCTACTTGTTCCGTAATTTCTGTGTAAAAGGTTTAATGAATTATTTCCGATTTTTTAAGATTTAAATTTTATGTTGTATATATATCACAATATCACACGAGGCTTAATGATCACAATTTTTTTTTTGAAAGCAACGGATAGGGAGATCCACCGGTAATATGTATCCTACTATATATCCAGTTATGAATTGATCATTGCTTTTGTAATGTGTTCCTCCTCAGTTTATTGAAAATTGAAATTGCCGTCTATGGGTGAATTATGTATGTCGACGAGCTTATATATCGCATGGTTATTATGCAATGCCACAGAGATTTATCTCTTTGGAGCCTGCATCACTTCTTTGAAGCTTCTGAATGGTAAGGACCTGCTCTTTGTTCAATCTGATATGTTGTGTTTTTAATGGACATAAGCAGATCAGGTTCTGATAGTTCTTGTTCATTGTTATCTCTTCACATCTTTTATAATTTCTTTCTGATGTAGCTCAGCATCTAAATTTCAGGGATTAGCACAGAACTAATGCCAATTTTTTTATTTTGATGCAGTGTTTAAAGAGCTTGAGTAGAAGTTGGCCCTAAAGAAAACTTGTCAGTTACGATATAAACACACTTACGGTATGAATTACATGTATATATAACATTGACATATTATTTAGTACGAGATTTACATGTATGAAAGTTTTCATACAAAATTTCTTGATTGCCTACAACCCCAGGTGTGCTGATGACAAGTTGAAGAAGATGGCTCTAAGAGTGATAGCTGAAAGCCTTTCAGAAGAAGAGATTGCTGGACTTAAAGAAGCAATTCCATGCGATGGACACCAACAACAGTGGTTAGTCAATGATGAGGTTTTGTAAAACTTGTGTGTTTGAAAAATTATTGTCATGAAGTTAAGGATAACTTGTATGATACAAATTTAATTTGTGGATCAATATGTATACATTTTGTTTGTATAATATAAAGTTTTATTTATTTGTTAAATAGTCTTATTATAAAAATGATTGTGGTTGTGGATATTCAATTATATGTAAATTTTGAGTATTTTTTATAATTTTTGCTATTTAATTAAGAAAAACACTATTTTTTATAAATTTAAAAAGACAACGTTTTTAAGTAATAAAAGACAACGCTTAAAAAATAATGTCTTTGAGACCAACCACAACGCTTTTAAAGCGTTGTCTTTGATATGTGCATTTTTACAACAGCATCTTTAACAACGCTTTTTAAGAACGAATAGACAACGCTTAAAAAGCGTTGTCTTTGTGACCAACCACAACGCTTTTAAAGCGTTGTCTTTGATATGTGCATTTTTACAACAGCATCTATAACAACGCTTTTTAAGAACGAAAAGACAACGCTTAAAAAGCGTTGTCTTTGTGACCAACCACAACGCTTTTAAAGCGTTGTCTTTGATATGACTTTCTACAACACCATCTACAACATCACTTTTTAAGTACATACGACAACGCCAAAAAAGCGTTGTTGTTTAGCTTTTTTCTTGTAGTGTGTTTCGCACTTTAGTATGTATAAATGCCATGAACTAGTAAATTATGCACTCTACCATGCTTAGAACATTAGTTATGTGATGTTAGAATGTTCCCAGTCATTTTAGAACTTGTATGTGTGATTGAGGCACGAAACAGTGCTGAAATCAGACTTCTGGTACGAAATCAGAAGCCCCAATCGATCGGCTGATCGATTGGAGGCTTCTCAATCGATCAACCGATCGATTGAGAAGTTCGTACCGCGAACAGTAGGCCTCTGGATCGATCAGCCGATCGATCCAGCAAATTCTGTCACGAACAGAAGGCTCTGGGATCGATCACTGGATCGATTGGCCAGTCTGGATCGATCAGCCGATCGATCCAGAATATTGCCCGAGCACAGTAGCGTGCTGGATCGATCACTGGATCGATCCAACCTAAGCCCCACATACAGTAGCCACCTGGATCGATCAATGGATCGATCCGGCCATTCCAATCGATCCGTGGATCGATTGGGAGGCCTGATATCAGCAAGAAACTCTTAGTTAAGTTCCTTGACCATTGGGGGATGTAATATATGTCATGAATAGTTTAGATTACACCCCTTAGCACATGTAGAACCAAGAAATGATAATAGTTTAGCAAAATTTTAATTAGTACAACTTCCGCACTTAGATTTAATGATGGTCATGGAATAGTTAGCACAACATAATATAACGATCGGCCTCACAGCCTAGTTAGTAGGAGGCGGGTCGTTACACGACCGGCCCAGGATGACGTTATAGGCTGATGGGGCATCTACGATGATGAAGGTGGTGGTCCTGGTCCTTCGGAGCAGCTCTTCTCCGAGTGATATGGCCAACCTTGTCTGACCGATCAGCTGGACCTCGTTGTCGGTGAACCCGTACAAAGGGGTTGTCATCGGTAGCAACTCGACCCAGTCGATCTGGAGCTGGTCGAAGGCCTTCTTGAAGATGATGTTGACCGAGCTTCTTGTGTCAATAAATATGCGATGAATAATGTAGTTGGCAATTACCACACGGATGATGAGGGTGTCGTCGCGTGGTACTTCGATCCCATCGAGATCCTTGGGACCAAAGCTAATTTCGGTCCCGTTCGCCCTCTCTTGGCTGCATCCTACAGCATGGATCTCCAGTCGTCTAACATACGACTTCTGGGCTCAGTTGGAGTCTCCGCTGGTCGGCCCACCTGCTATGATGTTGATTTCACCCCGAGCGGCATTGCTTTGGTTTTCCTCCTCCCGAGCGGAGTGCCCGACTCACCCGCGTGAGGTTGGGGCGCGGTCGTCACTCTTTGCTTGATGATGGTGTTGCCGCTTGGGTGACCTTCTAGTCTCCTCTCGCCATCCGGTACTCGACCACCTATATCGTAGTTCAGGAGAAGGCGATCGACGGCGATAACTCCTGGGAGTCGGCTGGGCCACTGCAGGGACTCCGCGACAGTCTCGGTTGTTGTGGGTGGCGAATTGATGGAAGGCACAAAACATAGGAGTCCATACCTTTCCCTTGGACCTTGGTCGTTCGGCTGCCACGTGCTGGACGGCGTGTGGACTTCCTGATGTGGTCGTGCCACATCGGCTTGGGCCCCTCTTGGAGGCTGATGGCTGGTTGGCGGCCTTCGTTCGATGTGCACAGCCGGTTCTGATGGCGGTTCTTTCCTTCAGGCCGCCTGAGCTTCCTCCACGTTGATATACTCGTTGGCCTTCTTTAGCATATGGTCGTAATCGTGGGGTGACTTCCTGATAAGCGAGAGGAAGAAGTCCCCATCGATGAGCCCTTGGGTGAAGGCATGCATCATAGTTTCGGATGAGACCGTGGGGATGTCCATGGCCGCCTGGTTAAAATGTTGAATGTAGGCTCGTAGAGTCTCTCTAGGCCCTTGCTTCATAGAGAACAGACTGACGCTGGTCTTCTTATAGCGCCTGCTGCTCGTGAAGTGGTGGAGGAAAGTCGTTCGAAAGTCTTTGAAGCTCTGAATCGGCCCGTCCGGCAATCTTCGAAACCACCGTTGTTCTGAGCTGGATAACGTAGTGAGGAAGACTCGGCACTTAACTCCATCCGTGTATTGATGAAGGGTTGCAGTGTTGTCAAATTTACCGAGGTGGTCGTCTGGATTAGTTGACCCATTGTATTCGCAGATCGCCAAGGGTGGGTAATGCCTTAGCAGGGGATCCCGCAGAATTGTCTCGGAGAATTGGTGGTTAATCCGCTCGGGAGACTAGTCGGCTTGGGGCACTTTACCTTTTCTTGCGTCCCGAGCGGGAACTTCGTCCGATGAGGACCGATCCCGATTTGCTTGTGCGATCTCATATGGCGTCTGGAACAAGGCTCGATGGAATGGAATTGGGGCGGGTGACGCTTCTACTTGCGTGTCGGTCGGACCCTTGTTTTGCCCCCATATGGAAAGTTGTTCCAGCCGGTCTTCTTGTGTCACTCGGCCTCCAGATGCTGAGGTTGCTTGTTGCGCCATCCGATCGGCTAGCGCCTTCTATTGCTGCTCTATTATCTTGGCCGCTCGCGCCTGTACGAGCGCGTCGAGTTCCTCTTGAGAGAGCGTCACAGTATGCTAGCGTCCAACTTCTTCCATCTCCTTAGCTCGGATTCAGGTGCGTTCCCACAGACGGCTCCAATTTGATCATGTTTGAGAGCTTGATCCTATCCGAGAGCTGAGTCGATGGACGTTGGGGATGTGGCGCTCCTGTTGACTGGCTACTTCTATAAAATACCGAAAATAGGCGAATATTAATAAGGGAATTTTCTGAAACTTTTGAAAATTTTTCGGGATTTTTCCGGATCTCGTATGGACGAGTTAACGGGGATAAAAACAGGGCCCGGGAAAGCCTGTTTAGGCGATCCGTTTAAGCGAGGAAATGTTTATATTTACATTTCCTTTTCTTTTAATTCTTTTTATTTTTTTTATTTATTTCCTCATCTCGCCGAACCCGAGCCATCCCCGCATTTCTTCCCTTTTCTCCCCGACGCCGCCGCACCTTCTCTGAGCCCTAACTGCCGGAGCACCAACCGCCTCTCCCACTCGTGCATAAGCCCGGACCAAGGGAGAAGCCGACGCCTTCTTCTCTTTGTGTTTCTTCTCTCTGTGCTTGTGCCCGTACGACACCGCCGATTCCTTGTTGCTGCCTTCTCTGGACCGAAGCAGCGCCGGCCATCGCCGGCCATCCTGTGCCCTAGTGCCGATCTCCTGCAGTGCTCTCCTTTCCTCTGCCCTCGTCACCTCCTTACCACCGAGATCCCTGAATCACCGCCGAGCCCTAGTTTTCGAGCCGCACATCGCCATCTCAACCCTAGTTCTCCGGCCGACTCCTCTAGTGCTGTTCACCATCACTGTTTCCTCCTCTGTGCCAGCCACTGAGCGCCGACGTCTCTTCCCCTCACTGTCGCCGGCCATCAGGTACAGCCGAGCCTTAGTTGGTTTTGGAGGTAAGTTGTGAGGTGTGGAATTTGGGTTATGGCTTGATCTGTGTTAATGATCTCAGTTCTTGGCCTTGCTTGGACCAGTCGGTGGATTTCTTCTCTCTGTGTTGCTGCTGTGCCCTAGTTCATCCACTGCCGGTGCCCCTCTCTTCTTTACAGCAGAGTGGTGATCTTAGAGGTAAGGGAGTTGCCCTAATTAGTGAATTGGGTACTTGATTCTTGTGTGGTGATTGCTTGATCCTTTTTGTTGCTTTGAGCAGTGAAGTGTCCGACTTGTGTAGTGTGCTGTGGTTTGTTCTAGATTTCCAGCAGCAACCCCATCAAGTAGTCCTTGTTTCAGCAGCAACAACAACGGTGGTTGAGGTATTGTGGAGAAATTTGATCTTCGTTGTAGATGATTGGTAGTTGGGTTAGCAATAATTGTTAACCTAGTTTGGGAATTTATTTAATTGTGTAATTAGGGTTAATGAAGTTAACCCTAAATGATCTATGGTTTAGGACTTAGTTTAGTTAATGATGCATGATAGAGTTAGCTAAACTAAGTATTGTGACTCAGGATTTTGACGCGAGACGAGTATCTCGACGTTGGCTTTGGACCGGATACGATCCTTTCTTATTGGAGGCGGGTACTTTGATTTATGTCTTTTGATATGCATAATAAAGTGTTTAACATATAGCAATGATTGTGTTATCCTTTTGATTCGGTTGGTCACTACATGATCTGTTTCATGTTATTTGTTTATTTATTATGCACTACATGTTATTATTTATCTGACCATACATGCTTTCGATAGTGACCCAACCATGTGATACATCATGTTCAGGACCTAGGGTTTATATGATACCCTATCTGTTTGTGTACCTTCCATCTGATACATTAACTTGTGGTACACCTTTTATTTATGTATGGATCTTGCTATGCTATTCATGATATTGCCATGTTTAGAGTCATGCATCATTTAGCATGATTGCATGCTGTGCGGTTGTCTGCTCCATTATTGTGAGCGCATCGCCAGTTACATGTACTGCACACACCACCACCACCCATGAGTTAGTGGTATATCAGACAGGTGTGTGGCGGTTCTGCTATTTGGCTCCGTTGGTCTGAGGACTCAGCGTGGTAGCCGGCAGTCAGTTCCGCTCTGTTTGGCTCCGCTGGCATTTAGTGTAGCAGCGTAGTAGCCGGCAGATGGTGGACTCTGTTTGGCTCCGTTGGTCAGGTGACTCAGCGTGGTAGCCGGCAGAGATATCCTCCCCGTCATTGTGTACCGGGAGATGAGAGCATTGAGCTCCCCCATTTATGATTTGGGGTCAGAGGACAGGAGTACTCCGACAGCATTCCGTCCACTCGGTCGCTCTGCAGGAGCAGTGATGTCAGAGTGCACGGTCACCATATGCATTTATTGCATTTATTGTTTGTGATTGTTGCATTTACTTGCTGCATTTATATGGATGCATATGATTGACATGCATACAGGATTTATGACTTCCCCGATCTGACGACCCTGCTACCTTTGTACTTTGATCCCGGTTAGTACAGTTATCTCCTGATTTCGTTTCAGTTGCATTTATCCTTCTCGTATTCAGGAGACTGTACGCATGATTAGTGTTGTCTGTTATTTGTTTTATTATGCATATCAGTTGTACCTGCTGAGTGTTGGACTCACCCCGCCTCCATTGTTGATATATTTTCAGGTTGAGGCTGTCCGGAGCAGTTCCAGTCGCTGGTCCCCACAGGCCGTAGTGCTGGTCCCCATCTGCTGGTTTTTGAGTTGTTATGTTATTTTAGTTTTTCTCTATCAGACTTTGTTTTAGTCTTGTTTTGAGTTTTACATATGGATATTGTATGGAATCTTTTCGTTTAATGGACTTTTGGTATGATTTGGATTTTATTCTACTACATGCCTGCCTGGACGGCAGAAGAGGTGAGTTCGTCGGATTTGAGTTTTACGAGTGTAGTTGAGTAGGGTGGATTTCGAGTCAGACTATTATTATTTGTGATTTCTATTATTAACTGCGTGGTTGTGACAGCCAGAGGCTGAATATCTATATAAACTGCGTGGTGATTGTTTTTATTTGTGTTATTATTCCAGCCGCATGTGGCAGAGGTATATAGTGTTTGTAGAAAAGTTTCAGATTGTCCGCCGTACAGGGGAGATGCTGCCGAAATTTCTTCGGACAGAGACTCCTCCGGGGCGTGACAACTTCCTATGAGGGCGTAAGTCTCCTGCTGACGTGAACCTGTAAACACAACGCCGAGCCGGGGAGGGGTTCCACGGCGATGGCCCTCCGACGCTCAAGTAAGATCTCCGATGAAAAAAGAAGTAGAGCCGAAAAAGAAACGAGAACTGTAACTATAGTATATATGTGTGCATACCTCCGTTGAAATCTGGGGGTCCTTATATAGGGCTCCCCAGAGGCGCGAATACGCTCCCCAAGGCGTGCATGCTCCTCAAAGCATACCTGGAATGGATGTGTCAGAAAAGCGTGCAGGACGTCATACCTTAATAGCACGAGCATATCTCTAACGTAACAGTGGAAGTTTCCCCCGTACGATTCTCTGTCTGACCATGCCACCGACCATGCCTCTTCTCGGAGGCACTGGTTCCTAGGAAGATATCACCAACTGCTCCCTTTGTCCTTTACCGGGCCGAGCGTAGGAACTGCTCGACTAGCACCTTTCCCTGCCCGAGCGAAGGGACTGCTCGGCTAACGCCCTCCCGGCGCCACCAAGGTCGGATCGACTCGGATGTCTGCTCGGCCGATGATTTGATGTCCGACTCCGCCCTATCGAGCGAGGGAGCCTTAACTGCCGGGTCGATGCTATGTTCCTGGTTAGCCGAGCGGGATGTCCGCTCGGCCTTTATCTCTTCCTGTTTTGCCTTATGAGCGTCGGAAACTCGGCGTTAGGCCGAGCTGTCGATATGCTAGGTCAGCTATTCTCCCCGCCGCTTGGGAAGGTAGCTCGCCCGATCGGCCGCCTGCCCTGGATGTTGACCACTTTGACTTCCTACCGGGCGGGCCTCGTCTTACCACCGGATCATCTGACAACTTTAAGAACTTTGTAGCTACGGGGTGCTACTATCTGCTGCTCAACCATAATAATATCTGTAAAATAACATTACAACACACTATACTAAATTTTACAAATATGCATGACATCAATACAAAATAATATGGAAATTAATAGTTTCAACATCACATTAACATCTATCTAATCAACGTTAACAGTTTCAAAGTCTTCATCGCTAGACTCTGTTAGTACAAATTCATCCTCACTATTGGACATCTCTCCATGATCTATCTCCTCGTAAGTGACATAACATCTATAAGTAATTGAGATGTGGATTGGAGTTGTGAATTAACTGAATGTCTCTCCACTTCGTTATTCTGAAATGCATCTTGATTTTGAGCAGTGATGGTGTTCAACATTTCTATAATCGAGCGAGGCTTCATTTGACTAACAGACAACCATTCACTATATTTCTTCTCTTCGTAGGATATTCAAGATAGAAAACTTGACTCACTTGTACCCCAAAAATAAAAGGTTCAAACTTGTTGAACCTTTTGTTTGCATTAACCTCAACTAAATTATAGTTTGAATATATTCTAGTACCTGTTCTTGGGGTAGGATCTGTTGAGAATCTTAAGGCTGGCTAGAAGGGGGTTGAATAGATGTTGACTCCATAACTATTGGGAGACTTTGGAGCTAGAGGGGGGGTGAATAGCTTGCTTCGCTTTGATGATGGAGATTGGCAGCGGAATACTCGAAGCTAAGCTCCTCTAATGCTAACAAATGGGATTTACTTGGTATCCACCTCAAATGAGGTGACTAATCCAAGGATCCACATAATGCACACCTCTACACTATGAAAACACTCATTCTCAGAAATAATCCAGAGGTAGAGAAGTCTCGTACAAGCTTAAGAGTAAAAATACAACTCAAAACAAGGAAACAAATGTAAATACAAATCATAACATGACTTAGCACTTTAAATCTTGATTTGCTTGAGCTATTCTTGCTTTGTAATGCCTCTTAAAGGTGGGAAATGTAGTAGCACTTGTCTTCCCCAAATCTCAAGAATTGGCGTCGAAAGCTCTGATGAAACAGTGCACGAAAAACCCTTTTCTAGGGTTACTGGTGGCACCTTAATCGATTACCATCTCAATAGCCTGCATAATGTTTAATTTTCTGAAGTTTAATCAACTACCCCAATCAATTAAACCTTCCTAATCGATTAGCCTAATCGATTAGGAAGGTTTCTATTCGCATGAGAATTAGTCGTAAGCGATTAAGCCTCCCTGCTTAATCATTTACCATAGCTTCTATTTCTCATAGAAATGACCTTGATCAATTAGTCTAATCGATTAAGGATTATTGAATTGATTACCCTAATCAATTCAACTTCATTTTATTTCTCATTGAAACAACCTTAATCGATTAGTCTAATTGATTAAGGGTTGCTGAATCAATTGCCCTAATTGATTCAGCTTCATTCTGTTTCTCGCAACTTTAAGTGTAAGCGATTACCCTTTTATCTTAATCAGTTAACACATGTTGTAATCGATTAACCTAATTGATTACCAAATCATAACTTCTAAACCTAAGTCTAAGGTTTCCTTCACCTGACATCCAGTCAATTGTGACCTGTTGGGACTCCTCGTTGTCTAGCATTCGATCAACCTTGACCTGCTGGGACTTCTTCACCAAGTGTCCAGTCAATCTTTTGACACACTTGGACTTTTCTCCTCGTATCAAGTGTCCGTTCAACCTTGATCTACTTAGATTTATCATCTCATGCCAAGTGTTCAGTCAGCCTTGACCCACTTGGACTTCCAATCACCAGGTGTCCGGTCAACCTTTGACCCACTTGGATTTTCAATTGCCTAGCTTCACCGATCGGGACTTCCTTACTGCCTAGCTTCATTCACTAGGACTTTTCACCTGGCTTCACTCACCAGGACTTTCATCTGTCTAGCTTCACTCACTAGGACTTTTCATCTGCCTAGCTTTACTCACTAGGGTTTTTTAATTTCCTAGCTTTACTCACAAGGACTTTCACACCAAGTGTCTAGTCAACATTGATCCACTTGGATTTCCTTCTTCTGCCACCCTTCTCATTGGACTTGCCCTTGCCTGACCTCCAATTAGGACTTCCCAATCAAGTATCCAGTCAACCTTAATCTACTTGACTCTTCTTCACATAAAATTGGTCAAACCTTAACTAGAGGGGAATTATACCAACAATCTCCCCAAATAGATAATTGCACCTGTAATTTTCATATATTGTCAAATATCAAAACCCAAATATTATGAGTCAAGCTTGAGTCAACTCAAGCTTAGTTAAACTGGTTAACCTTGACCTAGGAAAATTTCACCAACAAAAACATTCTCTTTCTATGTATTCATTAGTGCGCAGCGAAATACAAACACTACAAATACGAATACAAAAGATAAACTACAAAGACAAGAAGAGCAAACCACTACACGTCAATTTATGTGGTTCAAAGATAACTTGCTCCTACTCCATGACTGTCCATAAGGTGGACGATATCTATCTGTCGGTAGATTAGTTCCTATAAAATTTTTGACTAGCATAATCCTCCTTGTCGATGGAGAAACCTTACCACAACTCAACCAAGAACACACAAATTTCTAGAAGGCTTGGAGACTATAATTAGGCTTTAACCAAGTCTAATTTTGTCAACCAAGGATAGCCACCCCAAACTCCATTATATAGAGTCGACTTGTGCTGGCCAACGGTCTTCCGCAGAACCCGCGATTATGCCAACAGCTCTTTACCAGTCGACTGGTGCCATCACTAGTCGACGGATCCCTTCAACCGTCGGACATAGAAGTATTCTGTGCCCTGCCTCAGTCAATTGCTCTAGACACCAGTCGATTGGTAAAATCTTAAACCTAGGGTTTCCCTTTCTAAGTACATTTCGCTCGTACTCGGACCCTCACGACTCACTTAACTCTTATTTGCAGCCTTGACCTCTTGTCTTCAAGTCTCCATCCTTTGGCTCTCGTCCCTCGAATGCATTCAAACTCGTGTCTTGTCCCAGTGCCATTTTTCGTGTATGCCTTGAAGAGCACTTCCCTTGGCTTGTTCTTGCTACCTTGTTCACTGTCCCTTAGATGCTCCATGCTTCATCGGACTCGAAGCCATCAAGCTAAGTTATATGTGTATCCTATAAACCTGTATAATTCAAATACACATATCAAATACAAGGATAAATCTAACTTAAATCCTTTGCCCAAACATCAAAACTCATGGTCACATCGGACCCTCAAGATTACTTCCAACAATCTCTCCCTTTTTGATCTTTGGTAATACGTTTAAGTTAGGGAAAACATAACAACAATCAACCATGCAAATGAAACATGTAACATGCATTGGAAGCTATCACAAGGCTCCCCCTACACCTAAACTCCCCATTGAGCTAAGATTTTTTACCTACAAGGATATTTAAGAACCTATCGCAAGGCTCTCCCTACTCTAAGTTTCCTATTGAGTTACAAATTTCTCACTATAAAGGTATTCAAGGTTTTCCACTTAACCTTACTTCTCCCCCTTTGCCTAATATAAAAAAACTTCCAACAATATCCTAATTAACAAAAATTTGATCATCCAAACTAACTCTAAATTCGTGTATTATCCCACAAGAATCTCATACAACTATACGAGTTGTCCTGATTAAACTCAGTGCTGAAAAAATAATTTCAAATTGTATCAGTCGATTGGTCCAGACCCTAGTCGACTGTCCTTATCGATATAACTTCATAGAACTATTTTGTGCTAAAAAAATACTATTACCAATCGACTGGTATCTGTATCAGTCGATTGTCACCCTATTTTCAGTCTAAACAATATTCTTGACTCAACTTCAGAAATATACTAAAAAAACCATAAACATCCAAAAATCTCTTAATTTTATAGAGATGTCTATTTTATCTGTGCCTACTTGGAAAAAATATATGCAAAAATATATCTATCACGGATCCCAAAATTGACATAAAATCTAAAACTATCTAAATGGTTCAATTAAACCTTGACTTAAAGTCCTACTTTTGACTTTCTCTTAATGTATCTGCTCATACTAAACCTCAATGCATCCCTAGTATTAGTTTATATGACATCTATACATCCAAAATAAATTTTCATGCAATATGTGTAAATACCCCAAGGTTGTTTCAATCAAGTCAGGTTAGGTCCTGTTAGTCTTTAACCCTTGTGTCTAAGTGTGCAGGAACTTAAAAGAATAGGAAGTTGAGTGAAAGATGTAGCTAGCGAGAATGATGGCATGGAAGAGAGTCGACGGGCTTAGTGAAGGCGCTGGAATTCTGTTATGTTTAAATTTTACTGTACAAAAATTGTACTAGTACAAAACTATTCCTAGCAACCCGCATGTTCGATCAGACATGTGTTTGATCAATCAAGCAAGTTCTTGATGGATCAAAGCACACCTTGATCGAAGCATAAGATCACTGGCATCTTATGTTGGTATTCAAAATCGATACAAAGAAAATTTGACTAATTACACAGCGAAATTAAAGAACTAGTCATACCTTTCCTTTGTAGCTAAAGACCTCTTGATCGTCTGTCGTATTCCTCTCCTCTTCTTGGACGTCGTGTGGGCGATGATCTACCAACACAACACTACCCTCCTTCTCTTCTCGATTTCCAAACCGTCGGTTACAAAAGAAGGCTCTAGGATGGGGCATCTTCTTCTCTTCTTCCTTCTCCTCTTCTTCCTCTTCTCCACTTCTTCCTCTTCTTCAAGCCGCCGCCCACCAAGGAATAGGAAGGGGGTGCCGGCCCTAGTTGTAGAGGAGGAGGGGCGCCAACCCTTGTTGTGGAGGAGGAGGGGCGTCGACCACAAGGAAGAGATGTGGCCGGCCCTAGGTGGAGATGTGGGCTGCCGACCCTAGACAAGGGAGAGAAGAGAATTGTGGAAACTAGGGTTTAGGGGCCACCATCTACTCCTTTTTATAGGCTTGCCGTTGGTTACAAAGAAAGAAAAATAATAGAATTCTGTTTAGAAAAATCTCCCTTTCTATAACCAAGTTAAACCAAACCAAGTTAAGTTAAACCAAACCAAGTTGTCGATGGGTGGATGTGAGGCTTTAGATATTGAGGCTACAACAGGGACCTAGAGGAGGAATTGGTTTAGGCCTCCTGATGGGCTTGGGCTTCCTGTGCTCGACCCGAACACTCAACTCAAGTCCATCAATAATAACCCATACCACTAAAGGGTTATTATTGAACTACTGCACTAATCCCATATTACAATATGAGCTCCTTCTTGTCATGAGTGTGTTAATCTCCCTATGTTTAAGATATCGTATGCCCGTAAATTAATTGAGTTACTGACAACTCAATTAATTAACATATGATTCCAAGAGTAGTACCACTCAACTTTATTATCATGCCGGACTAAGTCCACCTGCAGGGTTTACATGATAATCCTTATGAGCTCCTTAAGGGGGCATCATCAGCCAAAATAATTAGGACACAGATTCCTTCTATAATCAACAATACACCATATAAATAATACTATCTCCCAACTCTTCGGGCCTATTGATTTAACGAATAAATCTTACCCATTGATAAGTTAAAGAAATAAATACTAAGTATATGTGCTTGTTATTATATAGGGATTAAGAGGACGCACATTGATAAACCCTAATTTTGTCGTGAAATGGGTATCAAAAGAATTAAGTGACCGAATCCATTCTACACTAATGTAACATAGAGATAACTCGGGTCGTCTCCCAATGAATGTAGCCAATGCTTAATATTTTAGGATTGAATTATTATTTTTCTTGGGGTTTTGGGTTTTATTGACTTCTTGGATTAAGGAATGAAATAGCAAGACAAGTATGAAACTAAATCTAACGCAATGGAAGAAATCCTATCTATCTATCTATTAATCATGAACCCACAACATATTGTCACACTATGCTGTGAATTTCTTCATTAACAGATCCAAACAAATTAGAAACTAAACAAGAGCAAAATAAGAACAAGACAAGAACAAAGCAAACAATTCAGATTCTTGCATTTATGAACTAAACAATGAACTCAAGAACAAATCATATCTCCACTCAAAGAGTTAACAAACATTCAGTTGCATCGAAGACAACAAGAAACAGATCTAAACTTCGTGTAACCTTACCAATTCAGATCTATGAAACTAAACAGCCAAGAGACAATAAACGAAGCTCGAAATTGGAAACAGAAATGCAGAAATTAAAGAGAAAAGTATTGAACCGAAGTGAGCTAGGGCATTCCCAAATACTCATTGGATTGGACGAAGATGTCCACAGCACACAAGTGGTGAATAACCAATCGAATCAGATGAAACGCAGCTAGAATTAGAAATCGATGCAGAAATCAAAGGAGCTAGAAGCAAACACTTCTACTGGTTCAAATGAGTGCGGAGCTCCAAGGAAAAAGAATCGCTGGCTTAAAGATCAGGAAACCAGATCGAATCTGGTTTCCTCTCTGCTTCTTCTTCGCACGGGAATCGCTGCAGAAATAGAAATCAGATGGTTGAAATGGCGTCGCCGGCTCGAAGATGGAAGATCACCGGAGGAAGGGAAACGCCCTTGACCTCGCTTGCTCGCCGGCGGTGGATTGAATAGAGATCGCCGAAGCCGATCGCGCTCCTCTGTTCTTCGTCTCACACTGTAGAAGTTGACGATCTCCCTGTAGCTTCTCCTTTCCCATTTAAATCAGATCTCAGATCTGTGATGAACGGCTGTGATTTTCTCGGATCGATCCAACGGTGGATCTTGCTCCAAATCTTCAGATCTTGATCCCTGGTTGTGATCTACTCCCCAATGACTTGGATGACCCAGATTCTTCATGGATGTCTTAGATCTACTCCGATCTTGAATGAACGGCTGAGATTGTTCCAGAGCTTGATCTCCTTATTTAAGCTCAGGTTTGAACTCAATCTGAGTTGATCAAACTAGAGTCCTTGCCCTTTGATGCCTAGAAAGAATATAACCAAATATTAGTATCAAATACCTCAAATATGATATAATTTGCAATTAAGTCCATAAATGGCTCTAACTCATGAAACATGGTGTAAACATGACTTTAACATATGAGAAGATTAAAAAGTATGCTTATATGGATCAAAATGTCATAACAAAATGATAGTTATCAAATTCCCCCACACTTATTCTTGCACGTCCCGAGCAAGCAAACAAAATAAAGAAACAACTAGAAACCATCTCCACAATAATTCCCTAGCACTACCTAGAAGATAGTAAAAGAAATTTAACTAAGACCATCTAAAGATCACAAACAATCATGAATTCAATCCAAACAATAATCAGTAGGTATGGTGGTTTCAATCCAATCGAAAAATTAAGCAAGATGCAATCTCACAAGGTATTTACCTATTCTAGCTCTCACACTAAAAATTGCATATAAATGGAGCTCACTCAATGTCACTCACAACATTTCACTACCATAAGCTTGTTTATTTTCTAATTCTCCATCACTATAAAACATAGCATACATGAATCAAAAGGAATTATCATGAGGAATTAAAATGGAATCAAGAAGAACAATGAAAGTGAATGAAATAGGCAAAAGAAAATAATTCAATGAAAAATTGAGAAGATGAGAATATTGGAGGAATATACTTGATGAGTTGACCATTTGATGTGAAAAGAGATGAATACCATTTGTCATTACCAATTCAAAGTATCAAGCTAACCTCTCCTTCAATTTGATGATTATCCACAAATTTTGATACTCTATCTCCATATTTGATACTCTTGTCTTGCCACTATTTTTTTTCACTGTTTTCCACTTTAATTCCATCACTTGGAGACAAAAACAAACTCAAATCATGAAGAAGATGTCCCTCCCCCACACTTAAAGTATTGGCCGTCTCGGACAATAGAACAACACATGCCATCCAAATGCTTGATACACTTTTAAACCACCATGCTTTTTCCATTCTACATTCCGTTCTTCATTCTTTTCTTTTCCTTTTCCTATTCTTTCCAAACTTAAGTAACCAAGAGGTATAATTCCAAACCTGAACTCCAGCAAAAGCTCAAATCATTTTAACAAGAAGTAGAAGTTTAGAAACCTACATATGCAGTATAATCAGAAATCAACACTGTCACTAACTGTAGATTGAATTCCAGTTGTATTTGGTCAACAGAAGCTCAAAGAAACAGCATTAAACAGGATTCCAACTTCAGATATCCAGAAATCGAGTATATAAACAGCATAATGAAGTCAACTTAATTACAACATTAAGTTTCAGCTTTGTATTCAGAAATCAGCTACACACGTGCACATCTCCTATATTTTTTTCACTGCTGCACACTACAAATTCTAGCCACTCTGCAACTCTTCAATTATTAGATAACTAAACAAAGATATGACACTCCACAGATTTGAAATTGGCACACAAATCAGTTCCCAAAACTGATCTGCAGCTTTTTGACTTTTACTTCTGTTCTGTTTCTTCCTATAGTGCAGTTCTCTTCAAACATCAGCTGGTTCCAATATTTCTCAAGTAAATCTTCATTAAGTGCTATCATCACATATACTAAGCACTCAACTAAATTACCAAAGCTTAATCAGAAATGACATACAAAGATCAATAGTCCTGCTATGCCATTTCAGAATTAAAACTGAAGTGCAGCTGGAAAATTCCAGATTCTGCATCTCTGTATTCTGATCTTTGGACTTGTGTTTCAAGATTCAAGAGTTGAATCAATTCCAGCTTGAAGAAAGAAAATTCCAGCTCAAATAGTGGTCTCATTTAACATTAGAGGGATTGGAGCTTCAATCACTGATACATCATATTAAACTCTGCCAAATCAGATTTTGCAGAAACATCCAGTTTGGATTCTGAATTCTGAAAATCATTATTCAGATTTCAGAATCAGCAAAACTTGAAGTTGTAGTTGATAAGGAACTTCTCCATTACTTCAAAATTCACTGCTAATGAACTAATGTTACTACTCTAGTCATAACTTCAGGTTCAGAATTCAGATAGGATTGATGGCATCAACAGCAACAATCAGAAATCCAGCCTTTCAATTTTGTGGCACTCCACAGATTTCAGAAACAATTTCCCAATTCACTTCACAATAAATTCAACTATGATATCTATCCTCTTAAAATCTTCTTGAATTTGATTTGTATTTTAAATTGGTTCAACTTTGTCTGTTATTGGTACAGAATAGCAAAAACTTGGCCAAACCCCAAACACTTAAACATCTGATTCCTGAATTGTGAGTTCAAGAAATCCAGTTTTAGAGATAACTCAGACTTCAGAAATAACCAAGCTCTCAACAAAAGCAAGCTGCCAAATTGCATATCTATTGAATTTCTACTCTTACTGCCTAGTTTCAGAATCTGAAATTGAAGAAGGTCTTGGCAGAATTCAAGAAGAGTTCAACTTGGAAAGAAACATCATTCAGCACTGCCTTAATGGGGAATTAAATTCACCTTGTTCTCTTGTTCTCTTTTCATGAACCACACAATTTATAAAATGATTTATGCAACAATTCAAAACTTGGAAATCTGATACCCGAAGCCTACTAAAGAACTTCCAGACATGAAACTCATCCGTTCACCTTTATTGTCCCATGTCAGCTTTAGAATTCAATTCAGAGGAAGTCCAAGTCTGAGACATGAAGCTCCTTGTATGCAATGTCATGCTATTAGCACTGTAATGGTAGAAACCTAACTTGGACCGGTTATGATCAAAGTGTTGGAGGATCAGTGGCCGGCTTGAAGGGGGGTTGGATAGACGGCACCCCCAAATACTCGCTTTCTACACTATTGTTAGTTTACGCAGCGGAAATCTAATACTAACTACAAATATGAATACAAAGAAAGCTTAAGACAAGAATAAGAAATGCAAACCAAGCTAACACGTTGTTTAACGTGGTTCGGAGATTAGGGCTCCTACTCCACGGCTGTCCGTAAGGTGGACGATCCCGATCCTTCGGTGGATTAGCCCCCGGCAAACTCCGGCTATCTCAAGTCGCTCCTTGTGGGTGGAGAAACCTCACCACAAACTCACCAAGACCTCTTGGATTCCACAAACACTTGAGCACTTGTAGACTACTAATTAGACCTTAACCAAGTCTAATTTCGTCGCCTTGGTCGGCCATACCAAGCTCCTTCTTATAGAGCTTGGAACAAATCAGAACCTGATTTGCCCGTTACCAGTCGACTGGTCCTTGCACCAGTCGACTGATGCCAGCCCAACGGCTCTCTCAACGGCTATCTGCTACTACAGTACGCTACAGTAACTGCTACAGCGCGCTACAGTAACTGCTACAGTGCCGCTACATTAAAATCCTAAAACTAGGATTTTACTCCGAGTACAATCTCTCATGCACTCGTACCCTCACGACTCATTTGACTCTTCTTTGCAGCCTTGACTTCTTGCCTTCAAGCCTACTTCCTTTGGCTCTCGTCCCTCGGATGCATCCAAGCCCGCGGCTTGTCTCCAATGCCATCCTTCGCGTATGCCTCGAAGTCGCTTCCCTCGGCCATTGTCCTTGCTGCCTTGTCCATGGTCCCTCGGATGCCCCATCCTTCACCGGACCCGAAGCCGTCAACCCGAGTCACATGTGTCACCTGCAGTCCTGCACAACTCAAGTACACATATCAAATAACAAGGGTAAACCTAACTTAAACCCTTTGCCCAAACACCAAAACACATGGCCCCGTGGACCATTGGGATTGCTCCAACAATCTCCCCCTTTTTGGTGTTTGGCAATACGTTTAAGTTAGGGAAAACAAATAGCAAATAAACATGCTAATACAATGGACTTACGATGCCAAGGCTACACACTTGGACTTACTCCGCCGAATGGACTTACATTGCCAAGGCTACACACTTGACAACCGCCGAATGGACTTACGTTGTCAAGGCTACACACTTGGCAACCGCTGAATCAAAATGCAAACATGCATTAGAACCTATCCCAAGGCTCCCCCTACACCTACGCTCCCCAATGAGCTAGGATTTTACCACGGGCTTTTTAAGAACCTATCCCAAGGCTCCCCCTACACCTAAACTCCCCAATGAGCTAGGATTTTACCACGGGCTTTTTAAGAACCTATCCCAAGGCTCCCCCTATGCAAAGGCACTTAAGGTTTTCCCAATTTAAACCTTACTTCTCCCCCTTTGCCTAACATCCAAAAAGTTCTCCAACAATATCCCAATTGTTGAAAATTTCTCATCCAAACTGACCCTAAACTCATGTATTAATCCCTCTTGGATCCCATACATCTAAGTGAGTTGACATGGTCAAGAACAGCGCTGAAAAACACTTTCAGGCTGGTATCAGTCGACTGCCCCAAGTTCCAGTCGACTGCCCCCTTCGACAGAACCTTACAGAAACATTTTGTAGTCGAAATTTACTGTTACCAGTCGACTGGTATCATCACCAGTCGACTGGTATCGACAAAATGAGCTTACAGAGACATTCTGTGCTCAAAAACACTGTTACCAGTCGACTGGTACCCTATTTCTGAAAAAATCAGCCTTTTCAGGCCAACTTCAGAAATGCACCAGTAATTCCCTAGACCTCCAAAAATTCCCAAATTTTGTGGAGAGGTATATTGTACCCATGTCTACTTGGGAAAAATACATTACAAAATGTATCTATCACCAATCACAAGATTGATACAAAATCTAAAACTAGCTAAATAGTTCAATTGAACCTTGACCTAAAGTCCTAGTTTTAGCTTCCTCTTGATGTATTTGCCCATACCAACCCATAATGCATCCCTAGCATTGGTTTATATGGCATCTATACATCCAAAACTAATTATCATGCTATATGACCCCAAATGTCATATTTCTTGCATGAAACACAATCCATTGTGCCAAATCCCTAGGTTTGAGACTCAAATCCGTCTCTAAACCATTTGGCACACTCCATGGCTCCTCTAGACCCCCAAGTAGAACCCACCTGAGATCCATTGGCCATGGGTCCCAATTTGACTCTTTGAACTCCCCCTAGAGCTCTTAACCTTAGCCACCTCCCTAGGTGACTCATCTATTGTGGCTATACCACAATGATGTCCCTTAGAAGATCTCCTTATCTTCTTGACCTTGGATACATCATCCTTGCCATAATCATATGCAACCCTAGCATATTTCTTTTTATTGGCCTTGGATGACTCTCCCTTGCCCTTATCATGTGCCACCCTAGCACATGGTCTCATTTTGACCTTGGAGGGACTAGATTGGTATCCCAAGCCCGATCTATCATTGTTGGGTTTTTGGCTACCCAACACCATACTTAATCCCTTAGATCCAACATTGAATCTCTTAAGGAATTGTTCTAACTTATCAAGCTTTCCCCTTAAAGCTTGATTCTCCTTCTCTAGGTTCCTAACCCTAGAGTTAATTTGTCCACCTTGGACATTCCTAGACTTACCCTTCCTAGGCATATGTCTCCCCTTCTTGGGATTAATGCCTTGGGTCTCCTTAGGTCTAACATTCCTACATTTTTCATGAATTGGCCTCCTAGGGTTTTGATCTACATTAACCCTATTCCTATCATGATATCTAAATCCAAAATTTTGCATGGGCATATAATGATTAACATTATTTTTCCTAACATGCATGGGAACATAAGAATTTGAATTTGAATTACACTTCAAATTAGGGTATACCTCCCTTACCCTTGAAGCTCCCCCTTGACTTGATCTTTTCTTCTTCTTCTCTTTCTCCCATTTCTTTAATTTCGCAAGCTTCTTGATCTCCCTCTTCTTGGGGCATTTTGTGTGGTAATGTCCCTTCTCCCCACACGTGAAGCATATGATACGCATCCTTTTTCCTTGGATTTCTTTATTCCTACAACCCTTGTTAGTGTTTAAATTAACTTGAAAGGGTTTAGGATTTACCTTCTTCTTTCCCATAGGACATCTACTCTTGTAGTGTCCTTTCTCATTGCACCTGAAGCAAATGATATGGTCTTTTGACTTCACTTCGGTGGAGGTGCTTGCTAGGTTGATTTCCAAGACTTCTTCTTCTTCGCTTGTCTTGGATTGTTCTTCAACCTTTGAGGATGTCTCCTCATCCACACTAGTGGATGGCATTTCTTCATCCTTCTCCTCTTTCTCCTCGGAAGTTGAGTGCTCTTCACCTTCCGATTGCTCCTCCTCTACTTGAGCTTCTTCATCCGTTTCTTCGGATTTTTCTTCTTCTTGTGTATGCATAGGTTCTTCCCATTGAGCCTTCTTTATCTTGCTCCATAAATCGTGAGCATTCTCGTATTTACCTACAAGGCTCATTACGTCATAAGGCAAAATATCAATTAATATAGATATTACCTTGTCGTTTGCCTTTGACCGAGAGGTTTGCTCCTCCGTCCAATGTCGTGGTCGGAGCTTCTTCCCTTTCTTGTCCTTCGGGACTTCAAACGGCTCTTTGACCACCATCATGGTGTTCCAATCCGTGTTGAAGAAGACCTCCATCTTCATCATCCAATATGTGATGTCCCATAAGCTTCTACCTTCAAGCTTTGGCGGTTCAATCAAGCCGGTCATCTTTGCTTCCTTGGCGGTTAGTCCAATGGAGAGCGGCCTCGCTCTGATACCACTTGTTGGAGGATCAGTGGCCGGCTTGAAGGGGGGTTGGATAGACGGCACCCCCAAATACTCGCTTTCTACACTATTGTTAGTTTACGCAGCGGAAATCTAATACTAACTACAAATATGAATACAAAGAAAGCTTAAGACAAGAATAAGAAATGCAAACCAAGCTAACACGTTGTTTAACGTGGTTCGGAGATTAGGGCTCCTACTCCACGGCTGTCCGTAAGGTGGACGATCCCGATCCTTCGGTGGATTAGCCCCCGGCAAACTCCGGCTATCTCAAGTCGCTCCTTGTGGGTGGAGAAACCTCACCACAAACTCACCAAGACCTCTTGGATTCCACAAACACTTGAGCACTTGTAGACTACTAATTAGACCTTAACCAAGTCTAATTTCGTCGCCTTGGCCGGCCATACCAAGCTCCTTCTTATAGAGCTTGGAACAAATCAGAACCTGATTTGCCCGTTACCAGTCGACTGGTCCTTGCACCAGTCGACTGATGCCAGCCCAACGGCTCTCTCAACGGCTATCTGCTACAGTGCATCAGTCGACTGGTCCATACACCAGTCGACTGCTACAGTACGCTACAGTAACTGCTACAGTGCCGCTACAGTAAAACCCTAAAACTAGGATTTTACTCCGAGTACAATCTCTCATGCACTCGTACCCTCACGACTCATTTGACTCTTCTTTGCAGCCTTGACCTCTTGCCTTCAAGCCTACTTCCTTTGGCTCTCGTCCCTCGGATGCATCCAAGCCCGCGGCTTGTCTCCAATGCCATCCTTCGCGTATGCCTCGAAGTCGCTTCCCTCGGCCATTGTCCTTGCTGCCTTGTCCATGGTCCCTCGGATGCCCCATCCTTCACCGGACCCGAAGCCGTCAACCTGAGTCACATGTGTCACCTGCAGTCCTGCACAACTCAAGTACACATATCAAATAACAAGGGTAAACCTAACTTAAACCCTTTGCCCAAACACCAAAACACATGGCCCCGTGGACCATTGGGATTGCTCCAACACAAAGATATCTATAAACTTTGGCACATAATAGTCTAAATTATGTCCACCACCCAGCTTTTCCACAGCACAACAGTATCAACTTACTGGAATAAGTTTCATTATCAAAAGTCGAAGTAATCAGCAAATTCTGGTTCTCTTCTCTGTCAACGTTTCTTGCCTCTTATTAACACACGACTACTGTTATTTCATACTCTTTTCATCTTTACAACTGATGCCTCAAATATGTAAGCAATTAAACTTGATATAAAGAATTTCATAAATCAAAACCTATGAGACAATTTGAGTTTCAGAAATCAAAACCTATGAGAGCCTTGCCTGAGGAATTAAACTTGATAAAGAATTCCATTTAGTAATGCTTTGGTTAGAACTTGAGTTCCAAATAATGTTGATCAAAAATAGCTTCAACAATTTGGCACAACAAGTTTGACACGCAAGATCTTGAACTGATACATCCACTGCAATTTCTTCCTGCAGAATTCCAAAAATTCCACAATTCGTCACTATTCCAAATCTCCTTACTTTGGACTGCTCTCTTTGCACAACTCAACCCCAGAATTAGTAATATCCAAAATCCTCTGATCTTCACAGCTCCAAAAATTCCAGGAATCAATTTAATTTCCAGCAATGCAGATCTTTTAACAGAATTAGTATAACTCCAATAAATTGCACTCCTCATTTCTTTACTACTTTTTTTTCACTTTCATATATCTTCCTTAATCTTGGTTCTGCAAACCTAAGAATCTACCAAAGCTTCAACAAATATGAATATGCAGAAGGTGTCAAATTCAGTTGTAAATATCCAGAATTCAGCTACATCAGTTTCTGCACAGTAAGTAGTTAAAAAGAATGGAGAAACACTTTTTTTCCTTCCCTCCTGAACAGAGAATATATCTAATCACTGCCATCATTCTTGAATTGAATTTTTCCTCAAATGAATTCAAACTTTGTCAAGTACATTGAATTTAAATCAACCTGCAGAACATGATGAATCTCTTTAAACCATAGAAGGCTTAGGAAGGAACCACTTGACAGTATAAAAATAACAGCTGCACTTGAACCTTTCATTGATTAAAGGTTTACAAGAAAACTTGGCACAAACAATCAATGATACATATTCTCAGATTCGTCACTGCTGCACAATCCATCAGCCCTTCTTTTTTTTTTCATATTCAGCATTTTCCAATCCCAAACAACAAGAACTAAGTAGCAACTCATAATTCTGAAACTGATGTCTAAGGATCTGATATAAGCAAAGATTGCAATTGATTTTAAACTAATGCCCTTTTCTTCAAGTATCTATCAAGCACTTATTACAAAATTCACCAATCTCAGAATTCTAATCGATTTCCACCTCCATAAACTTACAACACATAACATCCCCCACACTCAATCCTTTGTCCATCTTGTTTATCCAACTCATCAAGAATTCAACCAATACTCACAATGGAATGAATACAAGGCAAAATGATCAAAGGTTAAAATGTTGAATGAGAATGTTAAAGAAAATTGTGAGGAAAGAATTTGAAAATCATAAGGGAACAAGAATGAAAAATATCCTTCATCTCCATGCACACAAATGCTATTGTGACTTCGAAAAGAAGCAAAGCAAGTTTTAGAGTTTAATTTGCTATGAGTGCATGACACACAAAGAAAATAATAGAGTATTGGTTTAAAGTGGTCCTCTCCAGGTAATTTTTTTTTTTTTTTTGCAATCAAACTCAAGTAATCAAAATGGAATCCATCACCACACTAACCAATATCATGCAAGTAAAGTATTCAATCATGTCCATTGACCTAAAAATTGATGGTCAAACTTAAAGAACTTTTACCATCTTAAAAATATTACTAGAAAATTCCATGGAGAATTTATTCAAAATAGAAAGCTATGTAATACCAAACAAAATGCAAAGTATGGAAGCAAAATGCAAATGTAAAGTGTGAAACTAAAGAAAAGTATAGAGCAAAAACAAAAGCAAGGAACGAACTCCCCTTTATTCCGGGCGGTTGCAAACGATTAAGAAGTAGAATCCATGCCGGTATTGGAATGGTTCTTCCCGGTGGTTGGAGTCGATTAAGGTGCAAAATCCACTTTGGAAGTGGAATATTGTGCATTGAGGTCAAGACCTCTCCTCCCACCATATGCTCCTTGAAAATTTGCCCTGGCGGTTGAAGACGGTTCAATTTAAGCATCCACTCTGGTAGCCTATAAAGATGGAAGGTAGACATCCCTCGCAAGCATATAAGGTAAGAAAAAGATGTAGCAATATTAGTCCCTATAAAGCATGTGTCAAGAAATGCATCACATCCAATAAAGTCAATTAATGGTACCTCTATGAAATTTTCTAATAAATCACAAGAAATACTAACCTTGTCATGTTGAAAGGTACCTGGAAGTTCTGGAATGGTGACTGTGACCTCCTCATCATCAAGTAATGGTTCAGGCTCTAGATCAGGTGGTGTATCTAAGGGAAGTGATTCTTGGGGCTCTGCTTCTATAGCATAAGTCCCTACACTCTCATCATCAACATCTGGTTCAGGTGATTCTTGGGGTATTGCTTCCATTGTGCAATCCCCTACACTTACATCATCATCCACATCAACACCTGCATCATCAACAACATCTACAAAAACAGTATCAGCAGAGTCGGAAATTCTTACAACTACAGCATCACAACAAGAAGTATTAGAGGAGTCCTGTGAAATAATAAAATCAAGATTAGGTCTGTCAAAGACACTACAATCCCTCTGCTCAAGCACCTCAATATTTGTAGGAAAGGTCTCATCAACTCTTAAGGTAACTGGTTGTCCATTTCTAAATTGTTGAGGGTTGGTAGCCATGGTTTCCAAAAGTTGCATAGCTTCATCAGGAGTCTTATCAATCAAGGGCCCTCCACTAGCTTTATCCACCATGTACAAATCAAACGGCGAAAGCCCATCATAAAAATGTAGAACAAGCAACTGGTCACTGATTTGATGTTGAGGACAACTGGAGCAAAGTTCCTTGAATCTTTTCCAATATTCATGCAATGTCTCCTCCTCGAATTGTTGAATACCACGAATCTTTTTCCGCGTAGCTATATGATCATTCTGAACTTCTTGTAGGCTTTGATATGCTGGATATGGCTCAGTAGACTGACTATGTGTAACCTCGTACCTGAAATTTGATTGATCCACAGGTGGGTAGTACTGATGTTCAGGCTGATAGAACCAAGTCTGAGGCTGATAGTACTGATAATATGGATCCATGGTCAAAGAAATTTCCTGCTCTTATACTGAAACACTAGCAGATAAAATCAGAAGACACAGGAGCATATAATATCAAACACATGGATATATGAACATGAAAGCAATTGAAATTTTTTTTCAAATTTTTATGTAAAAAGAAAAAGAAACAATCCTAAAGTATCAAACACCGCTACATCCCCGGCAACGGCACCAATTTTTGATAAACCCTAATTTTGTCGTGAAATGGGTATCAAAAGAATTAAGTGACTGAATCCATTCTACACTAATGTAACATAGAGATAACTCGGGTCGTCTCCCAATGAATGTAGCCAATGCTTAATATTTTAGGATTGAATTGTTATTTTTCTTGGGGTTTTGGGTTTTATTGACTTCTTGGATTAAGGAATGAAATAGCAAGACAAGTATGAAACTAAATCTAACGCAATGGAAGAAATCCTATCTATCTATCTATTAATCATGAACCCACAACATATTGTCACACTATGCTATGAATTTCATCATTAACAGATCCAAACAAATTAGAAACTAAACAAGAGCAAAATAAGAACAAGACAAGAACAAAGCAAACAATTCAGATTCTTGCATTTATGAACTAAACAATGAACTCAAGAACAAATCATATCTCCACTCAAAGAGTTAACAAACATTCAGTTGCATCGAAGACAACAAGAAACAGATCTAAACTTCGTGTAACCTTACCAATTCAGATCTATGAAACTAAACAGCCAAGAGACAATAAACGAAGCTGGAAATTGGAAACAGAAATGCAGAAATTAAAGAGAAAAGTATTGAACCGAAGTGAGCTAGGGCATTCCCAAATACTCATTGGATTGGACGAAGATGTCCACAGCACACAAGTGGTGAATAACCAATCGAATCAGATGAAACGCAGCTAGAATTAGAAATCGATGCAGAAATCAAAGGAGTTAGAAGCAAACACTTCTACTGGTTCAAATGAGTGCGGAGCTCCAAGGAAAAAGAATCGCTGGCTTAAAGATCAGGAAACCAGATCGAATCTGGTCGCTTCGAATCTGGTTTCCTCTCTGCTTCTTCTTCGCACGGGAATCGCTGCAGAAATAGAAATCAGATGGTTGAAATGGCGTCGCCGGCTCGAAGATGGAAGATCACCGGAGGAAGGGAAACGCCCTTGACCTCGCTTGCTCGCCGGCGGTGGATTGAATCGAGATCGCCGAAGCCGATCGCGCTCCTCTGTTCTTCGTCTCACACTGTAGAAGTTGACGATCTCCCTGTAGCTTCTCCTTTCCCATTTAAATCAAATCTCAGATCTGTGATGAACGGCTGTGATTTTCTCGGATCGATCCAACGGTGGATCTTGCTCCAAATCTGATCCAAATCTTCAGATCTTGATCCCTGGTTGTGATCTACTCCCTAATGACTTGGATGACCCAGATTCTTCATGGATGTCTTAGATCTACTCCGATCTTGAATGAATGGCTGAGATTGTTCCAAAGCTTGATCTCCTTATTTAAGCTCAGGTTTGAACTCAATCTGAGTTGATCAAACTAGAGTCCTTGCCCTTTGATGCCTACAAAGAATATAACCAAATATTAGTATCAAATACCTCAAATATGATATAATTTGCAATTAAGTCCATAAATGACTCTAACTCATGAAACATGGTGTAAACATGACTTTAACATATGAGAAGATTAAAAAGTATGCTTATATGGATCAAAATGTCATAACAAAATGATAGTTATCACACATCCATAATAACAGAGGTTCTGTTCTTTTATGTAGTTAGTACAAATCGAACAACCTCAAATGGTCCTACTCAATACACACATTGTGTACTAGTGTAATTTTATAGTCAAGACAAACTAATACCAAATTATACTATAACCGTTCCAATGGTTTGCCCCTATCCATTTTGGTTGTGAGCTACTATTTATAATTTATAAGGAACCAATAACATGATCTTCTGTGTGACACCACACATCATGTTATCTACAATATAAATTAAATGGACAACTATATCAATATAAAATGTAAACATTTGACCAAAATGATTCTCATTTCAAAATATTTCATAACAAATGTTCATACAAAAGCTAGGCTTATAGTATACATCCCAACAATCTCCCACTTATACTAAAAGACTATGTTGTCATAAATGTTGTCATACATCTGATTCTCATCCCCTCAACATGCCTATCAAAAGTTCTCGCCGGAATGACCTTAGTGAAAGGATCTGCCAGGTTATCTGTTGATGTAATCTTGGCGACAACAACCTCTCCTCATTTTACGATGTCTCGTAACAGGTGGTACTTGCGCTCAATGTGTTTACTTGCCTTATGGGCTCGTGGTTCCTTCGAGTTTGTTACTGCACCACTATTGTCACAATAAATTGTAATAACTTTGGGCAAACCAGGAATCACATCTAACTCCATCAAGAAGTTTCTGAGTCATACAACTTCTTTGGTTGCCTCAGAGGCTGCCACATACTCAGCTTCCATGGTGGAGTCTGAAACGTATTTTTGCTTAACACTCCTTCATGCTATGGCTCCACCTCCCAAAGTAAACACATACCCCGAGGTTGATTTACTGCTGTCCCTATCTGATTGGAAGTCCGAATCCGTGTAACCCACAGGGAGCAAATCATCTATCTGGTAAACCAGCATATAATCTCTAGTCCTTCTCAGGTACTTTAATATATGCTTTACGGCAGTCCAATGTCCTGGTCCTGGGTTACTTTGATATCTGCTAACCATGCCCACAGCAAAACAGATATCCAGTCTCATACATAGCATCGCATACATTAGGCTTCCTATAGCTGAAGCATAGGGAACTGCCTTCATCTCCTCTATCTCCTTGGATGTCTTAGAACACATCTCTTTAGATAAAGGTACTCCATGCCGAAAAGGTAGAAAACCTTTTTTGGAGTTTTGCATGCTAAAACGAGCTAGGATAGTATCGATATATGAAGCTTGGGATAAGCACAACATCCTTTTCTTGCGATCCCTTATTACTTTAATCCCAAGAATATGTCCACATTCTCTCAAGTCCTTCATATCAAACTGCTTAGACAACTATACTCTTACGTCTGACAACACTTTGACATTGTTACCAATGAGCAAAATGTCATCTACGTATATACCACCATGTTTTCGTCACTTTTCTTGTATACACAAGACTCATCCGAACACTGAATGAATCCATAAGACTGGATCACTTCATCAAACCGGATGTTCCAAGATCTCGAAGCTTGCTTCAGTCCATAAATGGACCGATTGAGCTTACATACAAGATGCTGCATCTTTATCTTGGAGTGCTTCATCATATGTCCAGGGATCATCTTCATGTTCACCAGGGATCAAGTCCGAAGACTCCCAAAAATAAGAATCTATTAGGTTGCCTAACAACCCTCCTACTACGAGAAGACATTACCTATAATTGTGCATCATTTGTGACACGTGTTGCAGTTACTTGTGATATCTCATCTTATACAATTGGTACTAAAGTAGAAGTGGCTTCTCTTATTTCCTCAAGAACAATTTTACTCATGGGCTTGTGGTTCATTACATAGTCCTCTTCTAAAAATCGGGCATTAGTGCTAACAATGACCTTCTGATCTTTAGGACTATAAAATAAATCACCTTTCCTTCCTCTAGGATATCCCACGAACAAGCGAACTTTTGTACGTGATTCCAATTTATCAGCGTCTCCCTTCATCACATGTGTTGGACTACCCCAAATCTGAATGTGTTTCAAACTAGACTTACACTCATTCTACAATTCTATGGGAGTAGAGGGTACTGACTTAGAAGGTACTAAGTTCAGAATGTATACCGTCGTTTCTAGAGCATATGCCCAAAATGAATTTGGTAATTCTGAATAACTCATCATTGATCTAACCATTTCCATAAGAGTCATATTCATTTGTTCCGCCACACCATTTTGTTGGGGTGTACTAGGTGCAGACAATTGGGATTGAATCCCGACCTCTAATAAGTAACTCCTAAACTCTCCTAAGAGGTACTCTCTGTAGGACCGTTGGGTCGGCTAGAAGGGTTGGTAAATAACCTGTCAATTAAAAACAGACAACCCTTCCTTGAACGATTAAGCTAACACTTGCAAAATGAATTAAGCAGATAAATAAAAACATAAAAGAAAAAGACGAGGCACCAGATGTTTACTTGGTTACAACCGATGTGGTTGTTAATCCAAGGAAGATTAAGCTCAAAAACTCCTTCAGGCAGAGAAGCCTCTTACAGCGTTTAGGCACAGAAAACAGAAGTTTAATTACAACCAAAGCATACAAGTGTTTGGAAATAGAATGATCGTGTTTGTTGAAAAAGCTTCTGGACCAAGGCTATATTTATAGCCTTGGTCGGGGCGCCTGGAAGGGTTCCGAGCGCCCTGGGGGGGATAAAATTTATCCCCCAACGGTTGGATCGAGTCAAAGCTCGATCCTGTGAAAAAGTCACTTCCGGGCGCCCCGGACAGCTCCGGGCGCCCCGGACAGTTCCGGGCGCCCCGGAGCCAAAAGTCAACCTAGTTGACTTTTGGTCCGTGCTCTCTTCTCCAGTTCAGCTCGCCTCTGGTCCGGGTCTTTCTGCTCTGGCTCCGCTTGCTTGGGTGATCTCTGACATCCGGAATAGGGCTCACCCGAACCCAACTTCCGGTCTTCTCGAGCGTGCTTCCCTCCGGCTTCTCGTCCCTCGGAATTGCCGCGTGTCCCTTCTCGTCCACCAGCGTACTCATCCGCAGACTTCATCCCTCGGTCGCACCCCGTGCCGACCTTCGCGCTAGCTGCGTCTCTTGCTCCCCGAGCAATCTTCCGCTCTGGCTTTCGTACCTCGGAACCACCGCGCGCACTTCCTTCTCGTCCACCGGTGTACTCTTCCGCAACGCCACATCCCTCGGACGCACAGCGTGTCGTCCTTCTCGCTAGCTGCGTCTTCCGCTCGAGTACCTGTGCTCCTAAGCTCCTGCACACTTAGACACAAGGTTAAATACAACGCAGGACCTAACTTAACTTGTTGATCACACCAAAACAACCTTGGGGTTCCAACAATCTCCCCCTTTTTGGTGTGATCAACCCAAGTTAAGCTAGGGTCAAAAATAGATATGAAATTAAATAATTTATTGCAATAATATGCAACAAGATAGAAAAAATTAAATTTCAAAAATTTTTAATTTTCAATTTGTACCTCCCCCTAGACTTATACTTTCCTTCTCCCCCTTTGATCACAATAAAATGGGGTTTAAAATTCTAAGGGTTTAAAGACTTAGAAAATTTTGAAAAGTTATCTGTTAAAATATTTCTAAGTCAACACTAGTTTTTTTTTTTTTTTTGAAAAGTTTCTAAGTTAAAAAAAACTTTCTAAGCCCAAAAGACTTTTATGCAAGAAAATTTAAACAAAAAAAATTTCTATGCATTTATTAGTTCTTAATTCTATTTATCAGAAAGTTTTAAATTTCTATTTTAACTTATCATAATTTCTTAAATCAATCTTTTTCAGATTTAAAACCGCAAGTATTAAACATGTAAAAATTTGTATCATGTTAATTTCTATTTTTTGAATTTCTACTTCACAAAAATATTTGAATAGCATAAATTTTAACTTGATAAAAATTTTTGACAATATAAGAAGTTCTTTCGGAAATGTGCAAAATTCGTTCGAAAGACTATTTTGTAATTTGCAAGAATTTTTTAACAATAAGAGTTTGCAGGAATCTATTAATAATAGATTTCTTAATCTGAAAATTTTGTTTGATGAATCAATTTCTAATTCACAAGACTTTTTCAGTAAAGTAATTTGTAATTCGAAATTTTTAGATCCGGAAAAGGTTTTTGAAAAAATACTTTGTGATTCGCAAGAATCTTTCATCAAAATATTTTGTAATTCGAAAAAAAATTTAGATCCGGAAAAAGTTTTCGATAATATTTCTAAGTTGCATAATTCTTTCGTAAAAATATTTTGTAATTTGCAACAATTATTCGACCGAAGATTTTCTAATCCGAAAAGTTCTTTCGATAATTCAAATTTTGGTTCACAAAAATCTTCAGGTAATTTGATTAATTGAACCAGTTGTTCAGAGGGTAGAGACCATACCTTACTTACCTCGTCGGTCGTTGGTTCTCCCCCTGTTGAATTAATTTCTTCCGAAGATTCTCCCCCTTCATCGATCTCGGGATGTACTTCGACTGTTGGGGTTGTCTTAGTAATTTCTTCCATCTCGGATTCTTCTGATGACGGCTCGATGTCTATTGAGGAGACGACTTCAGCTGGTTCTTCATAGAGCATTAAGAACTTTTTCCAAAGTTCTTTCGCGCTTTTGTACTCTCCGACTCTGTCGAAATCTTTAGTTGGTATTGCGCTTAGAATGTGAAACTCTGCCCGACCGTTTGCCATTGACTCGTCACGTTGCTTCTTGTTCCATAGGCGTAGATCGAGTTCTTCTCCTTTCGTTGTCTTTGGTGCTTCATAACCTGTTTTCATTATTTGAGAAATACCAATATCAGAGTTAAGAAATACCGTCATCTGTTGCTTCCATGAAGAAATCTCCCCCTCGAATGCTGGTGGGTAGTCGCTAGCTCCGGCCATTGTTGTTTCAGACGGCGGTTAGTCCTTCTGAGGCGTCTCGGCTCTGATACCACTTGTAGGACCGTTGGGCCGGCTAGAAGGGTTGGTAAATAACCTGTCAATTAAAAACAGACAACCCTTCCTTGAACGATTAAGCTAACACTTGTAAAATGAATTAAGCAGATAAATAAAAACATAAAAGAAAAAGATGAGGCACCAGATGTTTACTTGGTTACAACCGATGTGGTTGTTAATCCAAGGAAGATTAAGCTCAAAAACTCCTTCAGGCGGAGAAGCCTCTTACAGCGTTTAGGCACAGAAAACAGAAGTTTAATTACAACCAAAGCATACAAGTGTTTGGAAATAGAATGATCGTGTTTGTTGAAAAAGCTTCTGGACCAAGGCTATATTTATAGCCTTGGTCGGGGCGCCTGGAAGGGTTCCGGGCGCCCTGGGGGGGATAAAATTTATCCCCCAACGGTTGGATCGAGTCAAAGCTCGATCCTGTGAAAAAGTCACTTCCGAGCGCCCGGAAGGGTTCCGGGCGCCCCGGACAGCTCCGGGCGCCCCGGACAGTTCCGGGCGCCCCGGAGCCAAAAGTCAACCTAGTTGACTTTTGGTTCGTGCTCTCTTCTCCAGTTCAGCTCGCCTCTGGTCCGGGTCTTTCTGCTCCGACTCTGCTTGCTTGGGTGATCTCTGACATCCGGAATAGGGCTCACCCGAACCCAACTTCCGATCTTCTCGAGCGTGCTTCCCTCCGACTTCTCGTCCCTCGGAATTGCCGCGTGTCCCTTCTCGTCCACCAGCGTACTCATCCGCAGACTTCGTCCCTCGATCGCACCCCGTGCCGACCTTCGCGCTAGCTGCGTCTCTTGCTCCCCGAGCAATCTTCCGCTCTGGCTTTCGTACATCGGAACCACCGCGCGCACTTCCTTCTCGTCCGCCGGTGTACTCTTCCGCAGCGCCTCGTCCCTCGGGCGCACAGCGTGTCGTCCTTCTCGCTAGCTGCGTCTTCCGCTCGAGTACATGTGCTCATAAGCTCCTGCACACTTAGACACAAGGTTAAATACAACGCAGGACCTAACTTAACTTGTTGATCACACCAAAACAACCTTGGGGTTCCAACACTCTCCACCACGATCAAACCATAGTGTCTTGATACTTTTATCATGACATTTCTCCACATCAGCCTTGTACTCTTTGAACTTATAAAAGAACTCAGACTTGCGACGCATCAAGTAAATGTACTCATATCTCGAATAGTCGTTTATAAATGAGACAAAATATTCGAAACCACCTCTTGCCTGGTAGTCATAGGCCCAGACAAATCAGAATAAACAAATTCCAACACTGCTTTGGCTCTATATCTCTTTGCCTTAAAAGCCCTCTTGGTCATTTTTCCTTCCAAGCAAGACTCGCAGGTCGGAAAGTTCTCCACTACCAATGAACCCAAAGGTCCATCGGCTATTAACCTTTGAATCATACTCAAGTTAATATGACCCAACCTTAGATGCCAAAGATATGTTCGGTTCATTTCTGAAGGTTGCTTTCTCTTATTAGAATTAGAATATGTGTTATTAATTTCCATTTGTTACATCGTGGGAGTTATTGGATTAAGAGTATACAAATTACCAACCAACGCACCAGAACCGATAACCACCTTATTTTTCTTGACAACCACTTTGTCATCAAAAGAAACAAAATATCCATCCATAAATAATTTAGAAACTAAAATCAAGTTCTTTCTAAAACATGGTACGTAAAGATAATTTTTCAAAATCAAAGTTTTATTCCTATCAAAAGATAAATAAACATCTCCCACTGCAACATCCGCCACTCTTGTAGCATTGCCCATGTAGACGGTGATCTCTCCTTCATGTAGTCGTTTGGTTTCCTGGAACCTCTGCAATGAATTACAGACATGATCAGTGACTTCCATATCTACACACTAGGTACCAGTAGAATACACCGCTAAACATGTTTCAACAACTAATGAATAAGATATACCTTTATTGTTCTCCTTTATGTGAGGACAGTCCACCTTCCAATGTCTAGACTGATTGCATGTCAAGCACTTGCCTTTCGGCTTCTTCACACCTGCCTGTGACCTAGTCCCGTGAGATCGAATCACTTTCTTTGCCGAACCAACTTGTTTCTTCTTCTTCTTTCCGCTATTCAGCTTAGAGGCAGAAACATTTTCAGCAATGTGAACTTGAGAACTTTGACGAAATAGCCCTTCTACCTCTTGGAGTTCTGTCAGAAGTTCCGCCAACGAATAAACCCTTTTGTTCATGTTGTAATTCAGGCGAAACTGCTCAAAACTCTTGGGCAGTGTTTGGAGAATGATATCGACCAGGGTTTCCTTACGATTTCAGCTCCAAGGACTTCCATCTCATTTAAATGAGCTATCATCTTGAGGATATGATCTCTTACGGGTATTCCCTCAGTCATGGTGTTCGTCATTAAGTTTCTCATGGCCTCCTACCTGGCAGCCCGATTCTGGTGTCCAAAGAGTTCCTTGAAATTGAGCATCATGTCATAGGCAGTGGGTAGGGCCTGATGCTGATGTTGCAGCACATTTGACATAGAAGTCAAAATATAACACCGCACTATCTCATCTGCCTTGACCCATTTCCTATGTCTCTCTATCTCTTCTTCACTAGAATCCTTATCAGGTACGTTAGACAGACCTCAAGAAGTACAAACTTGTATTCTTCAGTAGTTAAGACAATGTCCAAGTTCCGTTTCAATCAATATAATTTGGACTAGTAAGTTTATTTTCTTTTAAAATAACAGCAAGAGGATTGAAAACCATTTTGAAATCCTAAGAATCATAAAATAAAATACTTGGTCAAAACTTTAGAATTTAAAATAATATTGATTCCTCAAACAATATAATTTAAATTCACCAACACCTCAAAACACCGTGAATTTCATATGCCACGATAGTGTGGACGTATACTAATTCAAACATTTGTAAGATAAGATTTTACCCATTAATTTTATTATCTTGTCAGCCTAACTTTATGACAAATAAAATTAATAGTTGATTCATCTTCGATCACATAAATAATAGAAGTGACTCCGATGGGGAGGATACTATTAAATGTGCCTAAGTATATACCATTACTTGATACTTAGTACAATAATTAGAATTGTGCCCCTTCGGATGGAGAAGATCACACATACCTAAATAATTTCCTATAATCATTCATAGAGGAAGTTTGATCTAGTGATCCGCAAACAAACTCATCCGATATGGAGGAAGGCACTTAAAGCCAACGCGCAAGTTTGAATGCATCACTTACAAACCAGTAATTGAGACCATGGAATTTATTTAAATAATCCCTCTCCTACTTAGTTATTTAAATTGAGGAATTTTAACATGCACACACATCACAACACATAAAACCATCATCACAGCACACACAAACAACATATAAATGCAATAAATATGAAAATAAAATTTTCAACTATTATGGCTTCATCCATCGCTGTCCTCCAATATGTCGCCAATGGATCAAGTCATCGCGTCTATCTTGCTTCCTTCTTCGACGCGCCTCCAGTCCTCAAAATAGCACCACGCATAGCAAGGATACAATCCGCAACAAAAAGAAATAAAATTTATATTTATAGATCCTATATTCCACAAAGGAATTTACATGTAATCTAGATCGAACAGAATGTAAAAAAATGATGCAGCAACTGGTTGTATTTAATTATTACAATCATGCACACACATCACAACCTCGACATGCCCGAGGGTTCAAATCATATACAAACACACAAAGCCATAATAGTTGGATCTAGGATGCTTGCAACAACAAAGTTAATCTATCTAGCACATCCTACTATTATCCGACCTAAACTTATGTATGAACAGTGCATAATTTAACCGAAAACCAATCACACAGAACCAGAAAACTTGCTATGATACCACTTAAAGGTGTTGGAATTCTGTTTTATTTAAATTTCCCTGTACAAAAATTGTACAAGTACAGAACTATTCCTAGCAACCCGCATGTTCGATCAGACATGTGTTTGATCAATCAAGCAAGTTCTTGACGGATCAAAGCACACCTTGATTGAAGCACAAGATCGCTGGCATCTTGTGTTGGTATTCAAAATTGATACAAAGAAAATTCAACTAATTACCCAGCGAAATTAAAGAACTAGTCGTACTTTTCCTTTGTAGCTAAAGACATCTTGATCTTTTGTCGTATTCCTCTCCTCTTCTTGGATGTCGTATGAGCGATGATCTACCAAGACAACACCACCCTCCTTCTCTTCTCGGTTTCCAAATCGTTGGCTACAAAAGCAGGCTCTAGGATGGGGCACCTTCTTCTCTTCTCCTCTTCTTCCTCTTCTCCACTTCTTCCTCTTCTTCCTCTTCTTCAAGCCGCCACCCACCAAGGAATAGGAAGGGGGCACCGACCCTAGTTGTAGAGGAGGAGGGGCGTCAACCCTTGTTGTGGAGGAGGAGGGGTGTCGACCACAAGGAAGATGCTAGGATGTATACTAAAAGCCTAGCTTTTGGTATAAACATTTATCTAGAAATAAGAATCACATTGGTCAAATGTCTACATTTATGATAAATGTAGTTGTTCAATTAATTTATATTGTAGATAACATGGTGTGTGGTGTCATACACAGAGGATCATGTTATCAGTACCTTATAAATTATAAACAGTAGCTCACGACCAAAATGGAAAGGAACAAACCATTGAAAGGTCGTAGTGTAATTAGGTATTAGTTTATCTTAACTATATAATTACACTAGTACACTTAGAGTGTATTGAGTAGGCCATTAGAGGTCGTTTCTTTTATACTGACTTTATAAAGGAACAAAGACCTCAGTTATTATGGAAGTGTGTGCTCTTAATCCTAATATAATAACAAGCATATATATTTGATATTTATTTCTTTAATTTATCAATGGGTGAGATTTAGTTTGATAAATCAATAAGCCCGATAAATTGGGAAATGATATCACTTATAGTGTGTGTTGTTGATTATAGAAGGAAACTGTGTCCTAGTGATCTAGGTTGAGAATGTCCCCAAGAGGAGCTCATAAGGATTGTCATGTTAAACCCTGCAGGTGGACTTAGTCCGACATGACGATGAAGTTGAGTGGTACTACTCTTGGAGCTAGATATTAATTAAGTGAGTTGTCAGTAACTTACTTAATTAGTGGACATTTGTTATCTTAAACACAAGGAGACTAACACACTCATAATAAGAAGGAGCCCAAAATGTAATTTGGGATTGGTGCGGTAGTTCAATAATAGTTCTTTAGTGGAATGAATTATTATTGATGAAATTAAGTTGTGTGTTCGGGGCGAACACGGGATGCTTACTTTCATCGGGAGACCAAAACCAATTCCTCCTCTCGGTCCCTATCGTAGCCTCTTGTATATAGAGATTTATACCCACCTTCTTACCCATCCAATGGGGTCGGCCAAGCTAGCTTGGAACCCAAGCTAGGGCCGGCCAAGACCAAGTGGATGAGCCAAGTTGGTGGTCAGCCAAAGCTTGGGTCCCAAGCTTAGGTGGCCGGCCACTAGAATATTAAAAAGAATTTTTTATTAAAATTATTTCTTATGTAGGTATCATGATTTTAAAAGAAAGTTTAAAAAATTAAAAATTTCCTTTTATAGCTTTCTACAAAAGATTAAGAGAAGAGATTAATCTCTTTCCTTATTTGTAGATTAAAAGGATGGTTTTAATTTTTGGTAAAAACTTTCCTTATTTGTAAATCATCTACATGTTTAAAAGAGAGTTTAAAATTTGAAATCTTTCCTTATTTGTTGATTAAAAGGTGGATTTTAAATTTTAAGAAAACTTTCCTTTTTAACCATGTTCATGATTTAAAAGAGAGTTTAAAAATTAAATATTCTCTTTTATAAGTTTCTACAAGAGATTAAAAAAAGATTTGATATCTTTCCTTATTTGTAGATTAAAAGATATTTTAATTTTTAGAGATAACTTTCTTTTTATCCACATGTTTAAAAGAAAGATTTTAATTTATAAAATTTCCTTTTTATTAACCAATCATGAAGGGATGAAAATTATTGGAGAAATTTTTTATAAATTTCAAGAGACAAATTAGGAAGTTTTAATTAATTAAAACTCTCCTTGTTTGTAGCTTTAATATGGCCGGCCATATGAATTGATGAGAAGAAAATTATTTTTAATTAAATAAATTTTCTTTTTCAATGGCAAAAGAATTAAGGAAGTTTTTATTAAATTTTCCTTATTTGCCAAGACCAAGGATTATAAAAGAGGGGGTAGAGGAGGCTTCATGGTGAATATCTCTATTCTATTTTTCCTCTCTTTTCTCCTTGGGTGTGGTCGGCCCTTTCTTTCCTCTCCTCTCCTTTGTGTGGCCGAAAACTTCTCATGGTGGAGATAGCTTTGGTGGCCGGATCTAAGAAGGAGAAGAAGAAGAGAAAAGAAGCCTCTTTTCTAGCATCCCTTGGAGCATGGTGGTGGTGGCCGAACCTCTTCATCCTAGGAGAAGTTTTGATGGCCGAAACTTGTAAGGAAGAAGAAGGTGCTTGGTGGTTCTCATCTCTGAAGATCGTTGCCCACACAACGTCCGAGGTTAGAAGAGGAATACGGTAGAAGATCAAGAGGTTTTTCTAAAAGGTATAACTAGTAATTTTTCTTTCCGCATCATACTAGTTATTTTTTGAAATAATACCAAATACAAGAGGCTTACGATTCTAATATTTCGAATATGTTTTTTGATGTTGTGTTCTTTTGTTTTTTTTTTTTGTGATTTGATTGTTCTTTTCGGTTAACCTAAAGTTATTTTAGGAAATTAAATATTAGCTTTCCTTAAAAGGTTTTGTCTAGTCGGTGGTGGTTGTTCCCATATCCAAGAAGGTCATGTGCCTCGTCACGTCAGTACTGGGAACCAATTATGAAAATTAATATTTAATGGAATTAATAACTTAGGTGATTTGGATCAAACGTGTAAAGTTCCGCAGGAGATCCAAGTCAAAACCTAAAAGAACAAATAGATTAAGTTTTGGATCAAACGTGTTAAGTTCCGCAGGCGATCTAAAATTTAATTTAAAAGAACACATGATAGGTAGGAAAAGGTTCAGACCTTTGTACAAAATTTTTGTATAGTGGAACCTCTAGGTTTTTCGAATAGCAACCAACAGAAGAGATATGGTCGACCCTAGGTGGAGATGTGGGGCGCCGACCACCAAGGAGGGGCACCGGGCCTAGACAAGGGAGAGAAGAGAATTGTGGAAATTAGGTTTTAGGGGCCACCACGTACTCCTTTTTATAAGCTTGTCGTCGGTTACAAAGAAAGAAAAATAACAGAATTCTGTTTAGAAAAAAATCTCCCTTTCTATAACCAAGTTAAATCAAACCAAGTTAAGTTAAACCGAACCAAGTTAAGTTAAACCAAACCAAGTTAAGTTAAACCAAACCAAGTTGTGGATAGGTGGATGTGAGACTTTAGATATTGTGGCTACAACAGGGACCTAGAGGAGGAATTGGTTTAGGCCTTCTGATGGGCTCGGGCTTCTTGTGCTCTGCCCGAACACCCAACCCAAGTCCATCAATAATAACCCGTACCACTAAGGGTTATTATTGAACTACCGCACCAATCTCATATTACAATATGGGCTCCTTCTTATCATGAATGTGTTAATCTCCTTGTGTTTAAGATATCGTATGCCCGTTAATTAATTGAGTTACTGACAACCCAATTAATTAACATCTGATTCTAAGAGTAGTACCACTCAACTTTATTATCATGCCGAACTAAGTCCACCTGCAGGTTTTACATGATAATCCTTATGAGCTTCTCAAGGGGACATCATCAGTCTAAATAATTAGGACATAGATTCCTTCTATAATCAACAATACACCATATAAACAATACTATCTCCCAACTCATCGGGCCTATTGATTTAATGAATAAATCTCACCCGTTGATAAGTTAAAGAAATAAATACTAAGTATACGTGCTTGTTATTATATAGGGATTAAGAGGGCGCGCACACATAATAACAGAGGTTCTATTCTTTTATGTAGTCAGTACAAATCGAACAACTTCAAATGATCTTGCTCAATACACACATTGTGTACTAGTGTAATTTTATAGTCAAGACAGACTAATACCAAATTACACTACAATCGTTCCAATGGTTTGTCCCTATCCATCTTGGTTGTGAGCTACTATTTATAATTTATAAGGAACCGATAACATGATCTTCTGTGTGACACTACACACCATGTTATCTATAATATAAATTAAATGGACAACTGCATCGACATAAAATACAAACATTTGACCAAAGTGATTCTCATTTCAAAATATTTCAAAATAAATGTTCATACAAAAGCTAGGCTTGTAGTATACATCCTAACACTTGGTGCATTTGAGGGATGAGGTGTTGCGGAAGAGTACGCTGGTGAACGAGAAGGAGGTGTATGACATTTCTGAGGGACGAGAAGCTAGAGCAGAAGACTGCTCGAAGGCCGAAAAATGAGTTTAGGTGAGCCCTATTCCGGATGGCCAAAATCACCCAAGCGATCAGAGCAGTGATGTCATGATCGCAAGTGCACTGTTGTCGTCAAGTAATAAAATTTATAAAGTCGATCCCATGAGAATTGAAGTTTAAATGCTAATTGGTTCTACACTTATAATTTAGGTAGACACAATCGATAGATGTTTGTTTTGAGATTTTTGAACTAAAATGTGAAAGTAAAGAAAGTAAATTGAGGAAGTCATTAGTTCAAAAGATGTTCTAAGTCGAATGTTTCATTGTAATGGTGGATGTTATGCTACGAATTGGCCCGTTCCTAGTCCTCTGCTTGTTTTTTTTGTAGGATAGTCTAAACATCTACCAAATTCTACCCTGCGACGGTGTGTCAGAGTGCTTCCCCTGCAAGTAACCAAGTATGTCATCAAGTGAAGAAGTAACATAGAGAGTCCTTTCAATAGAGTATCTCCTGTCACAAGGTCTCCTCCAGGTATACGTCTCTAGATTACGTAGGTCACTTGTGTAGCATATGATTGGGGAAGCTCATTAGGTCAAGTGATAGACTTATCCATACATAGAATCCTCCTCCCTTAGGAGGTTGTGTTTCATATAAAAGGATAGTTACCTTAGATACTCAACTCCAAACAAGTATCTAAGGCCATGCCGAGCTATATTGGAATGCACACTCAAAAGAAACGATGATTTATGCATCTGATCAATGAAAATTTAGGTTCACACACAGTCCTGATATAGACACACAACAATGTATCTAATTCAGAACTAAGATCTATGAATATAGAAATGCAATTTAGATAGACAAATTCATGATCATAAGGGAATGCCTCTATGCAAGTATTTCATCAAACAGAACAAATGCATACAAGCGTTATCAAACTAGGTCATTGGCAATTCTATAGAGTTTACATCATCCACACATTACAATTACATCCTATATTCTAGAACAGATTAAATCTACTCCATAATAGCCAGAAATGCAATCCAAAGACTCATAATAATAGAAATCCAAGAGAAGGAAGAGGAAATCTTATCCTTTGATGTCAAGTGAAGTCTTTAGATGCAGATCTTGGCATGCAGACGAGGATGGAGCAGCAGAACGGCCTCGGATCATCCAGATGATGCCTTCGGATGCAAGGATTTGACCTAGATGGACTCTTCCTCTCCACCAAACTTTCTCTCTTATGGAGGAGATAAAGTGCCCCTCTTATAGAGGTGTGGCACGGGGTGGACGTGCCTCTAGGCATGACCTAGACATGACTCCAGCATCTAGCCATGCCATTTGGCACAGCTAGAGCCAATCAATCTCGGCCACAAGTGTTTGGTCGTGCCAAATGGAATGACCCCTTCTCTGCTGGCTTCTTGGCCATGCCATAAGGCACGACCAAAGCCAGTTTGGCTCTGTCCACATGGCCAAGTCGTGTGGTTTGACACAGTTAAAGCAGAGCAACTATGCTTTGCCTCTTCTTGGCTGTGCCAATTGGCACGACTATCTCTTTAGAACTGCACTTTGAAGTTCATGGGCATGCCTCAAGGCACGGCCAAGTCCAATTTGGTTCTGGAAAATGACATGGAAAGCTTTTGGCCATGCTCTGGGGCACGACTTCTCCCTCTTCTTGTGCTATTTCTTCTCTCTGGCTGTGCTATTTTGCATGACCATGTCTTCTTTGCTTCCTTGGCCATGCCTTTACACACGACCACCATCTGAATTTTCTTCTGGCCATGCCTCAAGGCATGGCCAGGCCCAGTTTAGTTCTGAAATGATTTGGGACTCCAATCCTTGCTTCATTTGATCTTCATTTACGTCTTTAGCATTCTTTTCCGTTCCAAACTGCTCCTGAAAGTTAAAACAAGCAACCGAGTAGATCTCTAGATACAAAGTAGTAATTATGCTAAAATATGATAGAAAAGGGTTCAAAAGCATAGATTATAACCAAATGAATACAAAAAGATGTGCGTTAAATGATATAAAATAATATATATATTCTACGCACATCACACCCCCAAACTTAAACCTTTGCTTGTCCTCAAGTAAACTCTGTAATCTAGATTCATGAGCTAAAATGAGTATTCTTAGTGATTCTCTCCAGTTCTATCAAACTAGTGAAACTAATGAGCATAATCACAATGATCTACAAGAAAGCATTCGATTGTTATCAAATAAAATTCTGTAATCTAGAAACATGTGTAAGAGTAAGTGCATCATAATCCTTGATGAATCAATTTAACTCTATAGAACAATTTCAATAATGAGCATGATCATAAATGGATTTAACTTAGCCTAAGAATAAGTCCTCCGTGCTCAGTGTAAAATGTGGCATAAATCTCTCAAGTATCAATTCTAAATCTTAGTCAAGTCATCATTAAACCATATTTTCCTATTATTCCCAACAGTAAATACTTCTTGATTCATCTTTTCTAACTCTACCCAAGGTCTAAAGAATGTGCTCGATAATAAGAGAAATCTAGTGTTCATTTCTCCAATAACCTAACTCAGTCTTAAAGAGACAAATAACTAGTTTCTACTCATGACAATAAATTTTTCAATCCCTTATTTCATATGTTTTTTTTTAATTTTTATTGCAAAATTGTAATGATGCAAATTTATGGGATTTTCATTTTTCCAAATGAGCTTTAATATTTCGAGCATCAATCTAATAGTCGAGATGTAGTTAAGAAATCACTATAGAAATCAAGTACTCATCAAGTCTAATAAATCATGACTAACTTTAGAACTTTCAACTATCAAAATAAGGCATGGTATATAAAGATCCTCAAGCTAGACTAGGATCAAATCCTTTCAACGAAAACAATGCTCATGTCTTGCTAATGATGATAGAGAAAAGTATATCACCAAACATACTAGTACTCATGACCTATCCACATGAATCTAAATAATAAACGTGTAAAAATTTTTATTATCAAACAATTGCTATGCTCATTTTGTTCCACTGTAGATAGAAAAATAGATCACTAAATATACTGGCAGTAGGAAATGTAGCTCATGACCTCTAGATAATAAACGTGCTAGAAGTTTACTTTTGGACAAGTCAGCAGTAATAGTGTGGATAGTGTAACTCAAAATGTCTCAAAAATTTTATTATAACCAAAATCTAAATTTTATTATCAAAATCTACACTATAACCCAACATATATACATCTAAATATGCATCCCCCCAAACTTAAATTTTTCATTGTCCCAATGAAAATAAAGTCAAATATGAAAGAGAGTTAAGATTAAAGGAGATATTGGAGAGTGTGCACCGTGTAGATACTTGGATTAGTTACCTCTTCTTGAGGTGGATACAAAGTAAATCCTCTTGTTAGTATTGGGGAGCTTTTGCATCGAGTTTTATCCGCTGCAACATCATCATCGATCAAACGTGAGAAGCTATTCCCCCCCCCCCCCCCCCCCCCCTCTAGCTCCGAAGTGTCCCAATAAATAATAGGAGTAGAAAGAAGATGTTTCTTCAACCAAATAAGCATTAAATATTGACCCCTCAACTCTTGCTTTGTTACAAATATTATTCTTTAATTTCCTCAAAAATCATTTAAATGGATACATCCATCTATACTGCATAGAAACAACTATTTGTGCCTCATATAGTAAATATATTGGTAGATGTTCCATTGAATCAAAAAAATATTTGGTGGAAATATGCACTCCAGCTTACATAGAATGAGAGGAATGCTCATTTCTAGTCAAAGCATATGATCCATCATAATACACCTCGCTGTCAAATCTCTGAAAAATAAACTCAATTTTGTGAGTGCTTACCAAACATTATGTGGAAGTAAATCATGGAAAACTATTGGAATAAGTCTTTACATGAATACATGACAATCATAACTCTTCATTTCAAACATCTTTAAACTATTCATATTCACTCATCGAACCATATTTGAGATATACCCATCTGGAAATTTGATTTCTTTCAACTAATTATATAAAGCTTGCTTACCATCATTATCCAATGTAAAACAAGCTTTTGGAAATCTATTAGTTGTTTCATCCTGATGTAACTCTGGTCTATTTTCTAGTTCTTTTAATTTCTCACGTGATTTTTTAGTGTTTTTAATTCTTCCAGATACGTTCATCACAATGTTGAAAATATTATCGAAGAAATTTTTTTCAATATGCATGACATCTAAATTATGTCGAATAAGTAGATACTTCTAATACGGCTGCTCCTAAAAAATACTCCTTTTCTTCCAATCACACTTGCACATCCTAATAATGTATTTATTTAACTCATTGGAACTAGGTTGAAATACTAGTAGAAATTCATAATTGTCTATTTATTCAATGATTTCTTCACCTGAAGCCCGAACTGTTAGAGGAGGTTTTCTGACTACAACATTCTTTAGGAATTTTTTTTTATTTCCCCTGAATGGGTGATCAACAGGTAAAAATTTACGGTGATTATAAAATCAAGATACCTTCCCACTGGAAGGTAATGAAAATGTATTAGAATCTATCATGCAGTGTGAGCATGCTAATTTACTAGTTATGTTTCATCCCGACAACATTGAATATGTTGAAAAATCACTGATCGCCCATAATAATGCAGCTTAACAATCTAAAACTAGTTTTATTTGTAACATCATAAGTGACCGACCCTACATTCCATAGTTCATTCAACTCAATAATCAGATGTTGCAAAAAAAAACACCAATCTTCTCTTTGGGATTGGTTTGACCAGGAATTTACACAATAAGAAACATAAATTCGTCTTTCATACGCATCCATGGTGGTAAATTATACAGTATTAATATAATTGGCTAAGATGAATATTGTTGTCCCAATTAACCAAAATGGCTAAAATCCATCTGCGAAAAGTCTCAATCTCACATTACGTGCTTTCATTCAAAGGAGGGAAATACAATATCAAGATATTCCCATGCAGGGGAATCACAAGAATGACACATAATACCTCCTTCGTGCTCATGTTTATTGTTGGTTGCTACTCGGAAAACCTAGAGGTTCCACTGTACAAAAATTTTGTACAAAGGTCTGAACCTTTTCCTAGCTACCATGTGTTCTTTTAAATTAAATTTTGGATCGCCTGCGGAACTTAACACGCTTGATCCAAAACTTAATTTATTTGTTCTTTTAGGTTTAGACTTGGATCTCCTGCGGAACTTAACACATTCGATCCAAATCACCTAAGTTATTAATTCCATTAAATATTAATTTTCATAATTGGTTCCCAGTACTGACGTGGCGAGGCATATGGCCTTCTTGGATATGAGAACAACCACCACCGACTAGACAAAACCTTTTAAGGAAAGCTAATATTTAATTTCCTAAAATAACTTTAGGTTAACCGAAAGGAACAATCAAATCACAAAGAAAAGAAGTAAACATAAGAGCACTCCATCGAAAATAAATTCGAAATACTAGAATCGTAAGCCTCTTGTATTTGGTATTATTTCCAAAAATAACTAGTATGATGCGGAAAGGAAAATTACTAGTTATACCTTTTAGAAAGACCTCTTGATCTTCTACCGTATTCCTCTTCTAACCTTGGACGTTGTGTGGGCAACGATCTTCCAAGATGAGAAAACACCTAAGCACCTTCTTCTCCTCCTTGCTAGGTTCGGCCAAAACAAAAGCTTCACCAAGGATGAAGAATAACACCAACCAAGCTCCAAGGGATGCAAGCTTTCTCTCCTTCTTCTTCTTCTTCTCCAAGTAGTATCCGGCCACCACAAAAGCTCCAAGCAAGAGATAGGTTTCGGCCACCACAAAGAGGAAGAGAGGGAGGGAGGATGGCCGGCCACAACACCAAGGAAAAGAGGGAGAAAACAATAGAAGTTGTAACCCATGAAGGCACCCCAACCCCTTCTTTTATATTCCTTGGCTTTGGCAAATAAGGAAATTTATTTATAATAAAATTTCCTTAACTTCCCTTAACAACAATTAATTAATAAAAATTAAATAAAATTTCCTAATTAATTGTATGTGGTCGGCCACCTCATGTAGAGAAAATAAGATAATTTTAATCAACAATTAAAACTTCCTTATTTGTCTTTGGAAATTTTAAAAAATAAAATTTCCCTTTAAAATCCCTTCATGGTTGATAAAAAGAAATTTCTATAATTTTAATTTTTCAACATGTGAATAATTTTCAAAAAGAAAAAATAAAATATCTTTCCAATCTACAAATAAAGAAAGAGATCTAATCTCTTTCTTTAATCTTTTGTAGATCCTTTTAAGAGAGATATTTTAATTTTAATTCTCTTTAATAAATTATATCTTCCACATAATAAAAATTAAAAATTAAAATTCTTTTTAATTTAATGGGGGCCGGCCACCTAAGCTTGGGTTCAAGCTAGGGCCGGCCACCCATGAATTAAGGCTTGGCCGGCCCTAGCTTGAACCACAAGCTAGCTTGGCCGGCCCCTTTATCATGGGTATGAAGGTGAGTATAGGTGGGTATAGTACTCTATAAATAAGAGGCTACGATAGGGACCGAGAGGAGGAATTAGTTTTGGTCTCCCGATAAAATTAAGCATCCTGTGTTCGCCCCGAATACACAACTTAATTTTATCAATAATAATTCATTCCACTAGAGAATTATTATTGAACTACCGCATCAATCCCAAATTACATTTTTGGGCTCCTTCTTATTATGAGTGTGTTAGTCTCCCTGTGTTTAAGATGTCAAATGTCCACTAATTAAGTGAGTTACTGACAACTCATTTAATTAATATCTTTATCCAAGAATAGTACCACTCAACCTTATCGTCATGTCGGACTAAGTCCACCTGCAGGATTTAACATAACAATCTTTATGAGCTCATCTTGGGAACATTATCAACCTAGATTACTAGGACACAGTTTCCTTCTATAATCAACAACACACACTATAAGTAATATCATTTCCTAACTTATCGAACTTATTGATTTATCAAACTAAATCTCACCCATTGATAAATTAAAGAAATAAATATCAAATATATGTGCTTGTTATTATATTAGGATTAAGAGCACACACTTCCATAATAACTGAGGTATTTGTTCCTTTTATAAAGTCAGTATAAAAGAAACAACCTCAAATGGTCCTACTCAATACACTCTAAGTGTACTAGTGTAATTATATAGTCAAGATAAACTAATTCCTAATTACACTACAACCTTCCAATGGTTTGTTCCTTTCCATTTTAGTCGTGAGCTACTGTTTATAATTTATAAGATACTGATAACATCATCTTCTGTATGTAGCACCACATACTATGTTGTCTACAATATAAATTAATTGAACAACTACAACTAAATGTAGACAATTTGACCAAATGTGATTCTTTATTCAAAATAAATGTTTACAAAAGCTTAGGCTTTCAGTATACACTCCAACATTTATGATGCTACATCATGTGGTAAGTTGTAGCAGGAGATGAATACAAGCGGTGAAGTCTAGCAGTTAAAAGAAAGTAATACATCACTTTCCAAGTAATATTTTTCCTTTTCTTCCCTGGTATGTGAGTACGATGCTTATAACGAGGGTGAGTACAGATTTCATTCACTCAAATCATTCTCTTCATTCCAAAATATCATGCAGTTGTTTATAAAAACTATCAGTCATTATATTATCAACAAGAAGTAACTCTGACATCAATTGACATATATCATTATAACATCTTTCTAAAAATGATGTTCTTCTTTCATATTCAATAACCTTGTAGTAGTTGATAGTTGAGAATGACCAGAGGGAATGTCTTCTCATACTTCTCTTTCATTAGCCTTTAACATTTCATATAGTTGCTGATATTCATGTGTTGTTATTTCATCTCTATTGGAATAATCAACTGTAACATTCATCATATCGTGAATCATTGATTGCATTGGAACATCATTAATTGATGATTCAGGCATAGTAAAAGTTGTGTCAGATGACGAACCACTAGAAGACCCAATTAGTTCATACAAATAAGATTCTCCGTGACAATATCAATTGTAGTAATTTAATACAAAATTATTTCTACATATATGTACTTTTACGGTATCCTCATCACAGAATACTCTATTTCTACATTTCAAATGATTACACAGACACTATAACTCAGCATCATTCATACACTCTGGATGGCTCTTAGTAAAGTTCACAAACCCTTATACTTCAGCAATAAAATTATCTATAATAAATTCATTTTCTAATCAATTGTACATCCAAACTTTATTCATAGACATTGTCACCTAATGATAATACAATTTAAAACACTATTAAATTTATACAATTTGATTTAAGTTTAAATAAAGTAATAAAAAATAATATAGTGTGGGTAGTTTTCATTTAACTACTTAATAGGTTAGATTAGACATAATGTCCGTTTTTTTATTGAACTTTCAATTTAGGGAATCACAAGAAACATAAATTGTTTTTCCATATATTGAACTTATAGTATTTATCAACCTAAATAAAAAAAAAACATAGATTTGAGATCAAATAAATAACAAACAATGTTATTTTTCAGAGTACATCTAAATTAAATCATATAAAATAATACATATTTACGATTTATTAAAGTATACATGAAGAAGAGTAGTTTAGTCAAAGAAGAGCAGTAAATGCAGTATACTATAAAAAACAAAAAATAGTGAAATTTAATCACAAACAAACATAGCAAAAGAGTATGCGATGAATCAAGCTTGTAGTCGCGAGCTTGTGACACGACCACTTGACGATCGGCTACGTTGCGAGCAGTCGTTGACCTTATGCTAGTGGCTGGCAAAGCCACTAGCATGCGGCTAACTAACAGAAACACCGCCAGCCGTGTGCTAGCGGCTGAAAACACAGCTAGCCGTGTGCTAGCGGGCAGAAACCCAGAAACACCGCCAGCCACGAGATCAGGAAAAAGAGTAGCCCAGTGCATGAAGCTCCCGTCATGTGGGATCCCGAGGAAGGATCCATTGTACGCAGCCTTACCCTGCTTTTTGCAAAAGGTTGTTTCCAGGATTTGAACTCATGACCTTTTGGTCACATGACAACAATTTTACTGTTGCGTCTAGTCCCCTTCAAAGACAAGAAAATCACCGAAGATCACCGGAGAAAATCGCCTTCAAAGACAAGAAACGCGTGCGTAAGGAAGGAAGGGCGCACACACCCTAATTATTTTCGGAATTTCCAACGAAATTATATTTCTGTTGGGATTTCTCGACGGAATTCAAAATTCCTTTAGGCAATAGGATTCCGTCGGAAATCCCGAAAATAATTTACCAACGGAATTAAAATTCTATCGGTAACCTCTTTTTTCATAAATTAATATAATTATTGATGGAAGTTAAATTCCATCAATAATATTAAAAAAAATATATCGATGGAATAATATTTTGTCTATATATTTTATCGATAAACTTGATAAATTTTATAGTGACGGATACTCTAGTAATATTATAATTATCCATTCATTCTCAAAAATTTTTTTACATATTTTTATATTTTAAAAAAAGGTAGATCCGCTACCTTAGCGGCCCCCTAGTGCCGGACCCACGGATATGGAGGGAGGTTCATGTAGGTACACAGGCCATAGGCACATAGCGGGATAAATCTCATGTCGTAAGTTCCTGAGAATCAACCTCTGACCATTAATAATTATTTTAAACCTTAAACTTTTGATACAGATTAACAAATTCCGAGGTAAGGAAGAAAAATGCAATTTTGTAAACATCCTTTGTTAGAAAACTATATATACAAATATATTAATTCAGAGCACAGTTTGTCCGAGACTTTTAAGAAGCGATTATTAGTTTTGATGAATTAATAGATAAATATTTTTTAATGGTGCTTGGTTAATAAATTGTTTGATATGAATATTTTTTTATTTATTTTGATGATTAATAGAAAATTTTTATAAAATCAAATCGAATATTTTAAAATTAATCGACGTAAACTGTATATCATCCTATTTTTTTTTTTTAAAAAAAAAAAAATGAATGTATCGTGATAATAAAGTCAAAAAAAAAATTATTTTTAAAAATTTTAAAAAAAATTATTCTTCACGATGAAATATCGAGCTTATAGGATCTATTGATAATCTAAGAGGATATTTTGGAAATATTTAAAGAGATGAATCGATAATCATTTATGACAATAATCTAAAATCTTTCATAATATTTTGATAAATTTAAATTTGTAGAGGATAATTTTAATTCATGATTAATTAAATTATCTTATTAAGGTACAATTTGAATTCATTATATTGGTGTTGTTTAAATTCGTTTTTATTTTTGCCCCGTCAATTTTTTAAAACAAAATGTCTAACTATGGTTTCTTTTTTTTTTATCAAGTTTCAAAATATCCGTGGGCATGTAATATATTTGTTAAATAGCAATCATAGATGTGCATATATTTCCTAATTTAAAATTCTTCTGCTTGGATTTATTATTATAATTTTGTCTTATATCAATTATTGAAATATAATAATATAACGGCAATTTACCAAAGGAGGCACTTGAAAATCTGAATTTACCAAAAGGCGTACACTACTTTGGTATTTACCAAAGAGTGCACTTTTTTAAAAGCATTTCCTATTTTACCCTTATGATAATTTAACTTTTTCTATTGTTTTTCTTTTCTTCATTATATTTCTCTCACTTCTCTCTCTCCTCTGTCGGCAGAATATAGGAATAACATTAGTCAATCTTTAATTACATTTTAATACATTTGAAGAAGCCAAAATAAATAATGGACACCATATTTGAACTCCTTGCAATTTTAGAAATTCACATGAACTGAAATGGGTGCAATCGAAGCTTTCTAGGTCGATTAGTGAGTTTCGGTCAAAACCCACTGATGGACCTAGAGAGCTCCGATTGCACCCATTTCAGTTTCTATGGATTTCTAAAATTACAAGGAGTTCAAATATGGTGTCCATTATTTATTTTGGCTTTTTATAAATGTTAACAAGTAAAATTAAAGAATAGACATAAAAGCCCACGTTGGGCCTGATTTGAGTCTATATCAGGCCCAATGTGGGTTTTTTTGCCGATTCTTTGATTTTTACTTGTTAACATATATAAAAAGCCAAAATAAATAATGGACACCATATTTTAACTCCTTGTAATTTTAGAAATCCATAGAAACTGAAATGGGTGCAATCGGAGCTCTCTAGGTCCATCAGTGGGTTTTGACCGAAACCTACTAATCGATCTAGAAAGCTCCGATTGCACCCATTTCAGTTTCTATGAATTTCTAAAATTACAAGGAGTGAAAATATGGTGTCCATTATTATTTTTGGCACTCCTAGTGGTTGACCAGAGGTTTTGAAAAATCATAAATCTCTCTTTATTTCTTTTTATTTTTTTATTTTTTTATTTTTTTATTTTTTGTTGCTACTAGGCCTGATATATCTCATATCAGGCCCACATTGGGCCTGATATGGGGAGATATCAGGCCCAACATGGGCATGATATCTCTTCATATCAAGCCTCAAAAAAAAGAAAAAAAAAAGAGAGATTTAGGGTTTTTCAAAACCTCTGGTCTACCACTAGGAGTGCCAAAAATAATAATGGACATCATATTTTCACTCCTTGTAATTTTAGAAATTCATAGAAACTGAAATGGGGGGTTTCGGTCAAACCCCACTGATGGACCTAGAGAGCTCCGATTGCACCCATTTCAGTTTCTATGGATTTCTAAAATTGTAAGGAGTTCAAATATGGTGTCCATTATTTATTTTGACTTTTTATATATGTTAAAAATCAAAAATCAAAGAATCGACAAAAAAGTCTACATTGGGTCTGATATAGACTCAAATCAGGCCCAACGTGGGCCTGATATGATTCCATATCAGGCCCAACGTGGACTTTTATGTCGATTCTTTGATTTTGCTTGTTAACATCTATAAAAAACCAAAATAAATAATGGACACCATATTTGAACTCCTTGAAATTTTAGAAATCCATAGAAACTAAAATGGGCGCAATCGGAGCTCTCTAGGTCCATCAGTGGGTTTTGACCGAAACCCACTGATCGACCTAGAAAGCTCCGATTGTACCCATTTCAGTTTCTATGAATTTCTAAAATTACAAGGAGTGAAAATATGATGTCCATTATTATTTTTGACACTCCTAGTGGTGGACCAGAGGTTTTGAAAACCCTAAATCTCTCTTTATTTTTTTTTATTTTTTTATTTTTTATTGTTACTAGGCTTGATATCTCCCATATCAGGCCCACATTGGGCTTAATATGGGGAGATATCAGACTCACATTGGGCTTGATATGAAGAGATATCAGGCCCAACGTGGGCATGCTATCTCTTCATATCAGGCCTAAACAAAAAAAAAAAGAAAAAAAAAGAAAGAGAGATTTAGGGTTTTTCAAAATCTCTGGTCCACCACTAGGAGTGCCAAAAATAATAATGGACACCATATTTTCACTCCTTGTAATTTTAGAAATTCATAGAAACTGAAATGGGTGCAATCGGAGCTTTCTAGATCGATTGGTGGGCTGATTGCACCCATTTCAGTTTCTATGGATTTCTAAAATTGCAAGGAGTTCAAATATGGTGTCCATTATTTATTTTGACTTTTTATAGATGTTAACAAGCAAAATCAAAGAATCGGCAAAAAAGCCCACATTGGGCCTAATATGGACTCAAATCAGGCCCAACGTGGGCCTGATATGGCCTGATATGATTCCATATCAGGCCCAACGTGGGCTTTTATGCCGATTATTTGATTTTGCTTGTTAACATCTATAAAAATCCAAAATAAATAATGTACACCATATTTGAACTCCTTGTAATTTTATAAATCCATAGAAACTGAAATGAGTGCAATCGGAGCTCTCTAGGTCCATCAGTGGGTTTTGACCGAAACCCACTGATTGACCTAGAAAGCTCCGATTGCACCCATTTCAGTTCCTGTGGATTTCTAAAATTACAAGGAGTTAAATATGGTGTCCATTATTTATTTTGACTTCTTCAAATGTATTAAAATGTGATTAAAGATTGACTAATGTTATTCCTATATTCTGCCGACAGAGGAGAGAGAGAAGTGAGAGAAATATAATGAAGAAAAGAAAAACAATAGAAAAAGTCAAATTATCATGAGGGTAAAATAGGAAATGTTTTTAAAAAAGTGCGCTCTTTGGTAAATATCAAAGTAGTGTACACCTTTTGGTAAATTCAGATTTTCAAGTACGTCTTTTGATAAATTGCCGAATATAATAACATGCCAGCTTTTGTAGTCCAACGGTTAGGATAATTGCCTTCCAAGCAATAGACCCGGGTTCGACTCCCGGCAAACGCAATTTTTTTTATTTTTAATATTTCTTATAATTGTGCATCTGTTCTTGGCTCAATATAACTATTTTTCCTTTATAATTATAATCCTTATGAAGAAACCTTTGATTATAATCAAATGAAGTATCAAAAGACAATCCACCAAACTTGAAGTGACCTTATGAGGTCAACGATACGACGATCAGTGGCGGCGACAAAGATTCTTACAACGTTGACTTTTTCTTCATGAAGTCGAACTGGACACGAACACAAACATACGGCGCACGAACAATCCAGTGAATCAACTTCGTAAGATAGATACTTATCGATTTGATAATTAACGAACAAATAACCAGACATCGATGGCTTCAAGATTTGTGCGTGACAGGGTATCCGATGCCGTGGGGATAAATCTTGGGGTTGTTAATTAAAATTTTACTTTTATAAATTTATTAAAAAAGCATATCGACCTAGCGTTTGTAGTCCAACGGTTAGGATAATTGCCTTCCAAGCAATAGACCCGGGTTCGACTCCCGGCAGACGCATTTTTTATGGTTTTTTTTGTTGTTTCTGCTAAACAAGTTGTATTTGCAAATAATAGTGATATGAAAACTGAAACTTAATTCTTTTGCTTAATATAACTGGGCATCAAATGTGAAAACTGCAAACTGGTGCAAAAAAGAAAGCACATAATAATTCTTTTTCTCAATTATTTAAATTGGCAATTGGTATTATTGGTGCAATTGGCAATTGGTATAGATAAACTTGCGTTACTGGTAATTTTATTATGGTTGATAAAATATTTAAATTAGACTTAATATATGTTAAGTACGGAAATACGTATTTTTCAATAACTAATATAAATGAGTAAAACATTTTGAGCTTGAAGAATATGAAGCGTTTGTAGTCCAACGGTTAGGATAATTGCCTTCCAAGCAATAGACCCGGGTTCGACTCCCGGCAGACGCAATTTTGTCGTTTTTTCCTTTTCGTTGACGGAAGAAATCAAATTATGGGAATTGTAAATATCTTTTGTTATTATTATAATTTAACGAATTATTTTATCAAGCTCTGAACTTTAGGGAAACAGTATTAATTTACACTTAAACTGAGTTAGACTCGTAAATTTACTTATTGATTGTGGATGGTTTAGTGTTCTTAATCTATTAGAAGTGTTTTAATTAATCCTTTCCTTTTTAAATAAAAAACAATGAGAATATATATATATATATATATATATATATTATTTTAAGAAAATAAGATCAAGATATCTCAATTAGTTTGTACCACCTTGTTTGTTTTACTTTCCATACAGATTGACAAATTCTGAGATAAGGAAAAAAAATATATAATTTTGTTAAACTTCCAGGGCTCAATTTAAAAAATATATATATTAATTCAGAGGAAAGTTAAAGTTTTTCCAAGAAAAATTCAATTTCTTTTTAATAATGATGAGTTAGATTAGACCTGACCACGATTCGGAAGTAACGGTTTGACGATTCGAAATCGATAGTTCGACGATTCAGAATTATCGGTTTGATGGTTCCATGCAGGTCAACTCTTAACTTTAATCGTCCAAGACGATTGCGTCTCACGGTTCGAAACCGCCGGTTCACGGTTCGATTCATAGTTTGCCATGGTTCAATATTATTATGTTAAAAAAAATTACAAATTACAAATTACAAATCAAAATTTATTAGAAAAAAATGCTTGCATTTAATTAAGTTGCCTACTGTCCCCCTAGGGAAATCAAAGTCCACGTAGTTCTTTTACATTTTTATTTTTTTATATTATCACTCGCTTTCATTTCCCGTTCCTATCGTATTTATTCCTTCAGTATCAAAATCTTCAACTTCGTCATCTGAAAGTTGCATTCCTTGGATTCTTTTATCCGCTCTGGTCCAATCGTCCAGTAATGATTGGGCTTCCAATGAGTCGGGAGACAAAGTTGTTCGTCGTTCATCTAATATGTTGCTGTCGGCACTAAACGTCTGCTCCACAGCAATAGTTAACACTAGACAAGCTAAAATTTCTTTGGTGATCACGGAGAGGACGTGAAAACTTTCACCCTTCTGTGACCACCACTTTAAGATATCGAAATTTTCGCTGTCTGCTTCATTAAAATCAAAAGAAGTCAGAAAATAATTCTTAAGTTTCTGTGTAGAACTTGAGGATCCTCGTGGATGTTTTGTCCGTTCTTTTAATAAAAGTTGTGTTTTTGTAAATTTTAAATTACTAGTAATTTGTTGTATTTCATAAATATTAATTTGTGTTCCATATTTTACATAATATTGATTATAAATATCATATAAATAAATTCTAACATTATATATAATATTAACTGGATCCGGAGAAGAAGAATCTTTAATTGGAATTAAATCGTCATAATATAAAGTTAACATTTCTTGTAAAACTTCTAATTTAAATCTAAGATCTAAAGCAAATGCAATTAAATAAATTTTAGGAATAAAATAAAAATATTTTTCCCATTTAGTTTTCATAGCTAAGATGCAAGGAGATAAAGATTAATTATTAATATGTTTATTTAAAACTAATACTATATTAGAAAAATTTTCTAAAACTAATTAAGCAGTGGGATAATAAATACCAGAAAGTTGTTCGGTTACATCATTAAATACTTTTAAAATTTCACAAATACTACAAATATTCCATTGTTGTGAAAATAAATATATATTAGTATTAGTAGTTTTGTGCAAAAAATGAACATAATAATTCTTTATATTCAAATAAATCTTGTAATAATTGGTATGCTGAATTCAAACATATTGGTACATTGCGCGGAAATTTTTTAGGTGTCATTCCATTAGTTTACAAAACCTACCACATTGTTTCCTTATAGATGGATGAGACCATAAATAAAAAATTACAATTCTAATTGGTTTAATATAACTTTCTAAAATTTTTAATCCATCTTGAACACATAAATTTAAAACATAGCATACACAACGAATATGAAAAAAAAATAAACCGATAATAATAGGTTGACAAATAAATTTTAGATCATCTATATAGGAGGTATTAAAACTAGCATTATCTAATGATATTGAAAATATTTTATGAGTTAAGACATATTCTTCTAAAATTAAACATAATAATTGTGCAATATTATGAACATTATGTGATTCATCAAAAACTCTATAAGCTAATAATTTTTTTTTTAGAGGTTCCAAGAGTTATCGATCCAATGGCAAGTGACACCCATATACGAATGTGTTTGCCAATAATCACTCCAAATATCGGAACATAAAGAAACTTTATTATCTAATTTACTAAATTCATCAATTAAATTCTTTTTTCCTTATTTTACTAATTTTTTAATTGTATGAGTAAGTGTAGTTCTAGGAACGTTTAACACATGGATTAAGAGATTCTTTACAAAAATCTTCAAATGTGAATTTACATCCAAAAATAAAAGAAAGATGTTCTACGAAAACAAATTTAGCTAATGATTTTCTCAATTTATTATCTGAATATAAAAATAAATCGAAATTAGTACTACCGCTAGTTGAAGAAAATCTTGATAATTATATTTGAGAACAGTCGAGTCCATATTCCGTCGGGTGCTTTGTTTCTACATGTCGTTTCTGTTGATACAGTCTGACCTGGATGTTGTTTTGCTGTTGACACTGATTTAAGTTTGTATCAGATATTTAACTCAGATTAATTACTAATCTAGGTTGACTAGGTTGACCTGATTGAGAAAGTCCTAACTGGGATGTTAGGCAGTTGGAAAGTCCTGGTGAGTGAAGCCAGACAGATTGGAAATCCTGGTGAGTGAAGCCAGGTAAAAACCCTAGTGAGTGAAGCTAGGTGCAAGTCCTGGTGAGTGAAGCCAGGCAAGGGAAAATCCAGATGGATCAAGGGTGATCGGACATCTGGTGTTGAAAAGTCCAAGAAGGAAGCTTGACATGCGAAGTCGGAGAGAGCTAGGGAGCTCGTTCCTCCGGACTAGGTCAGAGAGGGCTCGACCCGGACTGAGTCAAGAAGCTGGATCGGTCGGCAGACCGATCCAAGGAAACTTGACACCGGATCGGTCTGCACCGATCCGGTGGCTCTTAGATCGGTGCCGGACCGATCGTGAATCGATGGCTGCGAACGCGTTTCGACGGCTCGCGGACCGATCGAAATCGATCAAGAGCCGCTTTTCTTGATCGGTGCGGACCGATCGAAATCAATCGAGCCCATCGTGATTTTACCGATCGGTCGCGGACCGATCAGAAATCAACCTCATCGAGATTTCACCGATCGGCAGACCGTCGAGGCTTTAAGCAGGACGGCGACATCTCGATCGGTCCGGGATCGATCGATTAGTTCTGATCGGTCCGCAGACCGATCGAGTCGCGCACTTTAAAGAGCGGCTTCGATCGGTCCGCACCGATCGAGATGATCAGAAACATGGATCGGTCTGCACCGATCCACAGATATCTTGTTTTGCATGCGCTTTCTCTTATTGTTTCGATTCGCAATTGCTTTTACCTATTTCGTTTCTAACCATCTGCTGTAAGCTTTCTCAAGTTACAGATTACTTGATGTTGGGTGAATTCAAATTAAGGATCATTAGTAGAAGGCGACGAAAAAGCTTTTGCTGTGTCTCGCTGCGGACAAACCAGTTTTGGTAGCAACGTCTCGTTTGCGATCTGCTGGCAGCCGTTTGGTCGAAATCAGCTTGACTTGTGCTGATAGGTTCAAGCTCAGAGGTACCAGTGGAAACGAGGATGCCATTGGTGGGAGCTGAGACAATCAGACAAGGAAGAAGCGTGATTGGCGACGTCGTGGACGGTTGCAGGGATTTGCTGCAGGTTTGGCAGAGATCCGTTACAGAGCAGAGAGGCATATGAAGGTGGAGAGGAGAGGCTCTCGTAACTATGCTTTTTGTGCTCTTGCTGTGAAAAACACTGTGGTGAAAAACTCTCTGGAAGATTGAAGCAGTGTGCTTGTTCTTCGCTGATTGTGGCTGTGAGCTTCCTTTGATCATTTCACTTGAGCCACTACTGTAAGTCTTGTGCTTAATTTCTTACTGCTGTTAAAGACTTTGTGGAGAGGTTACTCCACCGAGAAGGAGAATCCTTTAGCCGGATAGCTTCCGGGGTGTGATCTACCGAAAGATCAAGAGGATTCGTCCACCTTACGGACACGCCGAGGAGTAGGGGCAAGTTATCCCCGAACCTCGTAAATCTCTGAGTTAGTGTGCTGTGCTTTCTTGTTTTAGTTTTCTATTTCCGCTGTGCTAACAAAGTTCTTGAAGAAATTTGTGTTTAGTGTTTTTCAAAGAGGCTATTCACCCCCCTCTAGCCATCTAAGGTCCCAACAAGTGGTATCAGAGCCTGGTGCTCTTCATTTCGGCTTAACAACCCAAAGAGCAAAACAATGGCCATGAAGGAGGGATTTAGCACCAACCGTCCACCTTACTTCGAAGGAGCAGATTTTCAATATTGGAAGGGCCGCATGGAGTACTACCTCAAAACCGACATAGCCATGTGGTTCTCAGTCAAGGAAGGTTTCACACCACCAAAGGATAAAGAAGGTAAGGAACTCGAGTCGTCAAAGTGGTCTACCGAACAACTCCGCAAAGCACAAGCCGATGCCAAGGCTATGGTCACCTTGCAATGTGGAATCGCCAAGGATCAACTCGTCAAGGTAGGCCCGTTCTCAAGTGCAAGAGACCTATGGAACAAACTCATCGAGCTCCAAGAGGGAACTCGAGATTCTCGGATTGCCAAGAGGGACCTATTCTTGAATCAGCTCCAAAATCTAACCATGAAGGACAATGAAACGGTGAGTGAACTTCATGGGAGATTCAAGGAGATCATCAATGGTCTCCACTCCGTGGATGAACGGGTAGAAAACCGTGACCTAGTAAGGTACGCTCTTAAATCTTTTCCTAGGAATGCCTTGTGGTCATCCATGGTAGATGCCTACAAGGTATCCAAGGATCTTTCCATTGTTAAACTAGATGAATTTTTCTGTGAGATGGAACTTCATGAGCTTGCTAACAAAGGTCAAAAAGAGAAGGGTATTGCTTTATTTGCAGGACCAAAGAGCAAGGATGGAAGAAGGAAGAAGGAAAAGAAGAAAGAAAAGGAGATTTCCTCATCCACCTCTTCTTCCGAATCCGATGATGAAAGTGGATCATCATCAAGCGAGATGGCGAACTTCGTAAGGAGGATTATGAGAAGAGGCCGAAGATACAAAGGAAAAGGTAAAACTAATGATCAAAATTTTGATAAATCTAATGTTACATGTTATGAGTGTAGCAAGAAAGGACACATTCGGAGCGAGTGTCCGAAACTAAAGAGGAAGGAGGAACGAGCCAAAAGGAAGGAGGAAAGAACCAAGAAGAAGAAGGCTCTCAAGGCCACTTGGGATGAGTCCTCATCAAGCTCATCGGAGGAAGAAGAGAAGATGGAAAAGAGCACTCGGCAATTGGCACTCATGGCAAGGGAAGAGTCAGAATCCGAGAGTGATGACTCAAGCGCTTCAACCACGGCTTCATCATCTTCGGATGATGAAGAGGTAACCTCTTCTCATATAGAAAAGTGTTATAAAACTATCACTCACTTATCTACATTGCTTAAAAAGTCGAAAACAGAAAATAAATTGTTGAAAGAAGAAGTAAAAACCTTAAGGACCCTTAGGGAAGATGAGGTCGATGACCTACATCTAGAAGTCCTTGAGGATGAGAACAAAGCCTTAAAGGGTGAGGTTGAGAAACTCAAGAAAATGCTTGAGAAATTCTCAACTAGCTCTAAGACTCTAGACATGATTCTAAATGCCCAAAGGGCAGTTTACAACAAAGCCGGGTTAGGGTATCAACCTAAGGAGTCGAGTTTCATTTCTCTAATGTCTAGAACTCAAAATAGTAGATCACATGTTTCTAGAGTTCATGGAACTAGGAAAGGTATGACCAAGGCATGGGTTCCTAGGTCTTTCGTTGTAGAAGCATTAGGTCCCAAGATTTTGGTACCTAAAACCTCTATTTTTCGTGTATTGTAGGCATTGGTCGAGGGGGAGCATCTATCAACTTGGTTTGTTGATAGTGGATGCTCCAAGCACATGACTGGGAACAAATCACTGTTTACTACCATTCAAAACAAAAGTAGAGGTAATGTGTCTTTTGGTAATAATGGTAGCCTTAAGGTTGTAGGAATTGGAGACATTCATATATCCGAATGTCTTCATATCAAGAATGTCCTTCTAGTCAAGGGATGACCTTTAATCTCCTAAGTGTCACCAATTGTGTGATACGGGTTACACAATTGAATTTCATTCAAGTCAATGTTTGGTTAAACACATTGACACACTTGACACGGTACTAGTAGGCACAAGGTTGACAATATTTATCAAGTATCATTTAAAAGTGCTACTAATGCTTTGATTAAGTGTTTCATGTCGAAAGAAGAAGAGTCTTGGTTATGGCATAGAAGATTGGCACATGTAAACATGAAGAACATCCGGAAGTTGGCCAACCAAGGATTAGTGCGAGGCTTACCAAGCATCAAGTTCCACAAGACCAAACTATGTGATGCATGTCAAAAGGGTAAGCAAACAAAAGCTGTCCATAAAGGTAAAAGCAATGTAAGTACATCTACTGCTTTAGATTTATTGCACATGGACCTTTTTGATTGCAGTAGTGTAATATCATTGAATGGAAGTAGATATTGTTTGGTAATCGTTGATGATTTTACTAGATACACATGGACTTTCTTCTTGAAACATAAGGACCAAACTATAGATATTTTTATTTCTTTTTGTAGAAGAACTGAAAATGAAAAATCGACAACAATTAAAACCATTAGAAGTGATCATGGTGGGGAATTTCAAAATCATAGGTTTTTAGAGTTTTGTCAAGAAAAGGGATATAGGCATGAGTTCTCTACTCCAAGGACGCCACAGAAAAATGGGGTTGTGGAGAGAAAGAACCGAGTCCTACAAGAGGCTGCACGAAGCATGCTCAATGAGTACTCACTACCGAGCTACTTATGGGCTGAAGCTGTGAATACAGCTTGCTATGTGCAAAATCGAGTTTTAATACATAGGTTTTTAGGAAAGACTCCCCATGAACTTTGGTTTGGGAAACCGCCTACAATTAAACATCTTAGGGTGTTTGGTTGTAAAGTGTTTATCTTAAACACCAAGGACCATCTTGGGAAGTTCACGGCTAAGGCTGATCAAGGGATACTGGTCGGGTACTCTCTTACCAGCAAAGCCTATCGAGTCTACAATGAGAGGACTAAATTGATTGAAGAGTCCTCAGACGTAGCATTTGAAGAAATCCCCAAATCAAATGATCAATCAAGGGATGTAGGAGAAATTCAATTCGAACTTAGAAATCTAAGTTTGAATGATCAAAACATTGGAAGAGTCAAAGTTGACTCTGAAGATGATGAGCAAAGGCAAGAAAGGGCTCAATCTGATCTCTTGCCTGTGCCGAGTGAGACCACTCATGAGGCACCGCCAACTCCAAGGCAATCTAGGATAGTCTCTAGTCATCCACAAGACCAGATTGTGGGAGACATCCAACAAGGGTTAGGACTAGATCATTCTTCAGAAATGAGTCGAATGAGGTTGCTTTGATCTCAGAAATCGAACCTAAACTAGTTGATGAGGCATTGCATGATCTTGATTGGGTCATAGCTATGCAAGATGAGTTAGGTCAATTTGAAAGAAGCCAAGTGTGGGACTTGGTTCCTAGACCTAAGAAGACCACCATTATTGGAACTAAATGGGTCTTCAAAAATAAGTTAAACCAAAAGGGAGAGGTAGTAAGAAACAAGGCAAGACTAGTAGCCAAGGGCTATAGTCAAGTTGAAGGCCTCGATTATGATGAGACCTATGCTCTGTGGCACGATTGGAGTCCATTTGATGCTAGCTTTTGTTGCACATAGAGGTTTCAAGCTCTATCAAATGGACGTTAAATCGGCCTTCTTAAATGGTTTCATTAAAGAAGAAGTCTACGTTGAACAACCACCGGGGTTTGTGAATACCGAAGCTCCAAACCACGTGTTCAAGCTCAAGAAAGCTCTTTATGGGCTAAAACAAGCACCTCGAGCTTGGTACGAAAGGTTGTCAACTTATCTATTAGAAAAGGGTTTTGTAAGGGGTCAAATAGACCCAACACTATTTCTTCGTCGAGATGGTGAAAATATTTTTGTAGCCCAAGTATATGTCGATGACATAATTTGTGGCTCAAATAACAAGGGCTATTTAAATGAATTTATCACTCACATGGAAAGTGAGTTTGAAATGAGTCTTGTGGGAGAATTGACATTCTTCCTTGGACTAGAAATCAAACAAACTAGAGATGGCATTTATGTCCATCAAGCAAAATACACTCAAGAGATGCTTAAGAAATTCAAAATGAGTGATTCTAAGGAAGTATCCACTCCTATGGCGACGAGCACTCGTCTTGACAATGATGAGAGTGGAAAATCAGTTGATCTAACGCAATATAGAAGCATGATCGGTAGTCTTCTATATCTCACAGCTAGTCGACCGGACATACTCTTTGCTGTGGGCATGTGCGCTAAGTATCAAGTCTGTGCCAAGGAATCTCACTTAATTGCAGTTAAGAGAATTCTGAGATACCTTAAAGGCACAATTAGAGTAGGTCTTTGGTACCCTCGTACTGAATCATTTGACTTGATAGGTTATACCGACTCCGATTATGCTGGGTGCAAATTGGATCGGAAAAGTACAAGTGGGGGTTGCCAATTTTTAGGTTCATGTTTAGTTAGTTGGTCAAGTCGGAAGCAACATTGTGTTGCTCTCTCCACGACCGAGGCTGAATATATTGCCATGGGAGAGAGTGTATCACAGTTGTTGTGGATGATACACACCCTAGAGGATTATGGACTCTCTTATAAGGGTGTACAAGTGCTATGCGACAACATTAGCACAATCAACCTAACTAAAAATCAAATCCATCATTCGAGGACCAAACACATTGAAGTGCGTCATCACTTCATAAGAGATCACGTAGCTAGGGGAGACATTGTGCTCACATATGTTGAGTCAAAGTCAAACCTAGCCGATATCTTCACAAAACCCCTTCCGGAGAATGAATTTAGTCATTTAAGGAGGGAGTTGGGAATGTGTTTGGCTCCTTAGGTCATTAGAACTTCACCATGATCAATAAGGACTATTAAAATGACAAGAGTAATTGGGAAACTGATTTGGGCAATTTGGGAACATCTCACACAAACGATAAGGTTTAACAAATTGTTTTTGTTTGCTAGAAATGGGGTGAGATGCTAGGAACAACCAATTTATTCAAAATGTACTATGCATCCCTTGAATAAGTAGGTTGAAGAGACATAAATTGAGTATGGGGAAGGTCATTACATAATTCATGTGTATTTGACTCCTAGATCTTACTCATATATTCCAACCAAGGAATCTTGGTTGGACTTTTGTCTAGAAATTTTCTAATCATGGTTGATGGTTAATGTGTTGATTGGTATTGTTGTTTGGTTCATGTCATGACTTTTGATTGATAAAACGATAGGTTATTAAAGGAAATAATAATAAATTGGATATATTTTGACAAACTTGAAACTAAACATAACAAGAATCAAGAACTTCAGCTTTCATGCCTTGATTGCAAATTAGGACAAGTTGTCTATTTTGACAAACTTGAAACTTGTCTGAAATATCAGTGTTTGTAGTCGAATATGAAAGTCTCAAATTATAAACAAATTCACACCATAAGAGCCCATCGTTAGGACATAGTTATGCTTGTAGATTCTCAGGGTTCTAGATATTGATTTTGAAAGTTTTACTGGAGAAACTTCTACGAACTATCAAAGGATTTCGGTTACTGAAATCACTGAAAATTTCAATATCAGACATCGATCGGGCTCACCCGATCGAGAGAAGATGGATCGGTCGACGACCGATCCAAAACTTCCCAATCTTTACGTTTCAATCGATCGGTCCCAGGACCGATCGGTTATTTGTCGGCTCACCGATCGGTCCGAGGACCGATCGATAATCTGATACGCGATAGGCTCTTCGATCGGTCCATAGACCGATCGGTGGTTCCATGAAATGCCTGAATTTTCTTTGTCGATCTCCGATCGGTCTACGGACCGATCAGAAGTTCTGATCGATGCGGTGACGATCGAGGCTTCGAATGCTACCGATCACCGATCGGTCCACGGACCGTCGGAGGTTCCGATCGATCGGTGACCGATCAGGGACGTCGGATACCTTCTGATCGGACAACCGTCCGATCATTTCTTCACTGTACACCCATCTTAACCCTTAAAACCTCCCGATCCCCTCTTTCCCTCATTCACGCGAACCCTAGCCGACTCTTCCCAACAGCCCACCCTTTCTCTTCTCCTTGCACGCCGAAGCTCCATCCCTCGGAAGCCCTAGCCGAGAGTTCCATGGCTCCAAGGTAACTCCTACCTCTATAGAACTTGGCATTGTGTTTTCATTTCTCATCTTCTGTTGTTGTGTTTGTCTCGGTTCTTATTTGTTGGTGGCTCCGGTGCTCACTCATTGCCCCATTTTACCACATTGAATCCCCTTAGGAAGAAACCCACTGATGGTGAGGGAACCTCTAAGGAATCAACCAAGAAATCCAAATCCAAAACTTCTCCTGCTCCCTTTCGACCCCAACCAGCTAGTTCCAGTAGATTCCCAAACCGCCAGTCTGAGCAAGCTTTTCAACAAAGGACTTTCAAATTACTCCCTTGTAGGTCCGTGGATAGAAAATTCATGGACGAATTTTGCCCACAAGTGTCCGAAATCATAGCATACTACAAACTCGATTCATTAGTCTACTTGGAACGAGATATCAACTATGACCTGGTCTCTGAGTTCTATAATAACCTTCATGAGACTAGTGATCAAGGTTTTAAAACAAGAGTTGCTAAGCGGACTCTTGATTTCAGTATCTCATCTTTCTTTGAGTATCTCGATTGTCGGAGGTGTTCCGGTGAGGTTTTTTCGATATTTCCTGACTTACCAGAACAATTACTTCCACCGTTTGATATCTCACCTGACGACATATATGAGTACTTCTTCAGACAGCCTAGACAAGGGCTAGATGAGCTAGATGTTGACTTCCCTACTTTTGCAGCCTTGAGATTATCTCCTCAAGATTACATTCTTTTTAAAATTGTCACGAACTGCCTTCTACCTATCACATCTAAACCCTTATCTGAGATCCGATCATATCATTGTCTTATGCTCTATGGTTTGCGTCGGCGTCTCGATTTTGATATCATGTCGAGCATCTACTCCTCAATCATATCCTATTCTCAGCCTAGCGGCTTCACTATTTATATGCCTTATGGGCATATAATTACTGATTGGCTTGAGACCCTTCAGGTTGATGTCTCTAAGGGTAGAACAATCAAAATGGTCAGGCAGGATTGCCGACTTGGAAAAAGGGCATTTTCCAAGTCTGGAATCATAGGGCGAAATGGGGATGTTCAGTGGAAGGATGGAAGAGCTTTAGGTGAGTTACCACGGGGACCTCCACGACAGGTTGCAGCTGCTCCTCCTGCTGACATTGGCGAGGCGGATCCTGATCTGCGCTGGCAGATCGCCGAGCTGGAGAGTCGCTTTGATCGACACGAGGAGATGGTGGCTGCTGAGTTCGATGGACTACGTATTCGGATAGACCAGCGCTACGATGACCTGCGCGGGCATATTGACCAGCGCTTCGATGATATGCGTAGTCATCAGGTGGTGACACAGCAGTTGCTACTCGGATGGATGGCACGCTACCCGCCTCCGCAGTCTTACCCAGGCTATTCATCCTCCAGCGTGTTGCCTCAGGATTTCACCCTTCCTGCCGATGATGATGATGCTCCTCATGTTGAGGACGTTGATTGATGTAGTCTGTGTGTCACCTAGTCTGTATGTATTTTGGATGCTATGTGTTAGTCTGACCTGGATATTTGTACTTCTGATGCTACTCATATATTTATGCTCCTCGGTTTTATATTTGCTTGCTCCTTATTATGCTTCATTTTCTATGTTTTTTTTATATATGCTGTTCCTATGCCATGATTTGATTGTATCTTTTGTCTTTCTTACTGTCGTATTGTGACCTTAGAGGGAACTCTAGGTCAGTTAAGAGAAGGCAGTATGGATTAAGGGGGAGCCTTTTGAGTTTTTGTCACCTCATTTGCACCTTTTCGGTGTTTGACAAAGGGGGAGAGGATACCTAAGTTTAGAAATGTATGAAAGCTTGATTTTAGGGGAGAGGATAACGGGAAGGATCTTGATTCCCGTCATTGACTTGGTGGTGTATCCGTCTTAGGGGGAGAATCCAGATTTCCCTAAAATTATGGGTAAATGAGCATTTTTTATCTAAACTTAAATCGTGTTGTCAAACAACAAAAAGGGGGAGATTGTTGATACAGTCTGACCTGGATGTTGTTTTGCTGTTGACACTGATTTAAGTTTGTATCAGATATTTAACTCAGATTAATTACTAATCTAGGTTGACTAGGTTGACCTGATTGAGAAAGTCCTAACTGGGATGTTAGGCAGTTGGAAACTCCTGGTGAGTGAAGCCAGGCAGATTGGAAATCCTGGTGAGTGAAGCCGGTAAAAACCTAGTGAGTGAAGCTAGGTGCAAGTCACGGTGAGTGCAGGCCAGGAAAATCCAGATGGATCAAGGGTGATCGGACATCGGTGTTGAAAAGTCCAAGAAGGAAGCTTGGCATGCGAAGTCGGAGAGAGCTAGGAGCTCGTTCCTCCGGACTAGGTCGGAGGGCCGACCGATCGAGAAAGGCTGGATCGGTCGGCGAGACCGATCCGGTGAAACTGGACACTGGATCGGTGCCCGCACCGATCCGGTGGCTCTGTGATCGGTGCCGCCGACCGATCGGAATTGTCGATGGCTACGAGCGTTTGCGGTCGATGCGGACCGATCGAAATCGATCGAGCCCATCATTTTTGATCGGTGCGGACCGATCGAAATCAATCGATAGCCCATCGTGATTTTGCGATCGGTGCGGACCGATCGAAATCAACGAGCCTCGAGATTTCACCGATCGATGCGGAGACCGATCGGGACTTTAAGCACCGGACGGCGACATCGATCGGTCCGGGACCGATCGATTAGTTCTGATCGGTCGCGGACCGATCGTCGCGCACTGAAAGAAGCGGCTGATCGATGTCGGGACCGATCAGATTAGTTCTGATCGGTCCGCAGACCGATCGAGATGATTCACATGGATCGGTCTGCGACCGATCCAGTATGACTTGTTTTGCATGCGCTTTCTCTTATTGTTTCTGATTCGCAATTGCTTTTACCTATTTCGTTTCTAACCATCTGCTGTAAGCTTTCTCGAAGTTACAGGTTACAGATTACTTGATGTTGGGTGAATTCAAATTAAGGATCATTAGTAGAAGGCGACGAAAAAGCTTTTGTTGTGTCTCGCTGCGGACAAACCAGTTTTGGTAGCAACGTCTCGTTTGCGATCTGCTGGCAGCCGTTTGGTCGAAATCAGCTTGACTTGTGCTGATAGGTTCAAGCTCAGAGGTACCAGTGGAAACGAGGATGCCATTGGTGGGAGCTGAGACAATCAGACAAGGAAGAAGCGTGATTGGCGACGTCGTGGACGGTTGCAGGGATTTGCTGCAGGTTTGGCAGAGATCCGTTACAGAGCAGAGAGGCATATGAAGGTGGAGAGGAGAGGCTCTCGTAACTATGCTTTTTGTGCTCTTGCTGTGAAAAACACTGTGGTGAAAAACTCTCTGGAAGATTGAAGCAGTGTGCTTGTTCTTCGCTGATTGTGGCTGTGAGCTTCCTTTGATCATTTCACTTGAGCCACTACTGTAAGTCTTGTGCTTAATTTCTTACTGCTGTTAAAGACTTTGTGGAGAGGTTACTCCACCGAGAAGGAGAATCCTTTAGCCGGATAGCTTCCGGGGTGTGATCTACCGAAAGATCAAGAGGATTCGTCCACCTTACGGACACGCCGAGGAGTAGGGGCAAGTTATCCCCGAACCTCGTAAATCTCTGAGTTAGTGTGCTGTGCTTTCTTGTTTTAGTTTTCTATTTCCGCTGTGCTAACAAAGTTCTTGAAGAAATTTGTGTTTAGTGTTTTTCAAAGAGGCTATTCACCCCCCTCTAGCCATCTAAGGTCCCAACAGTTTCAATGACTCATAGCCTCCGCCGACTTGGAATTTGTAGGAAGCATTGCAGTGCTTACATTTTGCACGCATTTCTCCCGACGGAAGAGTGACATTCTCAAAATGTTTAGTGAAAATAGAAGACTTTAGAGGAGGAAGTTCCCGAACCTTAGAAGTAATTGCATCGATACTTCCTTGTGTTTCGGGTGTCGGATTCGGAAGATGTCGGATCTCATATGTAACGACCACACTTCTTCACCCCAACTCCAGCCACGGATGTTACTTCTTTCCATACTACTAAGGACCCTATTGTATGTACAATGTTCAGTTCAGAGATCTACTCTGAACTTGTTTCGACTATTAAGTCGTGTTTTGAGAGCGAAATAGAGCTAAGATGAAGTTTAGAACTGCTTGAGGATCTGAGCCGTGTGGTGATAACCAACCGTGTAGCCTTACTGAGCCCTAGTTTGGGCACGGCCGTGTGTGCCACACGGCCGTGTAAGGTCCTCCCTGCTGAGGCAGGGCACGGCCGTGTGGCTTCCACACGGCTGTGTCACCTTGGCCGTAACGAAGAGGAGCATGGCTCTGTGGCTCACACAGCCGTGTCACCTCGGTTGAGTCAAAGGGGTGCACGATCGTGTGAATCCACACGGCCGTGTCATTTTGCCCGAGGAGGAGAGGTGCATGGTCGTGTGTGTCACATGGTCGTGCAACCTTTCCAGAGGCTAAGCCTTGCATGGTCGTGTGTGACACACGACCGTGCAACTTTTCCAGAGACTAAACCTTGCATGGCCGTGTGTGGCACACGACTGTGCAACCCTGGCCGAGAGGGAGAGGGTTGGGCCCGTTGGACTCCACACGGCCGTGTCACGGCCGTGTGGGGGTCACGCCCTGCACCCAAAAAGGAGTGGTTCTCCCCCTTTGTACTCCTTCTTGACTTATCATTTTATCCCACAACCTTAGGGAGAATATTTGACACTTCAACTACTACCAAACCGTAAATTCATTGTACACCATTCTTAATAATACTTTTATACTAAGCGGAGATAAGAACATATGTCCATCAGTACCAAAATCTAACATGGTTAGACACTAGCAAATTCCAGGATCGCTTCCCATTGTTCCGTCACCCATACCATCAAACATTGCTCCTGCTGCCCCTTCCTACTCGAGCTTTCCCTTACCTTTATCTGCAGTATAATAAGGAAATGCAAACTATAAGCAAATGCTTAGCAAGTACCATCTACTCACAAAACTACGCATTAAAGAGAACATGCCTTTTTATTATAAAACTGCTTGGAAAGAGAACAACAAACATGCACTTGAGTATAATTTACGCTAAAACATATGCTTTGTAAATATGCACATGATTTGTATTTTTAATTTAAAAAGTTTTAAAATGCTAAACACCAACTTAAACCTTGCTAGTAATGTAACGAAAATAGAAATCCTGGCATATTATAGAGTTCACCAACACTACACTTTATAACTCAAGTTCTCCACTTAATGATGGTTTCACTTCAACAAACCAATGCACTTTGAAAACTTTATCATGCATATTAGTGAACATAATAATCAACTTTCTTGGGCCCGACAATGTACCACTTGCGCACATCCTTAATAAAATCCGAGGTAGCTAATCCTGAACCTATTAAGGTACTACTAGGTGAACTTATGCGTAGGGGCAATCTAGGAGCCCATCCCATGGACCTTGTGTCAAGTACATGTCATTTTAAAGTAAAATACTTTCTTCTACTCAGTACTTTCTTATAATTGCACTTGTTGTCATTTCGACAAACACCTTATGTGTTGATATTTCCAAGACTCCCATAATAGTGGAGTTCTTTATTTAATTTTTGAGAGTTGCTGAAACATCAAGGGATGCACTTTACAATGAACTTAAATCATTTTTGGGAATATTTGAACTTGATTTTAATGACATGAGAGGGTAGGGTTATGATAATGGTTCAAATATGAAAGGATAATATAATGGAGTAAGCATCATAGCACTTAATCTTGCCCTTTGTGATATGGCTATAAGTTGTGTTCAAGCTAAATCACTTTTTGTAGAGATACAAAGAATTTATAAATTGTTCTCCGGTTCAATAAAATGGTGGTAGGTCCTTAAATCTTTTGTAAAAGATCGCAATAGAAAATGACTTACATTAAAATCATAGTTGGATACACATTGGGAAAATAATCTTGATAGCATAAAAGCTGTAAGATTTCAAGTTCCTCAAATAAGAGATGCACTATTGCATCTAGTAGAACATAGTGGTGATGCAACAACAGTGAGTGATGCGGGGTCTTTAGCAAATTATGAACTTTAAAATTTTGAATTTATTGTGGGTATGGTAATATGATTTGAAGTATTACAGAAAATAAATAAAGTCAACAAGATTCTCCAAAGAAAAGATATGACTATTGATGAGGGTATTAGTCTCTTAAACGTTTGATTATCTTTTTGGAAGAATAGACAAATACTAGTTTTGAAGCCGCGAAGAGTGAAGCTAAAAAGATTGCTTTAGGAATAAAGGTTGAGCCCATATTTCGTGAAACTCATATTCATTATAGAAAAAGATTCTTTGATGAAAATTCTTGAGATAAACCAATACAAGGAGCTGAAGAATATTTTCAAGTAAATTATTTTTTATAGATAGTTGATAATGCTCTTTCTTCACTCAAGACAAGATTTGAGTAGTTTCAGAAATATGAAGAGACTTTTGAATTTTTATTTAACTTGAGCAAGTTGAAAGACACAGATGATGAGAGTGTTGGATATATGTGAATGGAGAAGAGGTGGAAAGGAAAGAGACTCCATTGTGAATGAGACTTTAGTCCTATATTGAGAGTTTCAAGACATATTGATTTATTTATATTGGTTCACATGCATGTATGATGTGAACAAATGCATGGAAAGAGACTTTCTCTCACGCGTGGGTGCGCAGGGGGGCACAAATCCAAGACTCAGATTGCACTATACCAAGTTGACTCGTAAGTGAACACAATCTGTGCATGTTGAATGCTTTGCCCAAGCGAATAAACCAACGTTTTGCCATCTGAATATCTTTTTGCTACCTTCTTAAGAGTGTAATGGAAACATTAAAATAAAATTAATGGTGATTTTGTAATGTCTCAGCATTAATGACGAATTTTGTAACATCTTAACATTAATGGTGACATTAAACCTAGCATTAAATGATCATAATTTGGTTATTCATTGTAGGCTAGGTGAGAGCTCATGTATAAGGAGGCTGAATATTGAGTAAAGGGAAGAGTAATGGAAGATAATTGAAAGTGAGAGCAATAGCAAAAGAATTCCTCCACCTTCATTTTACGATTTTTTTCTCTCAGTCGTGCATCGACTCGATTGAACTACTCGTGATAGCACTCAGGTACATTCTCAGTTTGCCATGAACAACCAATGTTTGGTTGTGTGCATGGTTCTGCCGTTGTATCCTAAAAAATAGATGATCCGAGAGAACCTCGAAGTACATAGCTGGAGGTGGGACGAATCTATTTCAAGGAAACTGTGTTGAGAGTAAGCCTCAACATCTTCCTCAGCGAATTCCTTTCCTGATTCGACTGCGCATCGCATTGACTCTATGACTTGGACTACCGGAAGATTGCCAGAACCAACCCTGCTGACAACTTGAGATTATCTGCTCAGATCATCATAACAGATAAGTTAGAATTAATTTTATGTAATTTTAATTCAATAATATTCTCCAAAATCTCTTGCAGATTGTCCAATAGAGAGTTGGAACAATTCATGTGCTACACTTGAAGATAGTTTGAAAAATGCGGATGATTAAGATATTAATATGCTTGAACTATTATCTAAATTGCAATTACTCATAAAAGTATTGTCGAATTAGATTACCAAATCACTTGAAGTCTTGGAGTATGTCAAAAATTTGTATCATGAGTTTTCTAATGCTTGGATATCTTTTAAGCCATACTGGTTACAGTAATTCTGCTGAAAGAAGTTTCTTAAAATTAAAGTTGATAAAGAACTATTTTCGATCAATTATATCATAGGATACATTGAATAATTTGGTTATATTGTCTATTGAAAAAAGGATGATAGCTAAGTTTAATTATGATCATTTAGTTGATAATTTTGTACAATAAAAAGTAGGAAGAATATGAACATTTTGTTGTTATATTTAGTTTATATATATCATTTTTATAATTTAATAAATTTATATGGTATATTGAATATTGATGATAATCATATACATTTAATTATCAGCTCTAATATTTTTATATTTAATAAAAAATTTATATAGAATTTTCATCTAAAAATTACCTTAAACCTTCAGTTGGTAGGAGACGGCCTATCCTCCTGCCACGTGGATGCACCCGTAGGTGCACATGCAGGCGCATAAAATGAAGTTGACTTCGGTCTCATTCTTTTTCTCTCAGAAGAGTTGACTTAGTTGAGTAATCAATTTATGGTCTGAAAAATTTTATAAAAAAATTCGTGTATATCCTAAAACTCCTATTTATTCCCTTCCATCTTTTATCCACTTGACCGTCAGCTATTTATCCCCTTCCATCCTCTACCTTTGCTGCCATTTAGATAATCTAAGAGGATATTTAGAGAATATTTTAAAGAGAGGAATAGATAATCTTTTACAATAATAATCTAAAATCTTCCATAATATTTTGATAGTTTTATATTTGTAGAGGATAATTTTAATTGGTGATTAAATTATCTTATTAAGGTAAAGTTTGAAGTTAATGAGATCCAAATTTTAAGCCGTGTTTTATTCCAAACAGGCTCCTTCATTTTATCTCTTCCTCAATTTTCTTCCTCCTTCCCCTCTATAAAAGCCACGCCTTTGCCCCGATCGATCGCCAAGTTCTTCCCTTTCTTCTTCTCCTCGAGGATTTTGTGGATCTGCGGTTGGGATGGAGATCGATCTGACGCCCAGGTTGTCGAAGAAATCTTACGGCGGCGACGGCGGCGCCTACTACTCCTGGTCGGCCGAGGAGCTGCCGATGCTACGCGCCGCCAGCATCGGCGCAGCGAAGATTTTGTTGGAGAAGCGCGGATTTGCGCTCCCCAGCTACTCCGATTCTTCCAAGGTCGCATACGTCCTCCAAGGTGAAACCTTATTCGATTCATTTGCTCTCTCTCTCTCTCCCTCGTCCCCCATTTTGCTTTGGAATTAGGGATTTTGGTTTTGGGTTTAAAGTTGCGATCTCTTCTGTGGATCGTGTTATTTAGGGCAAAAAAACCTAAAAAAAAATCGCTTAATTTTTGCAATGGATTGCTTCTCTCTTCCCCCATTTTGCTTCAGCACGAATAATTTTGATTCGGGATGTCTTTTTGATTCAATCTTGTTCCTCATTCGATTGTTTCGATATTCTTTTTTCAGAAAATTGTTCGACTAATGCTTCTGAAACTCTGTCACCGAATGGCTTTTGATCCGCAGGTACTGGAACTTGTGGAATTGTTCTTCCGGAGGCCGCAAAAGAGAAGGTGCTCACAGTCAAGAAGGGCGATGCCATTGCCCTTCCCTTTGGAGTCGTCACCTGGTGGTTCAACCCCAACGACGCTGAGCTTGTGATACTCTTCCTCGGAGACACTTCGAAGGGCCACAAAGCCGGGCAATTCACAAACTTCCCCATCACCGGCAATAACGGCATCTTCACTGGTTTCAGCACCGAGTTCGTCGGCCGTGCTTGGGACCTCACCGAAGATGACTCACGGGACCTTGTCTACGGCCAAGTCAATTCCGGCATCATCAAGGTCAAGGATGGCCAAGCCATGCCCGAACCTTCGCCCAAGGATCGCGACGGCATGGTCCTCAACTGCGAGGAAGCACCTCTAGACGTGGACATCAAGAACGGCGGCTGCGTCGTGGTGCTCAACACTAAGAACCTGCCACTAGTCGGACAGGTCGGCCTCGGCGCTGACCTCGTGAGGATCAACGGCCACGCTATGTGCTCCCCGGGGTTCTCCTGCGATTCGGCTTTCCAAGTGACATACATCGTCAGAGGCAGCGGCCGCGTTCAGATCATCGGCGTCGAAGGCAAGCGAGTCCTCGAGACACATGTCAAGGGCGGCTACCTCTTCATTGTGCCAAGGTTCTTCGTCGTCTCAAAGATTGCTGATGCCGAAGGAATGGAATGGTTCTCCATCATCACCACACCAAAGTAATCTTCTCTCAACCATATTTAATTTCATGGCAAACCTACAAGAAATCTACCATTGCTACTCTACCAAATTGTTTTTGTTCCTTCTACAGCCCAGTGTTTACTCACCTGGCCGGAAAGACCTCGGTGTGGAAGGCAATGTCTCCCGAGGTATTGCAAGCTTCGTTCGACACCACCCCCGAGCTCGAGAAGCTTTTCCGATCGAAAAGGACGTCGGATGAAATCTTCTTCCCTCCTTCAGAGTCAAGCCAGTAGTTAGTTATTCTTCTCGAGTCCAAATAAAGCTCAGCGCAACCGTCGTTCAGCACTCTGATAGACATCGTTTGCTGTCTTCTTAATCTCTACAAATTAGGCTTTAATTGTCTCTGTTATGACTGGGATCTTCTATTATAATGATATAGTTAGTGTTCTTTTTTACGCTATATATGAATGGTTAATGACCTATTTAACTTATTTGTTAATCTTATGAGTTTGTTAGAGATGACTTTTTGGAAAAAAGATATATTTAATTAAATTTATATTTAATAAATGAATTTATAAATAACTTTGTTAATCGTTCTATGATAATAAAAATGAGCTTTTATAGGGGGATCCGAATTTTGAGGTATTTAAAATTATTTGATAAGGTAACTGAGTTGTATTTAAAATGAACTATATTTTTGAAATGATTATTTAAGTTTGGCTTGATTTATTTTTTATGAGTTTTAGCTTTTTTGAAGATTGACTTATTTAGATGTTATCGAGCTCTAAATTCAAGCTTGAATCGAGCTTGGCTTGAGTTTAGTTCGTTTTTAGTTCGTTTAGATATTATCGAGCTCTTAATTCAATTTTTTTTATTGTTTAAAATTTTTAATTATTTGATTGGTTATTGAATTTAATAATTTAAACTTATTTGTTTATTTTAAATTATTATTTATTTAACATATTGAAAAGAGTTTTATTAATGAATATAGTCCATGAACGTTGTTCACGAATGTTAACCAACTAAACATATATGTATTCAACCTTGTTTATTTAGTTTAACGAGCTGTTCAAACTAGTTTATTTAATTAATTATATATATATTGAATGAATATAAATAAATTCTTATCAAACAAATCATTTACATCCCTAAGCTTTTTCATGAATATTATCTTTATGTAAAGAGCTATCCCATTTTTTTATTAAAATTAAAATATGTAGTTCACTAAATTAAATAAAAAAACAAATCAAATCAAATTTAAGAAAAATAGGGTTTGTAGATTGAATTTTGGATGAAAAAAAATAAAAATTAAACATAATTGATAAGGAATATTTATATGATTTAAATTGAACAAAAATGAGAGCTATTTGGCAATTGGTTATCGAAGAAATGTATTGCGGCACAATCATTGTGTACACATTCAAGGATAAAGCACTAGTGTCGGGGCATTATCGAAAAGAAGGATCGAAGTTGACCAATGAGATGATGGAGGATAAAGTTTAGGGTCGAGAGGAAAATAATTGAGATGCCAACTAAACTTCCTAAATGATTGCTAGAGATAAGAATTTAGGTGTATCAGTGGGGACTATTTTAAAGTTAGGTCGTGGTATTTCAAAAATTTAACGGTTTGGTAAAATGTAAACTCTCCTGAGAGGAGTAGGTGAGGACACATTCCCCGTTGATGAAACAGTAGTCGTCGGTTCGATTTAGGATTTCAAAATCCGAAAATTAGATTCGGGCAGTCCAGAGACTATCAAATAGCTTATTTTCATATTATTTATTATATTAACTTTGTTTTGCATAATATCTTTGATATTTAGACTAATAAACCTTGCAGGTATTTAAATGCATAAAGAATACCTTGGGTGAACAGTGCTCAAGGCACCTCCTGCGGTGTTGGAGGCACCTGGCTGCCTTGGTTGAAGATCTCGTGCGGAAAGGTGTGGAGATGCCTTCCATGCGGCTAAAGGCGCTCTGGAGCTTGGCGCGGAAGTGCCCTAGATAGGGTCAAGGTGTCCTCGCGCAGATAAACCATAGGGATAAGGTTTTCGTCGTAGGGAGGCGCCTTGGAGCGCATGGAAGGCACCGTGGAGAATTAGAGGTGCCTTGGAGCTCCTGGAAGGCTCCTTCAGATGGATAAATAGCACAAACTGCGGAGGTTATCGAGTCCGAGGATAGAGGGATAACATCTACATATGCAGACGCCTTAAATGGTGTTGGAGTGCCTTCAATAGCTTATAAAAGCAATATTCAAGTAGCTCTTCAAATACAACTTCAATTAACAATCTCTCTCTTGCACACTGCTCCAAAGAAAAATCTACGAAGTCGTAACGTTGCTCCGATCACCGAAAGCTTGCAACTTCAACCCTTTAGTCATCGATATACTTTTCATTCGTAGCACTTAAACTATTATTCCATTGTACTTGTATTTGTCTTTGTAATTCTCCAAATTATTAGTGAATTACCCATCGAAAGTAATCGTTGATTGTGGGCCTTAAAGTAGGTCGTCACATACTCCAAACAAAGTAAAATCAACTTGCGTCAATTGTCTTTTATTTTTGCTACTTTTATTCTGTGTTTTTCAAAAAATGTGAACAAGTCACGAGCGCTATTCATACCCCCCTAGCGCTTTTGATCCTACACCCTGCACACTTTATATGGGATAACATGGGCGACAACATATGTGGGCCGGTGATGCGGCCTACACTTAAATTTTTTTAATCTCTCTCTTCCTTCGCGCGGACTTATTTTTACTCTTTCTTTTCCTTAACTTGCCTCTCTTCCCTACAACAAAATCCCTAAACCCTCTTCGCCACTCATCCGCTCCTTTCTTTCTCCGCTTCCAACCATAGATACAGGTCATCTTGTTCAACCCTCAACTCACGCCAAGTGAGTTAGGATTTTTGTTCACAACTATATTGGTCATCTTCCTCTTTTTCTGTTTCTACTCATGTTTCAGAATTCACATTCCATTCTAATTGCTGATTTAGGGGTACAATACAAATGTAGCACCACATGGTGAAAAATCAACTACAACATTGGTATTGGTTTTGAATGAAAATCAACTACAACGTTGATACTGGTTTTTAAAAAACAATACCAACGTACCTAGTATTACAAAGTAATATTTTATTTTGGATTTTGTATCGTTATTATTATTATTATTATTATCATAATCATTTTATAATTCATATTGACCTATGTAGAATTATCCTCTTTCTTGTCTAAACAAAGAAATTTGCAATCATACTATATTTTGGATGAGATTCTAATTATAGTGAACTTTAAGAATCAAACAAGAAAACTATTGCTTGACTTTGTAACTGATATATTATTTGTGCTTCCACCTGTACTGTTGCTCAATTTTCTAAATCAAATAATTTACATTAATGAAAGAAAATCTCTGTGATGATCAGCTATACATTCCCAAGTTGATGATGATTGAAAACAAAAAATTAGGATGAAATTTGCATCACTGGAGGAGGCATTTTCGTTCTATAATCAATATACATGAGAAGATGGATTTAGCGCAACAATAAGTAATGGCAAGAAAAATAAGAAAACTAATGTAGTAGCTTGAAAAAAAAATGTATGCTTTAAAAAAGGACATACAGATGTTCAATGGAATATGCAAACACAAGGTGATAAAATCAAAAAGACAAGAGCATATGGTGAAAACTGGATGTAAGTCAAATATTTCATTAGTGAAGGAACAAACTGGACCTAATTGGATTCTCACTAACTTCATTGAAAGTCATAATCATCCACTCTCATCTCCTACAAAGGTGTATTTGCTATGCTCACATCGTAGTATTTCGATAGCAAAGAAAGCATTGATTGAATAGTTTTCAGAGGCTAATGTGTCAACCTATCAACAAGTACAATTATTGGATATAGAGTATGAAGGCCCTGAGCATATCGGTTGAACAGAAAGAGATATTAGAAACTTCGAGAAAGAGCTAAGGGATAAATAAAATGTATTGATGCCAAAACACTGATTTAGTTATTTGTCTTTGAGAAAGAGAAGAAGTCAGGTTTTTTCTTTGATTACGATCCTAATTCAGATAACAAATTTAGTAGGTGTTTTTAGGCGGATCATGTATCAAGGAGGGCATATAGTGTATTTGGTAATGTAGTTGTATTTAATATTATATATAACACCAACAGATATGGGTTGATTTTTGCACCATTTATAGGAATTAATCATCATCATTAGATAATTATTTTTTGTTGTGGGTTTCTAAGTGATGAGAAAACTGAGTCTTTTGTTTGGTTGCTTAAGAAATTCATATAAGCCTTGTGTTGGGATATGCCCGATGCGGGTACGTGCTAGAACACGTTTTGTAAACATATACAGCGAAAAATAAAATAATAATAATTCCTAATTATTATATCACACACACACAACATGCATACAAGGATACAACATGTCAAATATGATTGCATAATTAAAATTTTATGGAAAGTAAATTTACGCTAAATATACCTTACGGATGACTTGTAACGAGAAGGGCATCAACCTAGTGACATTGTTGAACCTCGTCTCTATTTATATCCATGCCAAGCTCCTCAAGACAACTCCTTGAGTATAAGCCTATCCTTCAGAAGTTCCTAGCCTTGAGCAAAGAAGAGGGATCAAGAGGTAGACCTGACCACGGTTCGGAACCAACGGTTCGACGGTTCGAAACCGCCGGTTTGACGGTTCTAGGCAGGTCGACCCTTAACCTTAACCGCCCAAGACGGTTACGATTCACGGTTCAGAACCATCGGTTCACGGTTCGGTTCACGGTTCGGTTCACGGTTCGCCACGGTTCAAGATTAATATGTTAAAAAAATTAAAAATTAAACATTAAACATTAAAAATTAGAAATTAAAATTTATTGAAAAAAGGGCTTGCACTTATTTAAGTTGCCTACGTATCCCTTTAGGGGAATCAAAGCCCACATAGTTCTTTTACATTTTTATCCTTTTACATTTTCATTCACTTCCATTTCCTGTTCCTGTCGTATTTGTTCGTTCAGTATCAAAATCTTCAACTTCGTCATCTGAAAGTTGCATTCCTTGGATTCTTTTCTCCGCTCTGGTCCAATCGTCCACTAATGCTTGGGCTTCCAATGAGTCGGGAGACAAAGTTGATCGTCGTTCATCTAATATGTTGCCGCTGGCACTGAACGTCTGCTCCACAGCAACAGTTGACACTGGACAAGCTAAAATTTCTTTTGCGATCACGGAGAGAACGGGAAAGCTTTGAGCCTTCTGTGACCACCACTTTAAGACATCGAAGTTTTCGCTATCTGCTTCATTAAAATCAAAAGAAGTCGTAAAATAATTCTCAAGTTCTTGTGTGGAACTTGAGGATCCTCGTGGACGTTTTGTCCGTTCTTTTAATAAGAGTTGTGTTTTTGTAAGTTTTAAATTACTACTAGTAGTTTGTTGAATTTCAGAAATATTAATTTGTGTTCCATATTTTGCATAATATTGATTATAAATATCATATAAATAAATTATAACATTATATATAATATTAACTGGATCAGGGGAAGAAGAATCTTTAATTGGAATTAAAGCGTCATAATATAAAGTTAACATTTCTTGTAAAACTTCTAATTTAAATCTAGGATCTAAATCAAATGCAATTAAATAAATTTCAGGAATTAAATAAAAATATTTTTCCCATTTAATTTTCATAGCTAAGATGCAAGGAGATAAAGATTCATTATTAATATGTTCATTTAAAACTAATACTATATTAGAAATTTTTTCTAAAACTAATTGAGCAGTGGGATAATAAACACCGGAAAGTTGTTCAGTTGCATCATTAAATACTTTTAAAATTTCACAAATACTACTACAAATATTCCATTGTTGTGAAAATAAATATATATTAGTATTAGTGTTTTGTGTAAAAAATGAACATAATAATTCTTTATATTGAAATGAATCTTGTAATAATTGGTATGTTGAATTCCAACGTGTTGGTACATCACGTGGAAATTTTTTAGGTCTCATTCCATTAATTTTACAAAACCTACTCCATTGTTTCATTATAGATGGATGAGACCATAAATAAGAAATTGCAATTCTAATTGGTTTAATATAACTTTCTAAAATTTTTAAACCATCTTGAACACATAAATTTAAAACATGGCATACACAACGAATATGAAAAAATAAACCTCCAATAATAGGTTGACAAACAAATTTTAGATCATCTATACAAGCGGTATTATAACTAGCATTATCTAATGATATTGAAAATATTTTATGAGTTAAACCATATTCTTCTAAAATTAAACATAATAATTGTGCGATATTATGAGCATTATGTGATTCATCAAAAACTCTATAAGCTAATAATCTTTTTTGGAGGTTCCAAGAGTTATCGATCCAATGGCAAGTCACACCCATATACGAATGTGTTTGCCAATGATCACTCCAAATATCGGAACATAAAGAAACTTTATTATCTAATTTACTAAATTCATCAATTAAATTCTTTTTTCCTTGTTTTACTAATTTTTTAATTGTACGAGTAAGTGTAGTCCTAGAAACACGTTTAGCACATGGATTAAGAGATTCTTTACAAAAATCTTCAAATGTGCATTTAGATCCAAAACTAAAGAAAGATGTTCTACGGAAACAAATTTAGCTAATGATTCTCTTAATTTATTATCCGAATATAAAAATAAACCGGAATCGGTACTACCGCTAGTTGAAGAAAATCTTGATAATTGTGTTTGAGAACAGTCGAGTCCATATTCCGTCGGGTGCTTCGTTTCTACATGTCGTTTCAACGACCCATAGCCGCCGCCGGCTTGGAATTTGTAGTAAGCATTGCAGTGCTTACATTTTGCACGCATTTCTCCCGACAGAAGAGTGACCTTCTCAAAATATTTAGTAAAAATAGAAGACTTTAGAGGAGGAAGTTCTCGAACCTTAGAAGTAATTGCATCGGTATTTCCTTGTGTTTCGGGTGTCGGATTCGGAAGATGCTCGATCTCATCATCGGTGGATTGAATGTTGGGGTCCTCCTCCCGCAGATTCATTATTTGCTTTCCCTTCCTGGCTCGAGATGATGCACCTCCGCGGCCTCCTTCCATTGTAATTGAAAATTGAAAACGTAAGCGTATAGAGATTAGAGAATACGAAAATGAGATTAAGAGTAGAGAAGATGTGTGTGAAAAATGATGAAATGAGCTCTCTATTTATAGAGTTTTGATAGTAACGGACACTAAATCATAGCCATTGATCAAAAAACGGTCAAATGATCCTAACCGTTGAAAAAAAATATCCAAAAAACCCTCCCAACGGCTACGAACCGTCGGTTAACCGGCAGTTCCAACGGCTATGAACCGCCGGTTAACCAGCGGTTCAAACCGTTTAAAAAAAAAAAAAATTACGGCTGAACCACCGGTTCAACCCGCCGGTTAACCGGTGGTTCGCCGGTTTTACAATCAATGAACCGGAACCGGCCCGTTGACCCAGTTACGGGCCCGGGCCAGGTCCGGGCCAGACCCGGCCCGGGGTTGGGTCTATCAAGAGGAAGAAGAAGAGAAACATATAAGAGAGAGTTTTTTTCCCTTGTGGTGGTCACGACAACAAGAGGGAGCACCCTCTTATTGGCGGCGGGAGAGAGAGGAGGATTGAGTTTCCAAAAACCAATCAACTAAATAATGAAACTTGTATCTAATTCTCTCCCAATTACATCTATATAAAATTCTCTTTAATGAGTTAGATTAGAAAACTCAAAGCTAACCCATTATCCCTTAACCAAAAATTAACTCATTAATCCCTTGGTTTGGTTCACAACTAAACCAAGTTGGTTCATGACTAATTCATGATTAAACCAAATATGGTTCAACTCTACCATAAGAGATGTAGCCCATCCGCGCTTCCATCATGACAAATATTTTCATATTTATCTTATGTATAGTTCAATCAGATATTTATGTTTTGATTTAAGAATCCTATTCTTTAACTTGTTTTACGTCTTTTAGAGACTCGTTAGTGCGTGTGATCCAATAGGTTCCCGGTTTATTTTGACCATTCATAATTAACTACTTAATTATAAAACGATCATAAGTGCCACCTAGTAGCACATCAAGATCCCCAATTAGCCAGAAAATCATAGTTAATCTTAGAACTAATTCTAAACCCTTCAGTAGCTACAGTAAGTCATACCTTGTTCCTTTCACTCGTCTTATACCCACTTGGTTTAGGATATGGTCTATGTGTCTATCCCCACTAGACTAACTACGTCACACCTAGCCTAAGTAATACTTCCGTTCTATGAATTTAAATTACTCGTACATATGTACAAGAGTCTCGTACTCTTAACATGTAATGCTTTGGCCAAAAACTTTGAGTAATAATCCTAACAAGTGGCCATAGGGTATACGTCTCCTAGCAAGGAGCGACGAATCCTCTGTGAGATATCCAAACATTTTCAGGTATTTCGACTTATACCCAATCATCCCGGGTCCACACCTCAATGAAGTGCTTACTTAAGATGTCAAAGTATAAATCTCCATGACTAAGATGACTTACATACCTGAAGTCGAAGGAAACGTACACTCGAGTTATAGTAAGAGCTTCATAGGCATATCCATACATATATATATATATATATCATATGAAGTCTTACAGCGAGTCACTCCAATGAACTAGTTACCATAACTAGCATCCACGTTTAACTCTCGACATCCCTATGTCTCCAGCCAGTGAGAAAACAGCTAATTGGTGAACCAAGGAGTATAACTCATGCTAGTCTTACAAAATTAATGATGTCCGAATGCATCAATTCGATGACTAGAGAAATTCCAATACGTTCATAATTGTACATGTAGAGATAATCACTAGTTGTGATCCAATCACAATTTCTCCCATGGTATGAATTGTATTGCAGACATTCAGTAAATGAGTTTAAAACAATCAAACATATAATATGCACTCAAATAGTGAATCTATATTTAGTAAAAATCGTAAGGCGATTGCCTTAGGACATCCCTCAAAATCTAACACCATGTATAAAGGTAAACCAGATGTGATCATCACTTATCAGGATCCTGCTGTGATGAAAGTCATTGTCCAAGTTTTCCCTCAGATAGTGCATCAATATTGTTTATAACACATACTAAACAAATTCCCAGACAAATTACACTCTTTGACTTTTCAAAACCACTATCAAAGTATAAAGAATGTTATTACAAATTCTACAACACCTGATGAATTTGAGGAGTCATGGCATGTAACACCCCACCCTCCTCACTACTAGTCTGCGAGGGTGGAGCGCTACTGGACTACTAACTTATCTTAATTAGAGTTATTCACATGTAATTATCAATACATAAACTCTCTAAACATGCAACTGATAGCAGCGGAAAACATAAATAACTTATCTTTACATTCTACTCCAGCATATGAGCACAACTAAAACTATACATCAATTTAATCATGCTGAAATAAATGTATTAATCTGAACATGCATGCAACCATTATACAACTCAGATAATAGGTCTAATGTGCATAACAATTTAAATGAGAGAATTCTAAATACATGACAATCTTAATAAATTCTTATGCTAATCCCAAGGCTTCTATAGTCCAGGCATCACACATCTGTCCGCACCTCCTTGTCGCCTTCCTTTCTTATAGCTTTTCCTTTCCTTTATCTACAGTAAGAGGAAAATGCATCTATAAGTAAAATTGCTTAGTAAGCGTTATCTAACTCACAAAACTCGAGTATGAATGTAAGCTGAAAGAAATCTAGAAACTGAATGCTCATCTAATAGAAAAAGAAACATAGCATACTGAAATACTAAACATGTAAGCAAATCTAAACAACATGTCAATACTTAACTAAACTTGCTGAATTTTAAACTTATGTGAAACTTATTTCTTTTGTTTAAAAACTTGTACTTTAATACTTCAAAATAATAAGTTTAACTGAACTGATACATAAGATGAGCCAAACTGATGCTAGGCTAATGCTGAATCTGAACTGTATTCACGTAACTGATTTGTGAAGTTTTGAAAACTATTTTCATAATAGATAAAAATAATAATCATGCTGCTGATGGGCCCGGCAACTGTACTTGCTATGCGCGCATCCCTAACTAGACCCGAGGTAGCTAGTCCCAAATCTAGTAGGGTTTACTAGGTTATCTAAACCTAGGGACGACTATGGGAGCTCAACCCAAGGACAACTAAGAGTCCAGCACAGTGTCACTGATAAAAGTAAAATACTGATTCATAAGCTAATTTATCTTATCTCGCTCTTACTAGGTTATCTGAACCTAGAGCTAGGTTATCTTTTATTACTTCTAATATATAATGCCTCGGCATTTTAACAAATACCTTGTGTGCCAAAATCCCTAAAGTCTTGACTTTGGGATCTACTTAAGGCCTTGACCTTTTTCTTTCTTTTCTTTATCTTTTTTATACTTGTTAATACCTCTAATAAAAGAATGCTTCTTTAAAAACTAAAATGTTTAAACAAATTCTAACATTGAAATGCATAAACAAAAATCTGCATACTTTGCTAATCAAAATTCTGTATACTATACTAACAAAATTCTGCACTTGTAACCTTAATAAAATTCTGCACTTGTAAACTTAATAAAATCTGTACTTGTAAGCTTAATAAAATATGCAAATCTAATTAAGCTACTAGAGATCTAATTGGATCTTCCAATGCTAAACCATCAAAACTGCAATGCTAAACAAGTCAAAATCTGTAATGCTACACATAGCTATTCCACACTAAAAATATGTTAAAGCTTGATACCTATGTAAAGCTTATACTTTTATAGAGCAATAGAGATCTTTAAGCATGTTACAACATGATCTAAACTGGAATACTAAGCCAAAATCGCAAACTGAAAACTAAATCTGCATACTATACTAATCAAGATTCTGCATTCTATGCTACACAATTTCTGCATACTATGCAAACATAAATTCTGCACTATAATACTTAACCAAACTGCACTATAATCTTTTTTTAAAAACTGCACTATAAGTTCCACCAAAAATCTGCACTACAAGTTCCACCAAAAATCTGCACTATAAATTCCACCAAAAATCTGCACTACAAGTTCCACAAAAAATCTGCACTATATGTTAGAGTGTATACTAAAAGCCTAGCTTTTGGTATAAACATTTATCTAGAAATAAGAATCACATTGGTCAAATATCTACATTTATGATAAATGTAGTTGTTCAATTAATTTATATTGTAGATAACATGGTGTGTGGTGTCACACACAGAGGATCATGTTATCAGTACATTATAAATTATAAACAGTAGCTCACGACCATAATGGAAAGGAACAAACCATTGGAAGGTCGTAGTGTAATTAGGTATTAGTTTATCTTAACTATATAATTACACTAGTACACTTAGAGTGTATTGAGTAGGACCATTAGAGGTCGTTTCTTTTATCTTGACTTTATAAAGAAACAAAGACCTCAGTTATTATGGAAGTGTGTGCTCTTAATCCTAATATAATAACAAGCACATATATTTGATATTTATTTCTTTAATTTATCAATGGGTGAGATTTAGTTCGATGAATCAATAAGCCTGATAAGTTGGGAAATGATATCACTTATAGTGTGTGTTGTTGACTATAGAAGGAAACTGTGTCCTAGTGATCTAGGTTGAGAATGTCCCCAAGAGGAGCTCATAAGGATTGTCATGTTAAACCCTGCAGGTGGACTTAGTCCGATATGACGATGAAGTTGAGTGGTACTACTCTTGGAGCTAGATATTAATTAAGTGAGTTGTCAGTAACTTATTTAATTAGTGGACATTTGTTATCTTAAACACAGGGAGACTAACACACTCATAATAAGAAGGAGCCCAAAATGTAATTTGGGATTGGTGCGGTAGTTCAATAATAGTTCTTTAGTGGAATGAATTATTATTGATGAAATTTAGTTGTGTGTTCGGGGCGAACACGGGATGCTTAATTTCATCGGGAGACCAAAACCAATTCCTCCTCTCGGTCCCTATCGTAGCCTCTAGTATATAGAGATTTATACCCACCGCATACCCACCTTCTTACCCATCCAATGGGGCCGGCCAAGCTAGCTTGGAACCCAAGCTAGGGCCGGCCAAGACCAAGTGGATGAGCCATGTAGGTGGCCGGCCAAAGCTTGGGTCCCAAGCTTAGGTGGCCGACCACTAGAATATTTAAAAGGATTTTTATTAAAATTATTTCTTATGTGGATATCATGATTTTAAAAATTAAAAATTTCCTTTTATAGCTTTCTACAAAAGATTAAGAGAAGAGATTAATCTCTTTCCTTATTTGTAGTTTAAAAGGATGGTTTTAATTTTTGGTAAAAACTTTCCTTATTTGTAAATCATCTACATGTTTAAAAGAGAGTTTAAAATTTGAAATCTTTCCTTATTTGTTGATTAAAGGAGGATTTTAAATTTTAAGAAAACTTTCCTTTTTAACCATGTTCATGATTTAAAAGAAAGTTTAAAATTAATAATTCTCTTTTATTAGTTTCTACAAAGATTGAGAAAAGATTTGATATCTTTCCTTATTTGTAGATTAAAAGAGATTTTAATTTTTAGAGATAACTTTCTTTTATCCACATGTTTAAAAGAAAGATTTTAATTTATTAAATTTCCTTTTAAACCAATCATGAAGGGATTAAATTATTGTAGAAATTTTATAAATTTCTGAAGACAAATTAGGAAGTTTTAATTAATTAAAACTCTCCTTGTTTGTAGCTTTGGTGTGGCCGGCCAAATAGAATTGAGAAAGAAAATTGTTTTAATTAAATAATTTTTCCTTTTCAATGGAAAAGAATTAAGGAAATTTTTATTAAATTTTCCTTATTCAAGATCAAGGATTATAAAAGAGCGGTGAGAGGAGGCTTCAAAGCGAACGACTCTATTCTATTTTTCTTTCTCTTTTCCTTGGTGTTGTGGTCGGCCAACCTCTCTTCCTCTCTTCCTCTTGGTGGTGGCCGAACCTTCTCTATTGGCTTGGAGCTCTTGTGGTGGCCGGATACTACTTGGAGAAGAAGAAGAAGAAGGAGACAAAGCTTGTATCCCTTGGAGCTTGGTTGGTGGAAAAAGATCTTCATCTTTTGGAAGCTTTGTGCTTGGCCGAAACTTGAAGAAAGGAGAAGAAGGTGCTTTGGTGGATTCTCATCTCGGAAGATCGTTGCTCACACAACGTCCGAGGTTAGAAGAGGAATACGGTAGAAGATCAAGAGGTCTTTCTAAAAGGTATAACTAGTATTTTTTCTTTCCGCATCATACTAGTTATTTTTGGAAATAATACCAAATACAAGAGGCTTACGATTCTAGTATTTCGAATATGTTTTTCGAAGTTGTGTTCTTTTGTTTTTATTTTTCCTTGTGATTTGATTGTTCTTTTCGGTTAACCTAAAGTTATTTTAGGAAATTAAATATTAGATTTCCATAAAAGGTTTTGTCTAGTCGGTGGTGGTTGCTCCCATATCCAAGAAGGCCATGTGCCTCGCCACGTCAGTACTGGGAACCAATTATGGAAATTAATATTTAATGGAATTAATAACTTAAGGTGATTTGGGTCGAACGTGTTAAGTTCCGCAGGAGATCCAAGTCAAAACCTAAAAGAACAAATAGATTAAGTTTTGGATCAAACGTGTTAAGTTCCGCAGGCGATCCAAAATTTAATTTAAAAGAACACATGGTAGCAAGGAAAAGGTTCAGACCTTTGTACAAAATTTTTGTACAATGGAACCTCTAGGCTTTCTGAGTAGCAACCAACACTATAAACTTAATTAAAATCTGCACTATAAGCTTAATTAAAATCTGCACTATAAGCTTAAATAAAAATCTACACTATAAGCTTAATTAAAATCTGCACTATAGGCTTACATAAAAATCTGCACTATAAGCTTAATTAAAATCTGCACTATAGGCTTAATTAAAATCTCTGCACTATAAGCTTAAATAAAAATCTGCACTATAAGCTTAATTAAAATCTGTATAAAAATCTGAATTTCTAATTACAAGGGAAAAACAAATCTTGGATCTACTCTAAATTCCCAAGCAACCACAATCCTTTACAGCATATTCCGAAAACTAAAAGAAACACTAAATCAAAGCTCGAAACTACCCTTACCGTAGGTGAGTAGCACTTACCTTGGCGTTCTTGGACTCACTACTGAAGAAGAAGGCTCCTAGGGCTTCGGTAAAACTCAAGCTCTCGAAAAGTTCTTCGCATCTACTTGTTCTCCTCGCCAAGGTGATCACGATGGTGGAGGAAGCCCTCGGATTTGGTTCTTGGCCGGTCACCGGAAACGATGCCCTAGCTCCGGCTTTGTTTCCCGCCCGAGCACCGCCGTCGTGAGCGAGAGGAGAGGAGAGGATGGTTTAGGTCACGGGAAAAACAGAACATCAACTTATCCCTCTTTATAACTTAGTATTTCTGTTATGGCTTAAGACTAATTCGTTATTAATTTATTCACGAAATACCTGGTGAATGCTTGGTTATCGCGCTTCGCCTAAATCTCTGACCGGGTCAGAGGTCGCAGGTTCGAATATCGACTGTATATCTTTTATACTTAATTATTTTTTGTTATTAACTACTACTTAAATAAATTTCGTTCTTTCTTTAATCGGCATCGCCCGCTTGGGCACTTGGCTATCGCGCTCCACTTAAGTTGTGGACTGGGTCGGAGGTTGCGGGTTCGAACCTCAGTCGAAACCTTTTTATTCCTAATTATTTTCTGTTTACTACTACTACTTAAAATATTTCCACTCATTCTTTAATCAGCACTGTCCGTTTGGGCACTTGGTCAGCCGAAACAACTAAAGTCTTTGCTTAACCGGAGGTCTCCGGTTCGAACCTCTTTATTTTTTTGCAACTTGTTTCTTTTGGTAAAAATACCAAACGAACTCCAAAAATTACATAAAAATACTCTAAAAATTTCTAAAAATATCTAGAATATTTATAAAGAATTTCTAAATATTTTTAAGCACTATTAGGACTCGTAATGAGGAAATTTGGGTTGTTACATGGCAAGAAGTTATCAAGTGTGCTAACTTGGAGAAAAATGATTGATTGTCGTTGATGTATGAATTGCGATACAAGTGGGCGCCAGTTTATTTTAGATATATATTTTGTGCTGGGATGTCAAGTAGTCAAAGATATGAGAGCTCATATTCTTTTTTCAAGAGGTACATCTCAAATAAGAACTCATTGATGGATTTTATCACTCGTTTCAATAGAGCACTAAGACACTAAAATCACAATGAGTTAGTTGTGAACCATATTGATATGAATGAGCATCCTAAGATTAAGACAAATTGGCTAATAGAAATTCAAATGGTTAAGCTGTACACAAAAAAGATATGGCTAGAGTTTCAAAGTGAAATGAGTGATAGTCATGGTTATATGCAACAAGTATCTACATTAGTTGACTCAATGATTTACATGTGCTGAATTTTCAAAGTTGTTCTTCCTCTAAACCAAGGGTGTTCACACATTACCAACAAAGGGAATGTAGGATCATTGCGCTAGGGGGGGGGGGGGGGGGGAGGGGGGGGGGAATAGCGCTCGTAGCTTTCACTTTCTTTTAAAACGCGATCAAGTAAAACGACAGCAGAATAAAGACAGAAAGAAAGAAACAATGCTAACACAACCAAGATTTACTTGATTCAGAGTCTGTGGTGACTCCTACTCCAAGGTCCGCATGTGAGAGTACTTTCGATGGGTAATCACTAATCAAATGGAAGATTACAAGTATAATTTCAACTTAAGTACAAGCAATTTAAAATTTAAATAATACCAACGACTTGGAGAATTGAATCTTTAATGCAGTCGTCATTAGAGTAGCGCACAGAAGAGGAAGATGCTTAGAATGTTATTTTTGAGATGCTAATCGAATCCTCCTTTTATAGCCCACTCCGGGTGTCTGGAACCTTCCCCGGGTGCCTCCACAGGGCTGATGTGGTGTGCTCTCATTAAAACTTGATTCGACAAAAGTTATCCACCTCCGAGCGCTCGGACCACCCCGGGTGCCTGGACTATGACATATGCCCATCAGTCAGTGCGCTCATCAAAAACCTTTTTGGAAAGGAAAATATAATCGATGATCCAAAAAGGTTTTTGATGACAAGACACTCAGGGTACGTTTGGTTCAAGTTATCATTTATAACCTTGATTATGTGATTACCAAGTAATCACATAACCAAAGTTATGGGGAATAAAATATAATCAAATATTGTTTGGTTCAACGTAGGTAATACAACAAAAACTTGTTTATTTGAAGGTTTTAATGAGTAACCTAGTTTAATATTTTACTATATTACCTTTAGTTGCAAACCTAACCATATTATTATTATTATTATTAAACTCTACGTTTTTTTATTTTATTTTTTCTTTTTCAAAATTTTCTTTATTTTATGTGTTTTTTTTGTTTTTTTTATTTCTTTTCGTTTTTCCCCTTTTTTATTTTTAAAAATTTTGAAGTGTTTTTATTTTTTTTACGTTTTTTATTACATTTTTTTTATTTTTTTAATGTGTTTTCTATTTATATATATATATATATATATATATATTTTATGTTTTTCATTATTTTTTATGTTTTTATTTTTTTATTTTTTTTTACATTTTTATATTTTTATATTTTTATTTTTTTATTTTTTTTCCCCCATTTTTTAATTATTTATAAAAAATTTTATTTTTTTTCTATTTTTTTATTTTTTTAATGTTTTTATGTTTTTTTTACATCTTTTATTTTTTAAAAGTTTTTTATTTTTTTCTTTACATTTTTTTATCACATTTTTCTCTTATTCGAGATTATTTTGGGTAAAAAAATTCATTAACCCCGGAATCAAGAAAAACCTCAGTTTTTCGAGGTTTTTCGATTTGTATGCCCCTTTTGCTGATGTATCAGATATGGAACATTATTCGGGAATCATCAATTACCTAAACTAAATAGGGTTTTTGTTGATAACCTTGGATGGATAACCAAGGTTATCAAGTATAACCCCCAACCAAACACACACTCAAGGTTATCCTATAAAGCTTCAGTATTAATTGATGATGTATCTTTGACGGATAAGAGCATAAATTTCTTGGATCAATAATTAGATTATATCTATCACGCCCCAGAGGAGTCCCTACCAATAAAATTTCAACAGCATCTCCCCTGTAACGGTGACAATATGAAGCATATATACAAACATATTCAACAGCCCACACGGTTGGATATAAGCACAACCACGCAGTTTAAAAGCAGCCCACACGGTTGAAATAAAAGAACCAACACAGCGGAAAAATGATAAAGAAAGCTCATACGAACTAAAACAACACACTGCTAACCGACTAGACTTTATATAACAACCACAACAGCACAAAATTCAACTCCACATAATAAACTCCAAAAGATAATCGAATTAATATAACACCAAATACAAAATATGAGTAAAGAATAAACGAAACCCGATGCAGTTTTCGGATGTGACGTAGGACCGGTAGTCAGGACTCTCCCAAGCATCCTTGATTCATCTACCTACTACTTGGCGAAAGAAAAATCAATTTATGGGGTGGTGAGTACTGGGACTCAGCGGGTAAAGGAAAGATAGTGCATGAACATAATATACAAATAGAGAGTGAGCCAATAGTATACAGTCAGTCTTATATGGAAAATAGCAGATACTAAAATAAAACCCTAATATATACTCATACCTAAAACCATATCCTAGGCTAGTAATAGAAGGTCAGGAGTGATACAAATCAACTACAGAACTGCTCATCACTACGAAGGTAACATGTGAGGTAAATACATTCTATCAATAAGTAAATCGGGGTCTAAACACATACAACAGATATATATATCTCAACATATGTAAGTATATTAGCATAAGTAAGCAACATCAGCATAAGCTAGCAATAACAGCATAAGTAAGCAATAACATCAGCCGGTATAATAATAATAGTGTATGAACGGATGATCACCCCGCCCACCTCTCTGCACCACGACCCTTGTATGGTCGAGAGGCCGGATCGATGACAACTGTATCACTCAAAGGTCGCCACTACTCTCGAGTGACCGAGTGGTCAGGTGCTGAGTAGCTAACTAGCTACAAAACGAAGGGGCTCGCAACTCCAGCTACCACTACCCATGAGTGGCCGAATCCGACACGACAGGACAAGCGACATCTGCTCCATCTACCACTCTCTCGAGTACCCGAGCGTGCGGTCCTGGTCAACGACTCTCTCGACCGCAAGAGAGAATTCATCGTTGACATGCATGTAATGATATGATGTGCACAATACAACAGTCATCATATATATAAAAACAGGAATCAGGTATGCTACATGAAGCCAGCATGCTCAATACTGTACATAAATAAACAACAATCAAAGTATATAAGGTTGGTATCTAATATCTGCTAAATATCATAGATAACAACAAGAGACTGTATGGATATAGAACTGAATGACTCAAAGGTTTGAGTGGAAGTATCAAGCACAAGAAAAATACGAGTGGAATCAAGGTAAAGCAGTCCTTATCCAAAAATAGCTCATGCACCTAGGTCAAAGTACTAAAAGAAACAAAGAAAGAAGTACCCGCCGTTATTGTAGATCATGTCGGAATATCTTCACACCCTAGAGTTCGCTTCAAATCAGAATCAAAACCCTTCAATATAGGATACATATCATAACTAGGTTCTACCATACATCAAGTAGAAAAACCTAATCCAAATCTAATTACATAACACCAATTAATCCCACTCATAAAATAGATCAAATACTACATTTATCTCTAACCAACTGAACAATTAGCTAGACTACCACAACCTAAACACGAAATTGATTACAACTAATTGACTTGCAATCAATCTTATACCTTGATTAATCCACCTAATCCAATACTACAATTTAATCCCTCTCAAGGTAGCAATTAAATCGATCTGCCAATTCCCTAACCAAATTGATTCAACATCACCGATACAACATGAGATGAAATAAAACTCTAGTTGAATCTATCTAATTTCTTCCTATTTCATTAACCTATGAACCTACATCTCCATAAGGAAATTAATGAACAACACATAGGAGGTAGGAGGTTTTATTACCAATGCTTCTCCTCTTTGGCGGAAGTTATAGAGGTGACGGACCCTGTAAATCTGTTATCCAAATGTGATGAAGGTTGTCCAGATCCGATGAAAGGCTGTCGGTGGTCACACGGCTAGCCACTGCTGGGTGCTGGCACTGGTGATCAGGATACCACTTCAATGAAGGAGAAGCAAGGCGGTGGTGTGAGTGATGTCGCAAGGCGGCGCTAGAGCAAGGCTCGAAGGGGAATTGAGGAAAATAGGAGCTGGTCAGTCGGTGCTAGGGCACAAGGGTGACGGCGCTATGGTGCTCACGTGAGGAGGAGAGGTCGACTGGGGTGCGGTAACTCGTGAGAGGGAGAGGGCTCGGGGAAGAAAGAAATCGTCGCTGCTCGGTCTGAGGAGAGGAGGTGTCGGCGAGTCGAGTGGATGAGGAGGAGATGGCGACGGTGAGAAAGCACGGGGAAGAGGGATTCACAGAGGAAGGAAAAAAAAAAGAAAGGATCGGGGGAAAAAATATTAGGTTTTTACTTTATATAACATAAACTTAGGTTTCAGCAAATCAAAACCTAAGTTCATTCCTCAATCAACTCCCATCTTTGGGTATTTCAAAGAGGTTTTCTTGCAACCCAATAATTGATCCCCTTAACATACCTCATACGAGCTCCAATTAATTCTCAGAAAATTTCTAAAAATTCCTAAAAATTTCAATAAGATTATTCTTCAAATAACCTTATTATTTTATTATTATTTGGATACCATATTTTACAGTATCTATAACAAAATTCAACAGATGAATATTAGTAGAATATGCGACAATGAAAGTTAAAGAAAGAAATCTATAGATATAACCCTTGGTATTGTTGATCCATCTTTAGTAAGAACAAAGAGATGTGGGAAGAGATTGAAATCATCAAAGGAGAAATCAACCTCAAAGTCTAGGTTATGTCATGGATGTGGGTTTCAAGGTGTGTCACATGACAAACACAACTATTTGTTGGAGCAATTGATGTACCCTTAGGTTTTGATGTTTAGGCAAAAGGGTTTAAGTTAGGATTTGCATTTGTATTTGATATGCACTGTTAAGTGTGTAGGTGACAAGTGCAAGGAAATACCAAGTGTGATCTTGGAAAAGGTGAAGTCCAAGCATGAGAGTCTTGGGGTGTAAGTCCAAGTTTGACGCTTGGCCGTGTAAGTCCAAGTGTGACTTGGCAAGGTGAAGACCCAGAGTGAGGGGCTCTTGGCAAGAATGAAGACCCGGAGATAAGGAACCTCTTGGTAAAGGAAGACTCAACAATAAGGATAAGGCCAAAGGAAGCTCTTGAAGGTAAGGCGTGAAGGATAGGGAAGCATCCAAGGGATGCAAGGCTGATGGAGGAGGCTAGAAGGCAAGGTCAAGGTTGTGCGGACGAGGATGAGTACATGAGTGATTATACTCGAGGGTATAACCCTAAGTTAGAGTTTACCAATCGAATAGTGGTTGAGAACAAGCAAACCCAGAATGGAATTCCAAGGTTTGTGGTTCTAGGGTTACCAGCTGACTAGTAAAGTTACTAGTCGACTGATCCATGGTGAGTAGTCGATTAGAATTGGGCCGTTAGGTTCTAATGGTCGAATTCCACAAAGGTCAGTCGACTGGTAAGTATGACAGTCAAATGGTGGCAAAAACATAACTTAGGTGTTTCCTCCCAAGTTCTATATAATGGAACTTAGATTGGCTGATTTTTATGAAAAAATTAGAGGTGGGAAAACCCTAATAGAGTCTCCAAAGCTCAGAGCAATCCAAGAGTTCTTGATATAGTTTGTAGTGAGGTTTCTCCTCTGACAAGGAAGATTGAGCTAGCCAGAGTTCCGGGGAATAATCTACTAATAGATTGAGAGATCATCCATCTTATGAAGAGCCATAAAGTAGGAGTATCATCTCCGAACCACGTAAACAAACATGCTAGGATTAGCTTTCATATATGTCTGTGTATATTTCCGCTGCTCTAACAAGTATAGGAAAGAAAATGAAGTGGGTGATCATCTATTCACCCCCTCTAACTGGTGATCAAGGTTCCAACACTGGCAAATTTTGTAGTAAGGGTATGTGTCAAGTAATTCTACATTATATTATAATTTATTTCTCAATCAATTAGTTTTATTAAATTTTATAAATATGAGGATGTATTGATTTTTAGATCAATTATTAATAATCAAAATGTGACAAGCAATGATGACACATATGAAGAAGATTTGTCATCTATAGCCAGTACAATCAAAGTTTCTATTTATTAAATTATAGTGGTTGATTAAGAAAGTTAAGTTAGTAATTGTCATTATTGTTGTAGGTTATGTGACAAGCGATGATGACACATATGAAGAAGATTTGTCATCTATAGCCAGTGCAATCAAAGTTTCTATTTATTAAATTATAGTGGTTGATTAAGAAAGTTAAGTTAGTAATTGTCATTATTGTTGTAGGTTCTAACAATATGCCTAAGGATGAATGAATGTTTAGCTTCTTCCTTCTGTTTGTATTCTTCATTTTGATATTGCAACGCCATCTTTGGTATTTATATTTTTCAACATACTTACCAGTAAAAGGTTTCATTAACTAATTTATAGCTAAAGAAACTTCATGATGGACTTAGATATGGTTTCTGGTTTATCCAAAAATTATTACAATTTATTGTAATAATAGTGGTGCAGTAGCAAACTCGAAGAAAACATAAGTCCATAAGACAAGTAAACACAATAGAGCGTAAGTACCACCCAATACGAGACATCGTATAACGAGGAGAAGTTGTTGCCGCCTAGATTGCATCAGGTGATAACCTGTAGATCCTTTTACTAAGGTCCTTAAGGCAAGAGCTTTTGATGGGCATGTTGAAGGGTTGGGAATCAGATGTATGGCAGCATAGTCTTTTAGTATAAGTGGGAGATTGTTAGAGTATATACTAAAAGCCTAGCTTTTGTATAAACATTTATTTAGAAATAAGAATCACATTGGTCAAGTATCTACATTTATATATACTGAGTGTAGTCGTTCAATTAATTCATATTGCAGATAACACGGTGTGTGGTGTCACACACAGGAGATCGTGTTATCGGTTCTTTATAAATTATAAACAATAGCTCACAACTGAGATGGAAAGGAACAAATCATTGGAATAGTCGTAGTATAATTAGGTATTAGTTTATCTTGACTAATAAATTACACTAGTACACTCTAAGTGTATTGAGCAGGACCATTTAAGGAAAATTCTTTTTATACTGACTTAATAAAAGAACAAGTCCTTAGTTATTATGGAAGTGTGTACTCTTAATCCTAATATAATAACAAGCACATATATTTAATATTTATTTTTTTGACTTATCAAAGGGTGAGATTTAGCTCGATAAATCAAAATGCTCGATAAGTTGAGAAATTGTTTTACTTATAGTGTGTCTTGTTGATTATAGAAGGAAACTATGTCCTAGTAATCTAGGTTGATAATATCCTCAAGAGGAGCTCATAAGGATTGTCATGTTAAACCCTGCAGGTGGACTTAGTCCGACATGACGATAAGGCTGAGTGGTGCTATTCTTGGACTGAGACATTAATTAAAATGAGTTGTCAGTAACTCAATTAATTAGTGGACATCCGACATCTTAAACACAAGGAGACTAACACACTCATAATAAGAAGGAGCCCAAAATGTAATTTGGGATTGGTGCGGTAGTTTAATAATAATTCTTTAGTGGTATGAATTATTATTGATGAAGTTAAGTTGTGTGTTCGGGGTGAACATGGGAAGCTTAATTTCATCGGGTGATCAAAACCAATTCCTCCTATCGGTCCCTATCGTAGCCTCTTGTATATAGAGATTTATACCCACCACATACCCACTTCTTACCCAACCAAAGGGGGTCGGCCAAGCTAGCTTGGAACCGAAGCTAGGGCCGGCCAAGACCAAGTGGTTGAGCCAAGTTGGTGGTCGGCCAATGCTTGGAATCCAAGCATGATGTGGTCGGCCACATCACATTAAAAGGGATTTTATTTATAAATTTTTCTTATGTGGATTCCATGGTTTTTAAAAGAGAGTTTAAAATTTAAATCTTTCCTTTTATAGCTTTCTACAAAAGATTAAGAAAAGATTTGAAATCTTTCCTTATTTGTAGATTAACTTTCCCTTTTTAACCATGTTTATGATTTAAAAGAGAATTTAAAAATTAAATATTCCCTTTTATAAGTTTCTACAAAATATTAAGAAAAGATTTGATATCTTTCCTTATTTGTAGATTGAAAGGATATTTTAATTTTTTGAGATAACTTTCCTTTTTGGAAATCATCCACATGTTTAAAAGAAAGATTTTAATTTATAAAATTTCCTTTTACAATCCACCATGAAGGGAAAAATTATTAGAGAAATTTTTATTAAAAATTTTCGGAAACAAATTAGGAAGTTTTAATTCTTGTGAATAAAAACTTTCCTTGATGGAAAATTAGAGGTGGTCGACCATTACAATTGAGAAGAGGAAATTGTTTTTAATTAAATAAATTTTCTTGTTCATGGCAAAAGAATTAAGGAAGTTTTTATTTCCTTATTTGCCAAGACCAAGGATTATAAAAGAGGGGGTAGAGGTGCCTTCATGAGAACAACTCTATTCTTTTTCTCTCCCTCTCTTCCTTGGTGTGGCCGACCCTAGAAGTTTTCCTTTCTCCTTTTCTTTTCTTCTCCTTGGTGGCCGAATCTCTTCAACCTTTGAAGCTCGGAAGGTGGCCGGATATTGCTTGGAGAAGAAGGAGGAAAAGGAGGCTTTGTTTCTAGCATCCCTTGGAGTTTGGTGGTGGTGGCCGGACCTCTACTTCTCTTGGAGAATTGATGGTGGCCGAATCTAGCTTAGAGAAGAAGGAGCTTGGTGGTTCTTGTCTCGGAAGATCGTTGCCCACACAACGCCCGAGATTAGAAGAGGAATACGGTAGAAGATCAAGAGGTTATTTGCTTACAAAGAAAGGTATAACTAGTAATTATTTTCTGCATCATACTAGTTTTCTTTGTATAGTTATTTTTGGAAATACCAAACACAAGAGGCATATGATTCTAGAGTTTTCGGATTTATTTCGAATTTGTGTTTCTTTTGTTTTATTTTTCAAATTTGTGATTCGATTGTTCCTTTTGGTTAAACCTAAAATTATATAAGGAAATTAAATATTAGCTTTCCTTAAAAGGCTTTGTCTAGGCGGTGGTGGATGCTCCCATACCCAAGAAGGCCATGTGCCTCGCCATGCAGTCCTGGAAGTCAATTTTGGAAATTAATATTTAATTGAATTTATAACATAGGTGGATTTGGATCAATAGTGTTAAGTTCCGCTTGTGATCCAAGTCTAAACCATTAAGAACAGATAAGTTAAATTTGGAATCAATAATGTTAAGTTTCGTTTGTGATTCCTAATTTAACTTCTAAAGAACACAATAGGTTATTAGGAAAGGTTCGACACTTGTACAAAATTTTGTGCAGTGGAACCGGTATGATCTTCCTAGGACTAACCAACACACGTGTCGTCCTTCTCACTAGCTACGTCTTCCGCTTGACTTCCTGCACTCCTAAGCTCCTGCACACTTAGATACAGGGATCAAATACAAACAGGACATATCTAACTTATTTGATCACATCAAAACAACCACGGGGTCCAACAACATCCATGCAACATATATATCACTCCATCCAAGTATCGTGAACAATCTCCAACTATTAGTGATGGCTCTGTGGTTTACAAGCTCACCTTGCTTCCGCTACTCACCCACTGCTGTCTAACCAACAATAGATAAATCAACTATCTCCGTACTGCATAATATACTATCAGCAACACCTCTAACCTCTGTATATGACGCTCAAACTATCCACCAGTTTGAGGTTAAACATCTGTACTAAGGCAAAGCTTCGAATCCAAAGTCTGTTATAACTTCAGTCAAAATCATGATGTGAATTCACGGATCTTCATCCAATATATACTCAGAGTTATACCATAAAGTCTGGTGACCTCTCTACAGTATAACCCTGCTAATTGATTCAAAGAATCCATCCTGCATATCAATAGAATAAGAGCAAATTAGTCAATCATTCAACGATTAACCAATATCGTAACATAACCTTTATAAGTCCTGGGTAATCCCATAACAAGGACGATCATAACAAACTCCCATTTCCATTCAAGTATCTGAATCAACTGAAATTATCCTTCTAGTATCCGATGTTCAGCCTCTATTGGCTGACATTCTAGACATCAAGCTACAAAATCCGCGATGTCTTTCTTCATGTCGTTCAACCAACCAGAACACTCCAATTTTCTATACATCGGGTATCACCCGAATGTATCGCAAATCCAGATCGATGTGTTTCCTGTAGTAACTCCTCCCGGATAAGAAGTAACTCGGAAACACACATAATCTCCCATGGAAATACAGAATCTCATTCTCATTACACGAGAATTCTAACTACTGGTAAGAGACTACTCTGCTCATGCTACATCGGAACTACACCAAACCCTAAGTACTATACATCTATGTAGAGTATAAATCCATCCACACCAGATGGTAAAATTAAGACGGGTGCAGTTATCAGCTTTTTGTTCCAGCTCCTAAAACTGGTCTCAAAAGCATATGTCCAGGAAAATTTCCACACTCTTCCTAGACGACTCAAGTCAACGACACAACAACGCTGGAGAAACCCTCAACCCATCTCTGGTAACACTCAGCCAGACCAAGGAAGCTGTAAGTCTCCTGTACAGACTTCAACTACTCCCAACTGGTAACAGCTTTTATCTTCTGCGACTCCACTGATATACCCCTGCCAAAGACAATATATCCCAAACAATCCCCAGAAGACAATCGAAGGGTGCGCAACCGAACTCTGCACTAAGATGTTCCCGTCGAAACATCTCCGGAAATATGCTAAGAGGGTGCTCGTTATCCACCTCGGATCAAGAATATAACACAATATTGTCAATGAAGACAATATCAACTGATACAAATACCCTAAGAATAACAAGTTCATCAAATCCATGGAAATATCTAGAGTACTGTAGCCTAAATGGAAATATCAAGGACTCCTAATGTCCGTACAACAAGCATACTCAAAATCAGATCACTAACAATAAGTCTATAATCAGCTCACCAACTAAAAAAATCACCAACCTGAAATCATCCATAATGCCAATCAAACCTAATAGTTTCCTGCATTATGATAAAGAAAAGGAATGCATCCATCCTTCAACACCCACTGTCAACAAACTTCAATACATCCACCATGGTTCAACATCGCACGTCATGTTGTTCCACTACAGTGACTATATCTACTGGGGAAGTTTATTATCATATATCTTTAGTGAGACGGGCCAGTCATGTCCTCACACAAATCTAACTTCTAGTGACCCGCTCTCATCATGGGGTACTATCAAGATGTAAATATATATCACCATCCTACCAAAAGTGTAGCCCAACTGAAACCCGAGGGCGTCCCTTGATTTCCTGATCAATGACCAACTACTTCTCCAAATAGTAGAGATACGGTCAATCCGTGAGATATGAGTATACAAAACTCTACTCATCTTATTCAAAAATATCCAGAGAGTATGTCGAATCTCATTCCTCTCAACTACTCCAAAAATCCACCGTAAGAAATTGATGATCCAAAATCCAAAGGGTCACTTAATCTTCTGACCAAAAGTCTACCCATCAAGAGAGTATCTCCACACTCTCATAGGCGTGCTGCAAATATCCTCTGTCAACTATTGACAAAAGGTCGAACACTCTGGTCTGACATATAGACTTCAAGACCTTTTGTAAATGATCAGGTGATCAAGGTCTTAAGCTACTTATAGAGACAATGATAGTTGAGATGACTAACCATTGTCTTGTAACACATACTATGATTGCTCCACCTGAGGTTCAGTAACCTTTAGTGACGAGCAATGGACACAAGGGTAGAGGGGCACCATCAACAAATAACTAACCGACATAACCGTCGATCGTCACTCTGCTCCTCGAAGATTATCATATGATATTTCCCCTCAGTAATGGTGGAACTTCATAGGTGTTAAACACTACAGATCGTATATCAATATGTATCATCGAGGATGTCTATCCATATCCAATCGATCCATGAGTCAGGCTCTCCCATGGAACAACACTAGACAAGTCGGCTAACCGTCGCCTTATCAACCATCATGCATCCCAAGGAGGTAGAGAAGTACTCTCTCAAAACACCTCAAAATAATCATCGAGATGTTCTGTTCTCAACAACTGTCTTCTGCATCTTCCTTTACGTGGTGCCTGGTCACGTAAAGGATACGCAGCTAACATCATTTTTTTTCCACCAATACATGTCATATATCTCAATATACTCACCAAGTTATACAACCAAGTAACGGTTATATTCTGTAAGTGTTACGCAAAGGATGCGCAGCTAACATCATTTTTTTTCCACCAATACATGTCATATATCTCAATATACTCACCAAGTTATACAACCAAGTAACAGTTATATTCCGTAAGTGTTACGCAGGTAGCGCTACACTTTTCCGCATCAGTGGGGTCATCTAATTAAACGTACCTTTTAGGTTACTCAACCAGATACATACAATCCATGGTTAAAGTCTCCATGGAAGTACATCGATCATCTATAGACTAATCAAACCAACAATGGTATGTGGCTATTTCAGTCCATTCTATGTATGTACAAATCATGTACTCAAATGTGTCTTCTAGGTTATCTAACTAGACCCAAATAACTCAAAGGTTTGAATCTTCATGAAATAAAGTAATTCGGTCTCTTACTGACCGAACTAATAAAAGTACTCAGTACTCCACTAACCACACCGATAAAAATGGATCAACCTTCTACTGATCAAGTTAACGAAGGTAAATCGATCCTCTACTAACCGAAACAATAAGAGTAAATTGGTCCTCTACGGACTGAACCAACTAGTGTAGATCAATACTTTACTGAGCAAGACAACAAGGGTACATCGGTTCTCTATTAACCGAAATAACATGATATTTAGCAGAAACTATCCACTACCAAACTAGTGATAACCAAAACTAATAATACTGGCGATATGGTAAAAGAAATCCCATGAGACTGTAATCCTTGATCTCTAGTAGGGTCAACCGTGATCAGTGATTGACCCAACACATGTGATGTATGCTACAAACAACTAAACAAGTACTAACAAAAGAATATTAATACATGTCATAACTATGATAGACAACTATGCATGTACAAACAGAAGTCTACGATAACAATATGCAAACATACCTCCTATAGCTTGGAGATTCCTGTCGTTGCTTGGTCCCAAAATCCGAAAAATCACATCGAGAAACCAAATCATGAAAAATCCAAATCACAGAAAATAGGCCTCGTAAACCTGTGGCTCTGATACCAATAAATTGTCACGCCCCCAGAGGAGTCACTAACCTATTCTGGATGGGTTCAAAAATCTTAGGATGGGTGACCTCTTGAGAAGTTTTCCCAAGGTGTGTGCGAGTGAGGACAAAGTGCGCTGAAAGGACATTCAGTGGTCTTTGGAGCTAGTCGTCAACCTGATGGGCAATTCTGGTGGCGTTCCCGGTTCGATTCGGGTGGGGCCTACCTGGGTCGGGTCGTCACAATCGGAGTAGCAGAAGAACAAAAAGAAGGCTGGAAATACTGCTGGAGGCTCCTTCAAAGGGAGTTGAAGGCGCCTCCGAGGTGCCTCCGTGCGCCTCCGCACCTTCACTGTGAAAGGTGCCTTCCATAGCTGAAAGGCACCTTCGACCAGAAAAATATTGACGTTGCCAAAGGATAGCTTTATCCTTTGGCGTCTCGCTGGAGGCACCTTCCAACCTGTTGGAGGCACGTTCCACCCACGGATAGAGTTTCCCAAGATCTATAAAAATTAAGGCCGATGGAGTTAGGAAATAGACAACAACTTCAATAACAACTCCTGTATTCTTTTCCTAGCAATAGTCTGAGCAATTAACGAGTGTAAGAGGCTTCTCCGCCTTCACCGAAGGAGAGTTTTAGATCTTTCTTTATTCTTAGATTAACAACCACCTAGGTTGTAACCAAGTAAACCTTGTGCCTCTTTCTTTATTTTCTTGTTGTTTATTTTAATTATACTATTACTGTTAATCTTAGTTGAATAGACGAGAAAGGTATTTGTTTTACTTTTTGACAGATAAACTCAATCCCCTCTTGTCAGCCCTAACTGGTCCAACATCACCAGGCTTGGTGCTAGTTTCCTAAGATCAACATCAAGGTGGTAATGATCTTCTCATACTAACACCACAATGTATATAAAGATTCAAATCATTTGAAACAACGTTAGAAAGGTATAAAAAGCATAAATTAGGGTATATTTGGACTCCCTTGAGCCATATGGGCCCATATGATTTGGAATGAATCCGATCGAAATCATCTAGGTTCATCAATGGATTTTGATTAAAATCCATTGATTGGCCTAGGGGCCTTGGATTTATGAAAGTTTGGTATGAGATGAAATGGGTAAGTGTATAGAATGTATATATCCCTCCAACCATGATTTTGAGACTCACATAAGAATCTATAGTTACGTGCAAGTGGCATGGATGTTAGTGTTGATCATACAAAACCAACACCAATGTGGTGCTGCACTAGCAAAACTAGCACCACATTGGTGCTAGTCTCGCAAAAGTAGCGCCAACATGGCCTTGTGTAATTATCACAAAGAAGGGTGTTGGTTTCTAAAGATCAGCACCAAGGTGGTTCTAATCTTCTTATACCAGTACTACAATGTACATAAAATTCAAATCGTTTGGAACAATGGTGGGAAGGTATAAAAAGAGTAAATTAGGGCATATTTGGACTCCCATGAGCCATGTGGACTCATAGGACTTGGAATGTGTTGGTACCCCATGATAGTTTTGATGTGATCAACCAAGTCAGGTTAGGTCCTATTGGTATTTAACCCCTGTGTCTAAGTGTGCAGAAACTTAGGAGCACAAGAAGTCGAGCGAGAGACACAGCTAGCAAGAAAAATGGCATGGGAGAGAGTCGATGGGCTCGGTGCCTCCGAGGGACGAGGTGCTGCGAAAGAGTATACCAGCAGACGAGAAGGATTCACGCGGCGGTTTGAGGGATGAGAACTCTGGAGGAAGACTGCTCAAGGAGAAGGCCGAAAAATGGGTTCGAGTGAGCCTTATTCTGGTTGGTTGAAATTACCCAAGTGAGCGGAGCAGCGGAAGAGCCAAAGGAGAAGTTTGGAGCTCGGTAGTAGCTGCTGGAGGTGCCTTTAATGGATTGAAGGCACCCTCGCAACCTTCTGGTGGAAGGCGCCTTCAAGCACTTGAAGATACCTTCAACCCTTTATAGAAGGTGCCTTCGACTGGTCAAATTTTGACGTTGGCAAAGGATAAAGCCCAGGATAAGATTTTCCAGGGGTTATAAAAAGACCCCTGGACCTAAGAAATATAATATAACACTTGTAACTGAATCCTCTTGAGTTCTCTGTAATTGAGTGTGGTAACTACTGTAAAGAGGCTTCTCCGCCTGAAGGAGAGTTTAGTGCGCTTCCAACTTCCTTAGATTAATAACCTCCCCGGTTGTAACCAAGTAACCCTTTCGTGCCTCTTTTTTTTCTAGTCATTTATTTTGTTTATGCAAGTGTTGATTGTTTTTAAGCTATAAAATCAAGAAACGTTCATTTAAATTTTACAAGGCTATTCACCCCCCTCTAGTTGGCTGCCAAGGGACCAACAATTAGTATCATACCAAGTTCACTTCAAGAGGACTAACCGTCGAATGAAGCACACGAGATGATCGAACCGAGCATCTACCCACCGAAGTTCGAGGGGGAATTCGTGAGCTGGAAGAAAAAGATAAAGGTATTCTTTAAAACTGATTTCAATTTGATTTTAATAATGAAATTTGGTTGTATAACACCTGAGGGCAAAGAAGAATACCAATGGACTAAGAAGGAGTAAGCCAACTTCGTGGTAAACGACAAAACAAAGTTCCATCTACTGAGCATCTTACTATCATAAGAAGTCAATCGGATCGGAGTCTACAAGTCTACCAAAGAGCTTTGGGAGAAATTCCTGAAACTACACGAAGGTACGTCTGAAGCCAAATTTGTGAGATAGGATCTGCTTAGAAACTGTTCTAGGGAATGCGTTAAGCGTGTACCTTAGCGAATATCAGTTGCTTACCTTTTCTCCGATATTGGTGAGTCTGGTGACGAGCTCCTTGATTTTTGAGTGAAGGTGTGCAATAGTTTTGCCTTCTTCTAGTGAAAGTAACTGGGACACCTTCAAATTTATAATGATTAGTTTTTTATTATGTGCTTCTAACTTTCAAAATTAGAAAATGTACCTAAAAATTTAAAGATTTGAGATGTTAAATCCCAACTTTGAACTATATTGACCAGCAGACCATAAATTTGTTGAATATCTTGTATGTCCAAAAATACAACAAAAGAGGTTTTTTTTGTTTCGATCATGTAAATGAATTGACCCATGATCCTGTGCTTTCATTATTGGATGGCCAAAATAATCATTAAAGTCACCTAAAATACTGGTGCATTGGAGTTTATGACCAACATCAACTGATAACTAAAATTATTCAAAGTGTACATTATTAACATAAATAAATAAATGTACATATGCATAAATAATGGTTCTAAGATTTTGACATTGATATAACAATTTGTTTTCTAACTTCTATGTCTTTATCAATATGTTGGGGTGGTGCTAGTTTTCATATTATAGTACCACATTAATGTTGGTTTTTTAGACATATACTAAAACACGTTGGTGTGGCTTTTATGTTTTTTTCTAAAATTGGGTGGTGCTGGTTTTAAGAAACCAACACCACATTAGTGGTAGTTTTCGAAAACCAGCACCAATGTGTCCATTTTTTTAAACTAGCGCCAATGTAGTAATCAATGGGTTTTTGAAAATCAGAATTTGTTAGGATCGATTTGTAGCTAGAAGGGGGGTGGGGGGTGAATAGCTCGCTCGCTTCATCTTGTTGATCTTTTGCAGCGGAATACTCTCGAAGCAAGCTCCAATGCTAACAATATGGATTTACTTGTTATTATCCACCTCAAGAAGAGGTGACTAATCCAAGGATCCGACCCTCACTCACTCATCCACTATATAAAACCTCCTTCTCAATAACTACCGGAGGCGGAGAAGCCTCGTACAAACTCCCACAATAAGATACAACTCTATACAAGAAGTAAATACAAGTGTACAAATCAAAACCTCTTCTTGCTAGATCTCTTGTTGATGAAGATGCCTCTGGACAAGATGGAAAGTGCAATAATACTTGTCTTCCACACTCGAAGTCCGACGAACAGTGGCAGTGAAGGATCGTGTAAGCACTGCTGAGAAGAAACCTCGCCACGAGCCTTATACTGTGCGCTCCTAGGGCTCCCAATCAATTGGGTTTGCTCCCAATTGATTGCCACATCAGATCGTAGCAATCTCAGCCGTCCAAAACATGTATCTAGCGCAACGGTCGTTTTCCAATCAATCGGTTAATCGATTGGAGAGGCTAAATCAATAGACTGATCGATTCGACCTTCTTCTATACTTCTCACGACCACACGAGAAAACTGGCCCCAATCGATCGGTTGATCGATTGGTGGTGCCCAATCGATCGGCTGATCGATTGGGGACCATTCTATTTACACAATAAACATCCCCAATTGATCGACCAATTGATTGGGTTGTTGTTTATAGCAGCATTCTCCCAATCGATCGATTGATCAATTGGGCTTCGGTCCAATCCATTGGATGATCGGTTGACTACCCTTGACTTGCTCAAACCAAGCTCAAGGGTCCCTAAATCCAACATCCGATCAACCGTGACCTATTGAATCTCCTCATGCCTAGCATCCGGTCAACCATGACCTGCTGGGACTTCTTCACCAAGTGTCCGGTCAACCCTTTGACCCACTTGGACTTTTCTTCTCGTGCCAAGTGTTCGGTCAACCTTGACCCACTTGGATTTACCGTCTCGTGCCAAGTGTCTGGTTCTCCATAACCCACTTGGACTTTCACTAGATGTCTGGTTACCCTTGACCCATCTGAATTTCCTTGTGCCAAGTATTCGGTCAATCCTTTGACCTACTTGGACTTCCCAATACCAGGTGTCCGGCCAACCTTGACCCACCTAGATCTCCACGTGCCTGCTTCACTCACCAGGTCTTTCCTTCTGCCTAGCTTCACTCACTAGGGCTTTCCATCTGCCTAGCTTCACTCACCAGGACTTTCACCTAGCTTCACTCACTAGGATTTTCACCTGGCTTCACTCACCAAGATTTTCCCTTGCCTAACATCCAGTTAGGACTTTTCCAGTCAAGTATCCAGTCAGTCTTGACCTACTTGACTCTTTTTCATATCTAATTGGTCAGTCCTTGACCAGAGGGGAATTGTATCAACAATCTCCTCAATCGGACGATTGCATCTGCAATCTCCATGTATTGTCAAACAAATCCAAACATCACGACTCAAACTTAAGTCAACTCAAGTTTAGTCAACCAGGTCAACCTAACTCAGGGGATATTGCACCAGCAAAACCAACATTGGTACTGGTTTGTAAATATTAGCATCAATGTTGGTGCTGGTTTGCAAAAACCAATACCAATGTGTAGTCAATTGGTTTTTGAAAATCAATGCCAACATTAGTGCTAGTTTTTGAAAACCAGCACTAATATTGCAATTTTTGAAAACCAGCATCATGTTCTTCAAAATCAAATATCAAAGTGTTCTCACAATGATTTTTAAATAGCTAGTTCTTAGAAAGTACGATAGGTAAAAGACAAACACTCAACATACCTTCACAACACATTTTTGCGTCATTCTGAAATACTAGTAAAAAAAGAGAGGAGAGAGATGACTAGTATAATTGTGAGCGAAAACCCTAACTCAATCGGTGTGAGCTTAGAGTAAAACAATATGACCTATATCTAAGGTTGGAAGCAAAGGAAGACAGGAGCATATAAGAGATGAAGAGGATTTAGGGCTTTCATTCTTGGGAAGAGAGACAAGCGAAGGAAGATAATGAGCAAAAATAAGCTCACACGAAGGAAGAGAGAGATTAAAAAAATTCTAATTTAAGCTGCGTTATCGACTCACATATGTTGTTGTCCATATAAAAGTGTGCAGATTATATATATATATATCATTTTTCTTTAACATTAATAAATTCTCTATAAAATTAATCAAATTAGGCCATACTAGATCAATCAATCCACTCGAACCGACTAAAGCTTAAACCAACTCTGCAGTCTACCACTCAACCCAACCAACTCACATGGACCTACTAGCCCACCCAACAAAATCGACCTCTTCGACTCAACTTGGAGAAGTGAAACATATTATCCATCTATGCACCAACATCAAAAGTTGCCCTTCTTTCTAAAAAAAATTCATGTAAAATTTTCATTAGAAAATATTTTAATAAACCAAAACATTTTACAAGAAACAATCAATTTACAAGAGATTAAACTACTTTCAACCAGCATGTTCAATAGAATCTCATCACTTTTTAATAAAGTAAGAATATGAACACAAACTAGGAGGAACCCCTTTGAAATCAAAATAGGAACAGTGATCAAATGATCTCAAAAACAAAGATGCCCTTTCTGTTTTTGCCGAAATACAATCTTCAAGATCAGCGTGGAGCAAAGCAAGGATTATTGTGAAGATTGGCGTAGCAACTTTGATCTCGGATGAATGCTGATATTCCAATTTGAGATCACCTCGTGTTTTTGGTTTTATACCGGGTGCGCCATTGCTGGAGCAAACATAAAAACTTGTTTCCGGATGACTACAAACTGAAGCACTACTAACAACAAAGTCTATGCTGGGTGTAAGCAGAAACCATCCATGCTTTAAGGGACTGGCCAACTTCCAGGCAGTTCTTCTGATGTTGAATCCTGTCACGAACTTGAACTTGGACCTTTCAAAAACGTGTGATGTAAAATTACTGATAATGAACAGAAAATCTTCCAAAAGTTCGGCATGGATACTAATGATCAGGCACCCTTTATCCCAGTGGTTTCGAGTTGGCCATACTAAGCTTATATATTCCACCATTCCTATGCCTCATGCAATGTGCACATACTGCTCATGAGCTGAAAGAATGGAAGAAGACTTACCATACAACAAAATGGCAGCATAGAAAATTCAGTGGCATTCCAGGCAACGAGCAAATTCTACGAATCTTGAAGCCTTCAGTAATGTTGGACATATACTTGAACATTGGCTTGGTCCAACATGAGCCACGTTAAATCTGCACTGAGACATTGTAAAACATTTAAACTTCCATGTTTGATTATTAAGAACTATCACCAACATTTGCTCATATCAATTAACAAATCTAAAATATCTAGTCTCACCCTATATTTCTGTAAAATGTGAACATCTTTGTCATTGATATAGCCATCTTAGGATATCCATAGAATCCTAATCATTAGCATAGTATCAATAAGTAAAGATCATTATGAGTTTATGATCGTAGCATGAAGAGAACTACCAAGCGGGATAATATGAAATTTCAAATTCCATGCAAACTGAGAAACAGTTCCAAACAGTGTGTGTGATATATATATGAGTTCCGCTGAAGTCTAAATCCAATTAATCATAGGATACTTTAACATAGGCACATCTGGAAGTAAACATGTCTACTTCGGGCATTCTAACCCTAGGGTCTAAAATTTTGCTGATGAGATTGTCTTGACAAGTTCAAAAGTTGTACCGGAAGACCACATCCAAGTCTAGTAAGATATATCATTAGCATCACCCGGGACTATGGTGCGATGGTAAGCAGTGTGATGGGATGCCTAAGCAACGAGAGTTCGAATCTCACCCAGAGCACATTACACCTGAGGAGTTCAAATTACTTGTGACACTGGGTGCCCGCCAAGACCCATCTGTGCTTCCCGATTTACCTTGATGGCCAATGGAAAACATCCGTGAAGTCGGTCCGGTCACCTCCAAGATTAGTCAATCGTAAAAGATAGATACCTGGATTACCTAAAAAAAAAAGATATATCATTAGCAAATATATGTATGTCAGGTTCAAATTTTCCAGCTCTGTGGTATTTGGTTCAAACACTTTGAATAGAAGAAAACTAGAATACTTGTATGAATATCGTGAATTTTATGGAGAATGCATAAAATTTATTTGTCAAGACCACACAAGTGTTCTTATCATGCTAATTTGAAGTGTCAATTCTTTTCAGTCTAATCCAACAGAACTATGACAGATATCCTTTCTTACTGCACTGTCTGCAGAAGCGATAATGATAAATCTAGAAATTATCTTCAAATACCTTCCTAGTAATGCTAGCATAACATCTACTGAGCCAGAACCACACAAGGTGTCTAGTTTGCTTAAATCATCATTCTAAATTCTAGATTGTATTTGAGCACAAAAAACATCGGAAAGTAAGTGGTTCTGCTTTATTTATAAACACTTACTAAACAACCAGCAGATAAATTGGAAAAAAGAAAACCTGAATTAGGAGCTCTCTCAAGTTGCAAGAGCTAAGATGGCTTTCATTCAACAGCCTGAGAAGTTTCTCGTTGATGTAGCAGCTTAAATTAAGCACCACTGAGCAATGTATTAACTGAGAACATTAACTTGTAAGTCATTCTAAAATGACTACTCCAGAAATTTCTGCTCTGCTTTAACGGCCATCAAGCATATACCATGGAGAAGGGAAGTGTAGGTTGCCCAATTTGGCTTTACATGCCCTCTGATCATATCATCATACAGAGTGGAAGCTGTAGTAATCTTATCGTTTATGATGCAGCCACGGATAAGTACATTATATGCGACTGTATCAGCTTTCAACCCTCTCCTAAGCATCTCATTCCAAAGTTCAATTGCTTCAGTTAGATGGCCTCTTTTGCAGTACTCATGAATTAGGGGTGTATAACTTATGCAATCAGGAGAGATATTATTTCCTATCATATGATGAACAATGTTAACAGCTTCCTGAATCCTTCCAAGTTTACTGAAACCTCTTATTAGAAGGTTATATGTTACCGTGTTCGCTAAAAGTGCACTAAGCATCACTTGATGCAGCATAACAGCATGGTCTATATTTCCTTTTCTTGTAAGTAGGTCAAGAAAAGAGCCATATGTAAGGCTGTTAGGAAGAAAACCACTAACTAGCATTTCTTTACAAAGTGTCAGTGCTTCATCAAACCGCCCTGCTTTACATAAACCATTTATTAGTGCTGTATATGTCACAACATTTGCTTGACATCCAAAGGCAGCCATCCCATTCCAGACAGCTTGTGCTTCGGAGAACTTCTCTAATTTTGAATACGTGTCAATCATATCTGTATATAACATGATATCAGGCTTAATACCTCTAGTGACCATCTCTTTGAGTAGTGAATATGGTCTTACTTTATCCTGCTGCTTTAGAGATCCAGAGATCATCACACTGTAGCAGACAAGGTCCATGTTTACCCCCCTTCCCACCATCTCTTTCCAGACATTGTGGGCATCATCTATTTTACCTTCCTTGCGAAGTCCATGAAGAAGAGCACTACAGCTCATCTCATTCAATATACGATGCTCATTGTGCAGATCATTCACAAACTCCTTAGCTTCATCCACTCTACCTGACATACACAAACCAGTTATCAAGGACCTGTAAGCATAATTGTCTGGAGCAATGCCCCTCTCCAACATCTGATCATATAACTGGAATGCAGTTGTCGTATCCCCTATCGAACAATACCCTTCTATCATGACATTGTAAGTCACATTGTTTGGCATCACACTACATTCTAACATTTCATTGAATAACTTAGCAGCTTTGACCATCAATTTAGCACGACAAAATCCACTTATAAGAGCTGTGAAAGTATGAGTATTCCATGACAACCCCTTCTCAGACATCTGGTGGTGAAGCTTTGAAGCACCATCCAAATCTCCTTCCCTGCAGTACCCAGTGATCAAAGACGTATAAGTAGATTCATCTGGTGCCAATTCTTTATCAATCATCTCCCTGAAGAGATCATTTGCTTTGCTCAAACTTCCTGATCGACAGTGTCCATTAATCAAAGAATTGTAAGGGTGAAGGGTGATACGTAAACCTTCTGACTTCATTTTATCAAACATCTGGAGGGCCTCATCAAGTTTACCCCTTTTGCAGAAAGAATTGATCAATATTGAATAAGTGACATCGTCCGGAAGCAAACCTTTTCCCTTCATCATTGCGAAAAGCAATTCTGCCTCCTCAAATTTTCCACTTTTACACAAAGAATTGATTAGAGCATTGTAGACAAATAGATTGGGAATCATCCCAAAGTTACCCAGCTTCTGAACCATTTCAAAAGCCTGTTCTACCTTGTCCTGCCTCCTCAAAGCGTCTACCAATGTCGAGCAAACAGCTTCATTTGGTAAAAATCCTAACTTGATCATCTCGTTGGTCGTTTCTGAAGCCATGCTCAACTCCTCCAACTTGCAAAATCCGAGCACCAAGGTGCAATAAGTCACGTCGTCAGCCTTCAACCCTTTCCCTTCCAATGAGTCCTTGACCTCCATGGCTTCAATGACCCTTCTGTTCTTGCACAGGCCATGAATCAACACATTGTAAGGAACGACACTAGAATTTGATCCAGTAGCCTCCATCTGTGCGATTATTGCTTTAGCACCATTCAAATCCCTCAGTTCGCACAAGGCTCTCACCGCTGCGGTGAAGATGAAGACGTCAAGAGAGGTTCCACACCTGGTTACCTCGTCGAACACTTCGATTACCAGATTGAATCGCCGAACCTTAGCCAACCCGTGCATGACGTCGCTGAAGGTGCGGGGCTCCGGGATAACCCCGCCGACGACGGATAGCCTGAGAACGGAGAGAGCGTCCATGGGGCGGTGGATCTGAAGGTACGACTGGACTAGGAAGTCGAAGGCGGGGGTGGAGCCGAGGGCTCCGCAGAGGCGGCAGGCCTCGGCGATCGAACGGAAGGCGTAGGCGGGAAGGACATCGGGGAGCGATGCGAGGGTTTGGAGGAGGGAGGAGGCGGGCCAGCGGAGGCCAACGCGGATGAGAGCGTGGGCGAGGAGGGCATAGGAGAGAGGGGAATGCGAGAAGCGAAGGTGCAGGCCAAGGAAGTTGAAGAAACGGAGCGCGACGCGTGGTTCCACAGAACTGGATTCGCCACCGAGATGGAGGAGGAGGAGGCGCTCGACGTGGCGAGGGCGGAGGCGGGAAGCGATGAATGGGGAGGTTAGCGCGGCGGCCCAGGTCTGAGGGTGTGAGCAGACGATGTCACGAAGTATCTTAACAAATCCTTCTTCACGCTCTTCGTCGACTCCACCATCTTCGTGGATTCGGTGGAGAGGCGGCGGCGCCGCCGCCGAGTGGGCGCGGTGGAGGAGGAAGAGAGCGGGTCGGAAGAGCGGCGGAGCACGACCCGATCTCATGGTTCGAGCGGAACCGAACCCATCTTAACTGACTTCAGCTATATATATACAATTCACTGTGTACATGGATGGAAAGAGGCGGATGGGAGTTGCAGCACTAATGCCCCGTTTACTATGACTGACGAATGAATGACCAAGTAATTAGGGGTGTTTAGTTGATGGGTTTGGGAATCATAATAAAAGATAATGTTTGAATTGTGAATTTGGAATAATAATTTGAGAATGTTTTCAAATTTATAGGAGTCATCAAAATTTATATAACTAGATGAGTTTCATTTCCATTTCTATTCGCATTCTACCTTACTATCAAATCTATACTCATAGTCATTCCAATCATTTAACCAAATACCACCAGAATAGATTAATCTTCCCTCCTTAAGCCTTTGATATATATCATTTTTTATGGATGGTCCTGTGACTAGGACATGAAGTGTTCTCAACTTAAGATCTGCGACGTGCGACAGACACTATTTTAAATATTAGTAATCATCATGATTTATTTATGATTTATTTTCTTCGTATTTATTTTGGGACGAATTGGGCCCTAGGATGAATTGACGGGTGTACCCGGCCTTTTTACCCATTTTGATGTCTATCATTTAAAATAAATTATTATTAAGATTTTAAAAAATAAATTAAAAATAATAAAATAAAATTGATCCACTCTCTCACCCAATTAAGCCAACTTTATTCCTTAAATAACTTTTTATTTCTTAAACCATTATAACCAATTAAATAACAAATACTTAAAAATTATTTTCATGATTTATTTATTTATTTATATTCTACTGTGGAACGAACCAAAAAAACATTTTATAGGAATAAACGAACCCTAACTAACGAACTGACATCATAATGCCCCATCAACCATTACATTATTATTAATCATACATCAAATAAATATTTATTATTATTATTTATTTATTTATTATTGCTGAACTGACTTAACTAGGTTTTTACTGAAGTCCCAGAGCTTTCTTGCCAATGCTTCATCCCTTGCCAATTTACTTGGCAACTCTTCATTGCAGTCGTAGAAGTACTTCCCTGTCACTCCCTTAAGGCTTGGATGTAGTGCGACAAGGCACGTTGTAGCTGCTCCCTGCCGGTCGGTTCGGTTATTAACCGATTGAGTCGAGAACGAACTGGAGATTGTACAGTAAAAAAGAGATTATCTAATAGATACCTGTGGGATATTCTTCCAAAAGATGTAGCTGAACACTTTCAAAAACCCTGCATGAACATATCAATTTCCAATTAATTTCCCCTTTTTTCACACTAATTTTTTTCTTTTGGAGGATTGAGGAAGAACATACTAATTAGTTGAAATGAATGCCTCATCAAGTTTGTCATGATCAACCCTGGATGAACTGAATTTACAGTAATATTTGCACCTTCTTCCTGTGTTTATTTTTTGGGGAAAAAAATCAGCAAATAATTAGTATATTTTTATTATTATAATGATAGATTTATTTTAAAAAGAAAGTATACCATTAGCCTTCTTGAGAGTTCATTTGCATGCAGCAAATTGGCTAACTTAGACTGTCCATAGGCCTTCTTGTCTGAGTACCTGATGAGGCAACACAAGAAGATAGACGAGTGGATCAATAGGTTCAACCACTCGACTCAACTAACCGAGAATTGTTGCGGCAGACTCACACATTCTTATCGTTGAGCTTGTCGAACCGGATGCCGTTTGGGTAGGTATATGTGTGAGCAATGGAGGATAGATTCACAATTCGACCTTCGATCCCTGTTTCTCTTGTTGTGCTCTTCATTTTCTCAAGAAGAAGGTTTGCCAATAGAAAATGACCTAAAAATGTTTAAAAAAACAAAAAATTATCAAAAAATAATGCCTTTTTTTTAATGAGAAATACATCGAAAAGTCATACCTAAATGATTTGTAGCAAATTGGAGCTCAATTCCATCCTCTGAAAGTTGAAAAGGGCAAAACATAACACCGGCATTGTTTCTGAAAATTAATTTAAATGCAAAATTTAGTATTATCGTTGTCCATCTTAAGCTGGAATAAGAACAAGAATAAGAAATTTAATTAGGTTAATGATTTCATTTTAGCATTAGTTTTAATCAAAAATTAAAGTAGAATTAGCTCCTAATGAACATACATTAGTATATTAAGAGGTAGGTCCATGGAAAGGAATTCATCTGCAAACTCTTTGACTGACTTCAGTGAGCTCAGATCGAGCTTCAAGATGTCAACTCTCGCTGACGGCGACGACTGCAGAATGAGCCTCTTCGCCTCGCTCGCCGCCTCCATGTTTCTCGCCGCGATGATCACACGAGCTCCTCGGAGCGCAAGAACTCGCGCAGTCTCTGTTCCGATCCCACTGGCTCCTCCTGAAGCAAAAAAGATAAGATCTAAACTAATGAGATTTTTTTCCATACCCCTTTTTTGGTAGAATTCGAAGTGAAGATTCAAACTTTTGGTGGATTTGAAGTAAAGATTAGAACTTTGAGGTTAAAGATTGAATTTTGGGTTGGAAAAAGGGTGAAAGAGTTAGATCACCGGTGACTATGGCGGTGAGGTGGGAGGCGTCGACGCCGGCAGTGACCAGCTCGGCTGTGGACGCGGATCCGAACCCGCTAGGACCGGGAATGCCCGTTGCCAGCCGGAAGAGTCCCATGGTCGCCGGCGGCGAGGTGGACGGAGATGTGGAAGGCGAGGAAGGATGGCGAGGCGGTATTTATGATGAGAACTGGATATGGTGCGGTGGCGGTGCCGCGGTGGGGCGTGGATCCTTAGCGGTATGAATGTGGGCGGTGAAAGTTGGGTGAGATTAAATTTTGCCTCCGTTTCTCCCGGAGATGTTTCGGCCACTCGATTACAAATTACGCGAAAGATAAACCCACGTCATGATTGGCTCGCTTCGGGAGCGGGTGGGTGGTACCCGCTTTTCGTAAATTGAATGTCACGGGCATTAAAATTTAATTAAATAAAATTATCATTTTATAGCAAATAAGTAATATATTAACATTTTATTATCTAAAATTTCTTGTAAAAAGGTTAAGGCACAATTACATAACATTTTTTAAAAAAATAAACAATAAAATATTAATTTTAGTTTAAAATATATATTTTTACTATAATATCAAGTAAAAATATAATAAATGTCGCATACATTTACATCTTATTAAAATGTTAAAAATTCATGCAAGATTTTCCAAAAAAACAAACTGTTATAAATTATAATGTGTAACTCAAATGTAAGAAAACTCCAGGTCACTTTTGGCAGAATCTTATAAAAATATTAATTTTGACACATTTTTTTTTAAAATACACTTAAACAACTATTTAGTGAAACTATTAAATGGTGAACAAAAAAGAAACCTTTAATTGAAACTCAAATGTCATAAATTTTCAAATAAAAACTTTATTGTCACCCAAGTAATGAAACAATCTATTGGCTAGGGAATGATATTATAGACGAAAGGAAGTCATTATTATTCGATAAAAATAAAATATTGATAAATCTGGGTGGCTAAATCTGGTCACTCATAAAATGAATTTGTCTAGCTAAAAATTAATCAAGCTAGTTAAAAAATTAATTAGGTATTATTTTTGAAAATTAAATATGAAAATAGGTGACAAAGAATATAATACTCATAAAATATGATATTACCCTAAAAATTAGATATAATGACCTAAAAATTATAAAAAAAAAAAAAACTTATTCTATCTAACTAGAATCTAGTCATTTAGCATTGTCCATAAAATATATAACTTCATCTACATCTAGATTTTAAATATATATATTTTTTATATTAAACTAGCAAAGATCCTTGTCATAATTCTCTATAAGCAATATGATATTTAGGATTGGAGGAATAAAAATTAGATTGTCCAAGTTTCAAGAAGGTTGACCTAATGGGGGTGTTCATGCCCATTAAATCCTAATAAATAAGGAGTGGGTGTTGAAATAATTAAGATAAAAGTGAAGATTAATAGTTAATTTTACTATTTTTGTGGGACCAATCATTAGGGAATTATTTAAGGACTAATTTAATGTGTTCATGGAACTTGGTTTTGGCATTAATTACCAACACCGACAATGTAGAGCAAGTAATTTGTTGATAGAAAGAATATAGGCGACAAATAATCATAAAGGTCTCATTTATTTCTCATTATCCTTAAAATTAGGAGCATCCATTTTGAAAAAAAATATTAAAAAATGTCTCATTCGAAAAATACCTTATTTCAATATTGCTATAGTAGCTTTTATATTAAACAAATCATTAATTTACTCAAAATTACTAAATAATTATTGATCCTGTCTAAATCTGACGAGATGAAGCGCTAGTGCTCTGATGGATAAGGATGGTGAAGAAGATGAGTCCTGAGAAGCTAAAGAAGCTCCGGTGCGGTGGATCTCCTACAAGACTCCGAGGGATGATTAGGAAGGTTGATGAAGAAGATCCCGGTATTGTAAATCTGAAGAATGAAACATCCAATGAAGTAGATTTGAAGAGGATGAAGAAGAACTCCCGTGAAGCAGATCTGCTAGAGAGAACCTCGCCTACGCACTACGAGATCCGCCAACAAAGCGTTAGTGACCTAAGACCGGGGTGGAAATCCTTGGCTAAGTCCTCCGACGCTCAAGTCAGTTTCCTCTCTTGAAGATGGAAGAAGAAGAAAAGGAAGAAGAGTAAAACTGAAGTGGAATTAGAATTTGAGTGATGAAGTTCACCTCCCTCCTGGCCAGTGAAGAGGATTCTCCTTTTTATACCACCTCATATAACCTCCGCAGTCATGAGGTGGAACCCGGTTCGTTAGAGTTTGTTAGGAGATGACGTCATCTGCAATAATAGTTCAAGGAATCTTTTTGTACCTCAGATGTACCTTCTTTGTCGTTTAGTTCACCTGCAGAAGTCTCTAGAAAATATTTCCGGCCAAATGAAACAGGTTGTCATATGATCACATATTGTTCACATATCATTAATATAACAGATGTATTTGTATATTGAGAATATTTTCTGTTAAACTAATTTTGGTCAAGTATATGTAAAGGATGTAACAAGGTTATTTATGCCCGCCCGAATTTTGCCAGGTTGATCTTATACTAATAGCCTTAGAAAAGTGCGTGTTTATATGCCCGTCCGGGATTCTATTATATCGAGCGTATTATGCCTATGCTCGACTGGATATTTCCAAGTCGAGCCTGTTCTGATAACCTTAGTAAGTTATATATGTGCTCGCCCGCCCGAGATTATATTACCGAGCGGGTTATGTTCATGCTCGGTCGGGCTTCTACTACCGAGTGTGTTATATTTATATTGTGTTTATGCTCGGCCGAGCTTTGCCTACCGAATCATGTTGAGCCTTATGATACGCAATCGGTCTTCGCTTGGCTGGTCATATGATAGAGATTGCTTAGGAATGCATACATTTAAGCTCAGCCGGGCTTTACCTGCTGAGCGTTTCTAGGTTCATTGGCACTCTGTTGCTTTGGTTTAACCAGTACTTTATGCTCAGTCGAACCTCGACTGTCGAGCGTATCTAAATGCTCTAGTCCTTTGCCTATTTTGGTTCAATCGGGCTTGCATTCTCGATCGAGCTTATATTCTCGGTCGGGATTGCATGCTCGACCGAGACTCACCTGCCGGGTGTACGTGCGTATGCTAGTATTTCACCTATTTCGATTCGTCTGGTACTCCATGCTCGACCGAGCTTTACCTGCCGAGCATATCTACATGCATTATGCCCTTAGTCGGTTTTAACCCGGCCGGTCCTACATTCTCGACCAGGATTTACTTACCAAACGTATCTATCTCACCTGAACCTCCCTACTTCTTCTTTCTTCTTCTTATATCTCTTTTCACATTATTGTACGGGTAATTCATATCAATTATAATCAAAATTATATTGATGTCAAAATTACTTGATCAAAAATTACTGTAGCATAAAATAATTAAGTAGCTTTGTATCAAACTATTTAATGTTCAATTAATTTTGAAGAAAGTTATTCCAATTAATAAAAATTCTATATATATATATATAGAGAGAGAGAGAGAGAGAGAGAGATGTGAGACCTTTATTATTTTCTTCCAAAAATATTTTTCCAAATTGAGCTCATTATTCCAAAGGCAACGTGCATTCAAATAGATTGAATGATGGGAAAAAATAGAAATTAGTGATGTTGCAATCTACCTCTAGAGTTTTGATATTTGATAATATACTCAAGTATGGTCAGGTTAACTAAGGGTTAATCTAATCAGGACTTTATGTTTGGAAGAAAGAAGTCTATTCAAGACTATATGACAAGCAAGGGTAAGTCCTAACCAAAGGTTAGACAGATGAGAAGTCTACCAAATGACTAGTCCTAACTGGAGGTTAGACAAGGAGAAGTCCTGGTGAGTAAAGTCAGACTCTAGTGAGTGAAGTCAGGTGTGAAAGTCCTAATGAGTGAAGTCAGACAATGGAAATTCTAGTGAGTGAAGCTAGATGGTGGAAGTCTTGGTGAGTAAAGTCAGACAATAAAAGTTCTAGTGAGTGAAGCTGGGCAACCCTAGGGAGAGGTAACCTTACGTAATGAAAAGTCTTGAAGGAGTAAACTCTAAACATATGTAGTTGACCGAACCAGTGAATTTTTAATACCGTTAACATTATTTTACTTTACTATTTTATATCTCTTATGTTAACTCAGTATTGCAGGTAAGTCTTAGTAGATCAGATTGATCAAACACTAAGCAAGACCAGAGAAAGTCCAAACAGGTTTGAAGGACCATACATTTGGCAGGTAAGGTTAGGTAAGGAACTGGAGGAGAGTGATCTAGTGAGGATGAGTCCCGGTGGGACTATAGGTGTTGGTCCAATTTAGATATATTTTAGAAGCATAAAATGAGACCATGACTAAATCCTAATCTTGATAACACAAGATCTAATTAATAATGTTATTTTATATTATGTTAACTCAGTTTTATAAGTTACACTTTATTTTTTGACTAATGCATTTTTTACAGGGTTAAATGGCAAAAATCTTCCTCGGATGAATAGTATCTGAGGCGCCTCAGAGGTGTTCGGAGGTGTCTCGGAGCTACACGAAGCACCCTGGATCCAGAGAAGACACCCTCACACAGATGAACTTTGAGGATAAAGTTCTCACGACGAGGAGGTGCCTTGGAGTGCGCTGGAGGCACCTTGGAGTTGCGCGGAGGCACCTCAGAGCATTTAGAAGGTGCCCTCGAGTGGATAGTGTAAGTATCCTGTAGTAATTTTGATATGGTTGACCAAGTTAAAGTTAGGTCATATTGTATTTGATCCTTGTGTCTAAGTGTGCAGGAACTTAGGAACACAAAAAGTCGAGCGGAAGACACAGCTAGTGAGAAGGATGACACGGGAAAGGAGTCAACAAGCTCGGTACACTTGAGAGACGAGGTGTTACGGAAGAATACATCCATGGACGAGAAGGATGTGCACGATGCTCGAAGGATGAGAAGTCGGGAAGGAAGCCTGCTTGAGGAGAAGGTTGGAGTTGGATTTGAGTGAGCTCAACTCTGGTTAGCCGGAGCATCATCCACACGAAAAGATCAGCTAAGGAGCTGATCTGTCTCATAGAATGCGACTTCCATGGCTTGGAAGGCTCCTTCGATGAATAGTGTCGAATGCACCTTCCAACTTGTTGAAGGCACCTTCAATAGTTGTTGGCCGAAGATAAACTTTTATCTTCGGCGGATAAAAGTTATCACATTAGAGGCACCTTGGACCTAATAGAAGGCACCTTCAAGCTGTGGATTATATTTTCCACGAGCTATAAAAAGATCCTTGGACCTAAGAATTACATAACAACTTTTGTTTTCAATTCCTAGCTAATACTTGAGCTTTTCGAAGAGTGTAAAAGACTTCTCCACCTTCAACGAAGGAGATATTTTTAGTAGAACTTTTCATCTGTCTTGGATTAATAACCTTCTACGTTGTAACCAAGTAAATTCTAGTAGTCTTCATTATTTCTTTTTTTTTTTAAGTTGTTCAATTATTTCGATTTTATTTTAATTGTGTTGACTAACTAAGTTGAAAGATCAAGAAAGGGGTTAATTGTTGTTTCGTAGGCAATTCCCCCCCCCCCCCCCTTTATTGACTGCACTGGGATCAACAAGTGGTATCAGAGCCAAGTTGCCTCAGAAAGATTAATGGTGACTGAAGCATCTACCTGTCAAAATTCACGGGAAACTTCGTAACATGGAAAAGCGCATGGATGTATTCTTGAAGACCCATTTTGAAATTTTATTAATTATAAAATATGATTTTGTAGCACCTAAGGATCAACAAGGAGCCAACAAAGAAGAGAACATGTGGACGAAGAAGGAACAAGCCGACTTTATGGCTAATGGCAAAGTCGAATTCCATCTGCTTAGTGTCCTTCTGTCCCCAAGAGGTCAGCTGGATCGGAAGCTACGACTCCGCAAAACAGCTCTAGGAGAAATTCCTAAAACTTCACGAGGACACTTTGGAAGCAAAATTAGTGAGACGAGACATCCTTTGAAGTCAACTAACGAATCTCCAGATGAACAAGGGAGAGAAGGTAGCTCAACTCCATGCTAAGATCAAAGATCTGATCACCCAGCTCAATAACCTAGGAGAAAAGGTAACAAATCGTGACTCTTTAAGGTACGCACTTAATGTCTTTTCAAGAACTCCAAAGTGGTCAGCCTTAGTAGATGCTTACTACATCTCTAAGATCTCGAGGTTAGTATGCTTGAAAGTTTATTCTCAACTTTTAAACTTCATGAGTCTCATTGTGTAGATACTCAAGACATAGAAAAATCAAACAACATTATCCTAAAAGCTAAGAAGGACAAATCAGATGACGACGCTTCCCTCGATGATGGCGAAATAACATTTATGGTAAGAAAATTTTTTAAAAAATAGATCTAATAAATTCAATGAAGTACAGGCCAAGAAAAGAGGAAAAGGGAAAGTGAGATGTTATCACTGTAATGAATAAGGGCACATCAAGGATGACTGCCCAAGACTAAAGAAGAATGACAACAAGAAAGGACCTAGTACGACAAAGCATAAAACCCTGAAAGCGACTTGGGATGAGACATCATCAGAATTTAATTTAGAGGAGTAGGCTGGACTTGCACTGATGGCAAGTCACCAAGAGGAGAGCACAGACAAAGGGGGAGGCTCCTCAAAAAAACTTGCAGCGAGGAGGAAGAAACAAGCTTTAAACAGATATAGTAAGTGAGGTATGTCTACTACCTCATGATGAATTATATTCAGGTATTAAATCTATAACTAGATTGTTATATAAGCTTAAATCTAAAAATACTAATTCGAAAAAGGAAGTTTTAGAATTGAAAGCAATCTTAGCAAATGCATGTCCTTAGAAATGTATGATAAACTAAATGATGAAAATGAAAAATTAAAAGAACAAATAGAAAATTTTAAAAATTCTACATGTTCAAACTTTACTACATCAAATTTTAAAAATTATCAAGAACTAAATTGGTATTATAGATTCCATAAAGGCCAAATTTAAAAAGTAACAAAAAATTACATTCCAAGAAAATTTCTAATTAATCGTAGAAACTTATATTGAGTTTCAAAATCATACCTAGATTAAATCTGTATGCATGTTTTATTTTGAATTTAATTCAATATTTTTTAAAATTATCTAAGTTTTTCAAATAAATTGTTTTGCATCATTTATTTTTGAAATTAATTAAATCATAGTTTTTTCAAGAAAAAGGATTTCATTACTTATAGGAAAATTTCAAAATTTTTTGACTATTGTATTATTTTTTATTAATTTTTTAACAAAAATTATTTTTTATGAAAATAAAAATATTTTACAAATTTATTTTTATAAATTTATTTTTTTTTGTGATAAAACATCATGTTCTATATTATAGGAATTTTTTTTGAAATTTTTTTAGCGTTATTTAATTTTCTATGAATATTTTACCAAATTATTAATATTTAATATTAAAAATGATCAAAATGTCAATCTTCAAAAAGTTAATTTTTGTAAAGATATAATTTCATTTTATATATTGAGAAAAAGTTATAAGAATTTTTGAACTCAAAATTTTTGTTTTTTAATTTCTTTTTAAAATAAAATCTCTATGTATACAACAATTTATTACTGTTTAGATTAATTTTTTTAATATGTGAATTTTTTTTAAATTGTTACAAAAAATTTCAACATTTTTTCAATGATTAAAAATAATTTTAAAAATTATTTATTTTAAAAATTAACTTTTAAATCACAAAAAATCAGTTTTCATTTTGTTAGTCACTATTTTTGTAATTCTTAGAATTGTTACCCTTATTTTTAATATAGTCAAAAGGGAAAAATTATAGATTAAATCTAGGGGGAGATGAATTTTGTATTTTACTTTGCATATTAAATATTTTAATTTTTGCATACTTAAAATTTGTAATTATTTTATTGTTTTCTTGTTTATTTAACCCTAACTTAACTTGAGTTGCTTACATCAAAAAGGAGGAGATTGTAAGTACCATGTCATAGTTTTGATATAGTCAACCAAGTTAAAGTTATGTCCTCTTATATTTGATCCTTGTGTTTAAGTATGCAGGAACTTAGGAACACAAGAAGTCAAGTGAAAGACGCAACTAGCGATAAGGATGGCACGGGAAATGAGTTGACAGGCTCAGTGCATCTGAGAGACGATGTGCTGTGGAAGAGTATAATGGTGGACGAGAAGGACGTGTGCGATGTTCCAGGAATAAGAAGCTGAGAAGGAAGCCTGTTCGAGGAAAAGGTCAGAGTTGGGTTCGGATGAGCTCAACTCCCGTTAGTCGGAACATCACCCACGCGAAGAGATCAACTAAGCAACTGATCTTCCTCATGGAAGGCGCCTTCGATTAACAGTGTCGAAGGCACCTTCCAACCTATTGAAGGCGCCTTCGATAGTCATTGGCCGAAGATAAACTTTTATCTTTGGTGGATAAAAGTTATCACATTGGCGCCTTGGACCTAATGGAAGGCACCTTCAAGCTCTGGATAATATTTTCTAGGAGCTATAAAAAATCCCCTAAACCTAGGAATTTCATAACAACTTCTGTATTCAATTCCTAGCTAATACTTGAGCTTTTCAAAGAGGCTTCTTCGCCTTTAATGAATGAGATATTTTTAGTAGAGCTTTTCATCTGCCTTGGATTAACAACCATCTAGATTGTAACCAAGTAAATTCTGGTCATCTTACTTATTTCCTTTTTTAAAGTTGTTCAGTTTATTTTGACTTTATTTTAATTATGCTGACTAAGTTGAAAGATCAAACAAGGGGTTAATTTTGTTTCGTAGGCAATTCACCCCCCCCCCCCCCCCCCACCTTTTGTCGGTCGCACCGGAACCAACAGATAGAAGCCACAGTCCATACAACTTATCGCGACCAAAGCTTAAGGGTTCAGACTTGAGGTTGGAGGTGCCTCAAATGAGCTTAAAGGCACCCTCAACGCTCAATAAAAGAGTTGTTCGGCCAGCAGAATTCACAGAACTCATTCACAAGCTCTTACGACTATTCTACGACCTCACATTACTACTATATTCAAGCTTCAATGATGCAAGAATGGCACGACGCCGCTACATGCTCAAACAAACCTAGACTTTGGTAACGTGTAGTTATTATATAATTTTTCTATCGCTTTTTTCCTTCATATTAAATATAAGACTGGTTGTTACCAACCTAATTTTTTTTGTAAAGAAGTGATTTGATAGTGAATTACCCATCGGAAAGGTCTAAAGGACCTTGGTCTTGGAGTAGGAGTCGACAAAGGCTTCGAATCAAGTAAAAAATTTCTCGTGTTCTATCTCATTGTGTTTGTTCTTCTTTTATTCTTTCTGCTGTGCACTTGTTTTATAAAAATTGAAAAAGATAGTTTTTTAAAAAATACACATGATTCATCCCACCCACCCCTTTTTTAGTGCATCGGTCCTACAAGTGGTATCAGAACTTTGTTCTCTCTGAATTGGTGCAACCACCAATCGGTACGCCTTTTTCTGATTTTATATTTTCATTTTTTTTACCTTAAGTCAGAATTGTTCTAATCACCTCTTTTGACAAATTTCTCACTATCTTTTTTAAATTTCTCGAAGTTGGTGCAATATCACTTGAGCGATATTTTTTGAATATGGTATTTTTTTTCTCCCACACTACTGATCCCAAGACCTAGTCTTGGAAACATTCTATAAAATATTTCTTACAAGTATGTCGACGTCTCTTCTAGAAGGGAGAAACATTCACGAACCTCCACCATACGATCAAGAAGATTTCAACTATTGAAGACAAGGAATGGAATGCTTCTTGGTAAGCAAAAATATCAACAATTTGTTGATATTGAAAAAACATTCTCACGACTCAAAGTTGAACAGAAAGGTATTGAGTTAATTTTGTGCAGATTAGAAAAGTCTAAGAATGCATATGATCTTTGGACCTTGCTGATTGAGCTTCACGAGATCCTGTCAAAGCTAGAAGATCAAGCCGAATTTGAGATCAAATCTGAGTCTGCATCCCCAGAGTCATCCCAGAGTCATACTCAGAATTAGACTTAGAAGAATCTGACCATACTAGCTTCATGGAATTAATGGCTAAGGAGGAGGTAGAAGGATCTGAATCTGAGTCAGAACAAAAATGCAAATCCAAATCTGAGATGACGATAGATAAGGAAGAGAATTCTAACAAGGATTCAAAAGGTAAACTTGTAAATTCAAAAATTAAAGATCATATAATATGTTTTAAATGTAGTGAAAAAGGGTATTATAAATGTAAGTACCCCACTTATAAGAGTCAGTCCATACAACTGGTGGCAAAGGATAAACCGATACCAAAAGTCTGGAAAGGGAAGGATCACATAAATGTTTCAAATACAGACAGATGGGTCACTATAAACATCAATATTCTGAAAAAACACCCAAGGATCCAGAGGAAGCAAAGATTAGTAAGTTTACCGTACATAAAAATCCTATTTTTTCTACATATATTAGTAACTTAGATAATCACTATTGCTCAAGATTAGATTCTCCCTAAAAATTAGATATGTATGCTCACTCAAACAAATCAATTAATTCAAATAATTTAATTAATTAATTCAAATCCAAATAAAAACAATTCAAAATCATTTAATAATTTTTCAAAGTTTAAAATTTTATCTTTAAGTTTCAAAAAGTTAGAAAAATAAAATAAACTTTTGAAAAATAAAATTGATAAACTAGAAAAAATTATCAATAATTTTATCAACATACCAAATCTAGACTTGGGTTATAAGTCTAAGTCAAATTTAAAACTTAAACTCCACAAACTAAGTTATAATCAACTATTTTTTAATTATAAAACTAATTAAGAAAAATAATAACAAATCTAAACCTAATCAATAACTTAACAGAAAACACAAGTTCAATAATTCAGGGGGAGACACCAAATTAGTTGGCACCTCCAAAATATAGTCTACCCAGTTGGGTAATTATGACTAGAATAAAAAAAATAATTTGACTCTTGTTCAACCTGGTACCAGGGTGGGGCGAGATAATAATACATTAGGGAAGCTTGGTATAGGGAGTCAAGTGGGGTAAGTCATACCGTTCTTGGTCTACTTAGCTAAGTGGAACTAACCAAAACTATCTCACCACATCCTAGACTAGTTAAACCAAGGTATAGGAAAATTAAATATTCAATTTCTTAAAAAGACTTTGTCTAGGAGTGGTCGTTGCTCCGATACCCAAGAAGGTCCCTAAGCCTCGTCATAATTTGGAAGCCGATATTTGAAATGTATATTTAATTAAATGATAGTTAAACCAGAATCTAACATAAGGTCAAACTATCTTCAAATAAAAATTTAACATAACTCATTTCACAAAACTATAGAATACCTAGGATGAATAATTAGACCAGATGAGATGATTAATAAAATCAAATTTAAAATTTAAATTTAAATTAAAATTTAAATTAATTAAATTAAATTAAAAATTGAATTGAAGTAAAATTATATTAAATAAAAATTAAATTAAATTAAATTACTAATTAAAACTAAATAAAAATTAAATCATAACTAAACTAAATTAAAATACTAATTAAAACTAAATAAAAATTAAATCATAATTAAAACTAAATTGACTTAAAATTAAATTTAAAATTAAATAAATTTTAAAATATAATTTAAATTAATTAATTGCACTGAATTTAATTAAACACATAATTTAGAAACTTAATTAAAATTAATTAAAAGATTAACTAAACATTAAACATAACTAAAACTTAATTAAAACTTTAACTTAATTAAAACCTTAAATAAAACTAAAATTAACATATAAATTTAATCATTTTTAATCTTAATATAAATTAATTAACTATTTCAAAATTTATTTGATAGATCTTAATTGATCCCAATTAACTTAATTAAATCTTAATTAATTAATTCAAGTAATAATTCAAAATTAATATTTAATTGACTTAAATTTTAATTAATAACTAATTAATTAATCTTAAATGTTATAATTAATTTACTAATTCTAATTTAATTATTCTGAAATTAATAATTAATAAATCAAATCAATACTAGATTAAATTAATCAATTGAATAAAGTTAATAATAATTGATCAATTTTAATAACTAATCCGACAATTATTTTACTCCAAAAATTATTTTAATGTTAACTATTAATCCAAAAATAACTATAACTTATTTATTAATCCAAATTTAATTAAGTTTAATTCAAACTCAAAAATTTAAACTTAATTAACTTAATCTTAAATCTAAACTTAATTTAACTTAATCATTTGATATGAAAATAATCTTATACTTAACTTAAATATAACTCAAGATTAATTTAAAATTTTATTTCAAAATTTGGGATTAATTAATTTATCCATAATTAATTAATGATTTATTTGAGTTTAATTAAAAAAATTTCGTTAATTTTGGATTATTTAAGTTAGAATTTGTAGTCCAAAATTAATTAAAAGCAAATTATGTGTGCTTTAGACAATATATGTTAAGCATTTCTATAAACACATAAGGTTACCATGTTTGAAAATGTAGAATGGTTGAGATGCTAGGAATTAATTCATAATTGCAATTACTTATATAATTTTCAAAAGTATACACATTTGAAAATGATTGTTGACCAACACTCAGTGTCTAGATCCTTTAGATAAACCATAAACTTGAAGACCCCATACACATAGGTAGTTACTAATAGTTTCCTAAGGAAGTGTTGTAGGATCGAAAAGACGTTAGAGGGGGGGGGGGGGGAGTAACGCTCATCACTTTTTCAATTAAATGAGTTAAAACAAACACAACGGAAAAGAGAAAGGAGAAATAACAAAGAACAAGTGTTAACACAAGTATTTTTATTTGGTTCGAAGCCTTAGATGACTCCTACTCCAAGGCCTGCACTAATTGAGTGCTTCCATTAGGAAATCACTATCAGTTTAAAAATAGGGTTAGAAAATTTGACTATACAAATTGTAAAATAATTGTTACTGATAAGAAAGAAGTATAAACACAACTGCTTGATCGTCGGTTATCAGACCAACCTTTCGGTATCGTCAGAGCCTTCTTGGAGCAGCGCGTAAGAACGAAAGTTGGAGAGAATGTTGTTATGGAGTTGCTGGTCAAAATACTTTTATAGGCCATCTTTGGGTGATCGGACCACGCCCAGTAGGGATGGCAATGGGGCGGGGCGGGGGCGGGTTTGCCATTCCCATCCCCGCCCCGTTTTCATTTTTTCGGGTTCGGGGATTCCCCATCCACGCCCCATTCTCAAATTTAGTATTTGAACCGAATTAGAGAACAACTTTGGTCACGACAAGTTATGAAACATGGGCTAAGCTTTCAGGTTCCTTGTGCATCGGCGAAATTGAATGAGAAGAGTACAAAATGATCTGAGTTGTTAGACCAAGTTTTTCCACTTAATTATTTGTTCCTTTTAAAGTATTTATACAATATGATTTATGAAAGTATTCCTAAACTGAAGAACATATATCATCATCATTCATCACCAACCATTAATATTAATATCAATATTAATAATATTAATAATAATAATATTTTCAAAAATTTTAATATTAATATTAACACTATTATTAATACTTTTTTAAAAAATCATATTATTATTTATTAATATTAATAATAATATATTCGGGGCGGGTTCGGGGATGGGGATAGTATTCCCATACCCGCCCCAAACCCGCCCCATCCCCGAAAAATCGGGGATCCCCATCCCCATTTCGGGTTTTCCCCGCGGGGCCCCAAACCCGCGGGGAAAATTGCCATCCCTAACGCCCAGGCACCTAGAGTGCTGACGTGGCTACACCTCGTCGGAAGTTTATTTCTGAAACTTTTATCCATCTCCAAGCGCCTGGACTAGTTGGGGCACTTGGACTCTGACATGTGTCATCCACTCAATGTCTTCCATGTCAACTAGTCTCCAGCTGGCTTCACCCCTTTCCCGGGCACCTGGACTACCTCCAGGCATTTGGACCAAGTCCAGGTGCTTGGAACCCTTTTTCAGTCTTTTTCTTTCTTGTATCATACAGTTAGCATAACAAACAATAATATGAGAATGAGTAATATATTTAACAGTCTCTGGATTGTTTGATCCTAACTTTGAGTTTCAATAAAATCTTAGGTCAGATCGACGCTTACTGTTCCCTCAACTGGGAACGCGTCCTCATTGAATCTCTCCTCCAGTTGCTTACTTCTACTTACCAATTGTAGACTTCCTTGATGTCAGGTCCCTTGACCCACCAGGACTTCCTGCCATATCTTAACCAATCTAGACTTCAGCCAGTTGTCAACCCAACTGGTCTTCCTCATGCCAGATCTCAACCAATTTGGACTTCATGATAGTTATCACCCTAGCTGGACTTCATCTTGGTGTTTCGATCTTCTAGACTCATCAAGTTCATATCCTGGATACTTGGTAAAAGGATTAGATCATAATATAATCTAACTTTAACCTTTGTCATACATCTAAATATGAGTTTGATTATTAGCGCAACTTGCACCAACAAGCGCCAAGTTAAAGAGGAAACTCATTTGAAATACAAATTTAATCACATAAAATATTTTATAAAATATCTCAAAAAATTTTCTTCAAACTTTTGATAAAATAGTTTCAACATAATTTTTCAAAATCCTTGTGAAAATTTATTTTTGAAAATTTCTAAGGAAATACATGTTTTATGTAACAAAAATGTTTTGAAAATTCTTAAACATATGTTTGAAAATTACTTTTAAAAATTTATGAAAACATTCTAAAAGTTCTTGAAAAATACTTTAGGTGTTCTTTTAATTTGAATTACCCTGAAGACACATAAGAAGTTTCCCTTATGGTTACCATGAATTCTTATGATTGTGTTAAATTGAGGAAGTCCTGATTGAAAGATCAAACATAATTTTTAAAATTTTTTCAAAATTAATTTTTTAAATCTTTGGAATTATGAAAATCTTAAAAATTGTTTGAAAAATCATGTTGCCAAAACTTTAAAATAATTTTTTCAAAAAAAATCCTTTAATAAATGTTGGTAGAAAATCTTTCCAAATAGATTCTTCCTAAATGATTTGATTTTTTTTTTTAAATTCCTTGAAAATTATTTAAAAGTTTAAAAAATCTTTTGGATATTCTTTATGGAAACTATTCATGTACTTTGCTGGGTGATTGTTGGTATAATCGTTCCCCAGATCAAGGTTGACTAGTTTAATTAAGCTCAAGTAGATTCAAGGTTGAGTTTTGATGTTTAGATAATATGTTGTGGATAACATGTTTGGACAATATATTGCTGGAAATATGTGAGAAAGGTTAAGTAAGTCAAGGAGGACTAATACTTGACTAGTAAAGTCCTAACTAGGGTTAGGTAATGGTGAAGTCCTAACTAGGGGTTAGGCAATGATGAAGTCCTAACTAGGGGTTAGGAAATGGTGAAGTCCTAACTAGGGTTTAGGCAATGGTAAAGTCCTAACTAGGGTTAGGCCAGGGTAAAGTCTTAACTGTTGGTGCAATTTGTACTAATGATCCAACTCAGGTTTTAATGAATGACAACGGGTTTAAAATTAGAGTGTTTTATGATTTAATTGCTTTGCCAAGAGTGTAGGAGTTGACTGGTTTGAAGAACCTAACAACAGGCTGAAATCCAGCTAGGTCCACGGAACTCGATAGCTGGTGGGAAGTCCAGATAGGTCTGTAAGGCCCGATATCTAGCGAAAAGTCTGGCTGGGTCCACAGGACCTAACAATCGGTCAAAGTCTAGTTGAGTCTGTGGACCTGACAACTGGCGGGAAGACCTGGTGGATCAAAGGTAAGTCAAGTGACTAAGTTAGTAAGTGAATATAAGCAACTAGAGGAGAGATCTAGTGAGGACACGTCCCCATTGAGGGAACTGTAAGCATCGGTCCAGCTTAGGTCTATTTGGCAAACCTAAGTTGAGACCTTCACTAGATCCTGATCTCATGGAGATAGATCTAATTACTACTCTTATTTTATTATGTTGTGCTAACCTATTTTGTAGGGTAAATATATTTTCTATTGTCAGGACTAACCCATTTTGCAGGGAAGAAACTGCTGAAGAAAAGGAGAGTCCAGGTGCTTGGACCAGCTCACCCAGGTGGGTGTTGTGAGCACCCGGGTAGTCAGAGCTCCCGGAGTCGGTCCAGGTGCCCGGACCCGAAAACTCATCCAGATGCTGAGGTGGAGCGCGTCGATTGGCCAAGCCACGTGTCCCAGACATACGGAGGGGTTCCAAGCATCCAGAATGATCCTATATAAAGGCCTTCGACCAGGAGCTTCAAAACAATAATTTCTACGACTTTCACTCTTGCGCGGTGCTCCGAAAATGCTCCTACGATGTTGTGAAGCTCCTCCGACAATCGGCGATCAAGACTTTCTTATTTTCTTTATTGTCGGTAACATTATTTTTTGTTCTTGTACTAAAATTTGAAATCATTCAAACTATTAGTGGATTATCCAATGAAAGCACTCGATAAGTGCGGGTCTTAGAGTAGGAGTCATCGAAGGCTCTGAACCAAGTAAAACTTGGTTTTGTTAGCATTATCTTTTATTCTTCCGCTGCGTACCTATTTTTAGTCACAATTTTTGACGAACGCTATTCACCCCTCCCTCTCTAGTGTCTTTCTAATCCTACAAGTGGTATCGGAGCGATGTCACTCTGAATTGGTGAAACCACCAATCGAACAGGGGGTTCCTTTTTGAAAGAAAATTATATATCATTGTTGTTTAAAAATTATTCTTACGCCTTTCATTTTTTCCCTCCAATTTTTTTAAGAAATTCTATTTTTATTTTTTCACCATCAATCAAAATCGGTGGCATAACTCTTTTAACAAAATTTATCATAATATTATTTTATTATATTTTTATCATTTTCCTTTAAATTCATACAATACTACTCGAGTAATTTCTTTATCTCCCACACTACTTGCCCCAAGACATAATCTTGGAATCATTGTGAGCTTTCTTTTAGTGCTGAAAAATGATGTACAAATAATTGCACAGGCGAAATGTCAACGAACCACCTCCATATGAGATGTACAAGATGCTCGAATTTAATCTGTGGAGGATACAGATGAAAACCTTCATCCTTATGAACAACTTCAATGGAGGCATGACATTAAGGCGATCAACCCAAATCACAGAAGCCAATAAAAAGGTAATAAATTCAATTATTACCAAGCTTCAGGAGGAATTGATGGAGCTAGAAGATCAAATCAAAAGTGAATCCTGACTTGAGTCCAACTCAACGGAGAAACCTACTGAATTAGGGGATGCACTTATTGTTAGTATAATGTACTAAAATACCCCTGTCAGTAGTAGTTTAAATAATCTGCATGATAATTTAAATAAATATGAAATTATCCCATGTATAGTGCATGATAATCTAGATTTACATTATTCAAATTTAGAAAAACAAAGATAAAATCAAAATCAAATTTAACAAATTTGAAGTTAAATATTAAAGATAACATCTTAAACAAAGATAATCTAACATGTACCAAATTAAGTAAACCTTTAAAGAAAGATAATTCAAACAAATTAACCAATTTGAAATTAAGAATTAATAAAAACTTAAATATCAAATATAATCTTTTAAATAATGAGAATAATTTAATAAATTTAAAATCAAAAGAAATCTTAAATCTCAATTACACTCCTTTAAAAAAGGACAATTTAACCAACTTAATTAATTCAAAATTAAAAACTTAAATTTAAATTACAATTTAAATATTAAATCTTAACTAAAATTAACGTTAATTATACAAAGACTTAAAAGAAAAATCAACAAGGCTCCAAATCAATTGAGACATCCAACATAGTAATTTACCCAACTTGGTAATTAAGATTAGATTAAAAAAGGACAAAAGTTTAATTTGAAAAATAGCACTAGAAAAGTTTTGGATGATAGTAGGTTAAGAAAACTATGTCCATACATGTCTAGGAAGATATGACTTTGACTGGTACATTTGGCTTAGTGAAACTAACTAAAACTAGCTCTTACCAATCCTAGCTGGTTAGACCAAAATTTTGTACTAAGTTTAGTAGGTAGAACTATTTGAAAAATTTTGAAGGCGTGGTCAATCTAATGATGTTCATGTGACTCACCACAGTTTAGAAGTTTATCTAAAGAATGTCTACTTGTTGAACCCAAAACTAAACTTGAATCTAACAAAAGTTAAACCAAATACTGAAATTTAACTTAATCATCTCACACAAGCATAGGATCTCTTTGTCTTAAAACTTAGACTGGGTGAGATGAATAAGGATTAAATTAAAATTAAATTGAGTTAAATTAAATTAAATTAGAATAAATAATCATATTAATTTATTTACAACCTAAAATCAAAATTGAATTAAACATATGTTAATTAACGTATTACATATAAATTATTTTAAATTATTTTAAAAATCCTTTTAAAAATTCTTTTAAAATTATTTTAAAAATTATTTCAAAAATATTTTAAAAATCCTTTAAAATCCTTTTAAAAATTATTTTAAATCCTTTAAAAATTTATTTTAAAAATTCTTTTAAATATCTTTTAAAAATTTTCCTTAAAAATTATTTTAAAAATCTTCTAAAAATTATTTTTAAAATTATTTTAAAAAATATTTAAAAATATTTTAAAAATTATCTTTTTTAAAAAAAAAATTATGTTAAAAATCTTTTAAAATGTCTTTTATCTTTTTAAAAATTATTTAAAATCTTAACTTTATCAACTTTAATTTCAACATTAATCAAAATCTTAACTTTATTTTAATTAAATAATAATTTATCTTAATTAAAGATTGACTCAAATTGAATCTTAACTTTACTTAACTTTCTTTAATAACTTTAACAAATTTAACTCTGAATTAATATTGACTCTAAATTTAGTTAATCATAATTTAACGTAACTTAAGTCAAATCTAATCAAAACTTAAAGATAAGTAAATGAAAATTAAATTAGAACTAAAACCTTCAATACGAAAGTTAAGTTGCTTTAATCAAATAAATTATTGAATTGAGTTAAGTAAAAGTTAATCAATAAATTATTGATAATGATTAACTGTTATTGAGTTAGTAACAAACTATTTCTTAACTTAATCCAAGGCTATTAATTGATTAAATGATTAATGGTTTATCAAACTTAATAGGGGATAAATAAAAAATATAAGTTGTTGAAATAATATTTTTTTTTAATATTCCCAATACTATTTCACCTAAACACTTAAGTAGAACTTCTTATAGCTAACAAAGTTAACCAAATGATGCTAGGCTAATATCTTGAAATTTAACATACCCAAACTCTAGTATGAATTAAGGGGGAGTGTTAAGTTAAAGGGGAATGTTAACTTAAGGGAAGAATTTGCTTGAACAACTTAAGAATGTTTTCAAAAATTATTTTAAAAAATACATAACTTTGAAAGTTTTTGAAAATCAGACTTTTTTGAATATTTGGAAAAATTGAAAACATTTTTTTTGAATTTTTTTTTTGAAAATTTTCTTTAAAACTACTTTTGACAATCTTTCTTAGAAAAATGTTCTTCAAACTTACTTTGAAAATTTTGACAAATGTAATAGAGATTTTTTTAGGAAACAGTTACCTAAAAATTTGTGATTTTTTTTAATACTTCTTTAACTTCCTTTGAAAATCTTTATTAGAAAATTTTCTTTGAAAACTATTCACTTCAAAATTACTTTTTTTCAATGATTTATTTCAAAAAAAAATTCACTTAAAATTTTTTTTCTTTGAAAAATTTGACTTCAAAACTTCTTTTGAAAATATATTTCTCAACAATTGAAATGCAATTTCTTTGAAGGTCTTTTCAAAGTCTTATTTGAAAAAAAAATTTGGTAAAAATTTTACTTGAAAATCTTTACTTAGATAATTTTACTATTTACTTAGAATATTCTTGAAAAAGTTTACTCAGAAATCTTTGACAAAAGTTTTCTTAGTAATTTTTAAAAAATTTACTTAGAAATTTTTGAAGTTTTCTTGGACTTTACTTACAAATTTTTTGAAAAAGTCTATTCACATGTTTTCAGTTTCCTTAGATTTGACTTGGAACATTTGGTTCAAACCTCTCCCTAAGTCTGAGATATACAAAGCATTTACTTTCAGTTATTTTCTACATTACTGTCTGACATTTTTTGTATGCTTGTGCTTCCTTTACCCTAGTTTTTTTATGAATGCCAAAGGAGAAGGCTAAGGGTTAATGTAGAAAAATAACAAACAAATTTTATCACGTAAAACAAATGCAAAACAAACTAAGATCATTTGTTTACTTTTTTTTACATATTGTCTCAAATATTATTTGTTTCTAACTTTAACCTAGATTGTTGATACGGTGCATGATGGTAGGGTCTGGTCATAAGGGACATGGCAGTCAGAAGTCAAGGAGACGTGGCAGTCTGAAGTCAAGGGAACGTGACAATCAACATACGGAGTGGGGCCACCTGAAGCCTTCTGACGTATAAAGCCAGGGCAGAGTTTACCGGTCAGGAAACTAGGTCTATGGTATGACGCATGATCAAGACGAAGCCTGACCTGCCTTCACTGGTCGAGTTTCCTCAAGCTATCCCCCGCAAATAGACTGGTCATTCTCCATCAGGTCCGAATCATAAAAGTGGGGAGAAGGGAACTCTGGTCGCGTCCTTCCATCCAACCAGTTTGTTCATCAACACTTAGCAGCCCGACCTGGGCTACCTCTATCACACCTGGGCAGGATAGAAGGCAATATGTGATAATGTGTTAGGGAATCGTAACCACCTATCAGAGAATAACTACTGCATGTCAGGGAATATTCCAAAGGTTGGGGGCGTCTGTCAATGGAACCTTCCCCAGTCTATAGGAGAAGGCCACGTGTCGTCCACCACCCGACAAGTCCTGACACCCGACATCCTCTGGCAGAAGTCAATCTCTAGAAGGTACGCACTGTTATATAAAAAGGGCATCCTCTCCCTTGAGCAGGTACGCTCACTGGCACACTTGTCTACTTTTCTTCTTCCTTCGTACACTGTTCTTCTGGGAAAAAAAGTACCTGATTTGACCGTCAGAGGACCTACTCCGGGGAATTTTTCCCTAGTTCTTGGTCTCTAACGTTCCGTGTGCTTGTCTGAGTGTGCGTAGAGTTCTAGTACCGCCGGCTCAGGCCTAATAGTCCTTCAAGGCCACGTGGGGGTCTATTCGCCGAAGCATGCATAACCGCAGTATCACCGTCTCTCCTTCATCAATGCCCGCGACACCTCATCCGGCTTTCATCCAACTCTAATTCCAGATAGGATCAATTTGGCGCCATCTATGAAAATCTTCTTCGCTTGTTCTAGAGCGTAAAGATGGAGGACACCGATAGAATTAACGTAACCATGATGGCAAGAGAATACGAACTGTATAAGGAAGGCAAGAGGCAGGCAACCTCTGAAAAATAGACCACCGCTTCTCGACCATACAAGATGCCAGCAGTTTCTAAAGATCCAACCCACGCTTCTGACAAGGGGTCCAAAAGAAAACAATCCGAGGAGTTTCCACCGACCTTCTATAGGGAGTCAGGCCTTGATTATTATCATAAGGGCCCGGACGGTTATAACAAGAAAGAGCAATCGTAGGCTTCTATGGCGAAAAGCTCCCCGCCCAGGGATTCTAAGAAGGGTAAAACTATAGTCCTCAGGGAGGAGCTCAAAGTGGACCTTAAGGAGCAAGTGCCCTTCTCTACAAGGGTGCTCCAGGAAAAGTTACCCAAGGGGTACAGACCTCCTGCTATCCGAGAATATGATGGTAGCTAGGACCCAGAGGATCATCTCCATAAGTTTAGGAACACTACCCTGTTGCATCAGTATAGCAATGCTATCAAGTGCCGAGTGTTCCTAAACACTTTATCTAGCTCGACACAAAAATGGTTTAACAGGTTACCGAATGGGTCCATCACTTGTTTCCATGATTTCAAAACTATCTTCCTGCGTTATTTCGCCAGCAGAAAGAAGTACCAGAAAACGGACCATTGCCTCTTCACTCTTAAGCAAGGGTCAGCCGAGCCCTTGCGAAGTTATATCAAGCGCTTCAATCAGGTGGCTCAGGACGTTTCATCGGCCACCTCTGAAATACTGATGAGCGCCTTCTCTCATGGACTAGTAGAGGGGGAATTCTTCCGAGACCTCATTTGGGATCTCATGAAGAACTTTGATGAGATGCTTGGAAAGACCGCCAGCTATATCAATGTGGAAGAGGCTCAGGCTGCTCAACGAAAAGTAGACAAGGTGCCTGCTTCCACCAACAAACTAGAAAAGAGGCCACCTCAACCGCCAGCCCAGCCTCTTCCGCATACTCGGGACGCCTGACCACCCTTTGGTCCCAGTCTGGATACCCGACTGGTTCCACGTGTGGCAGCTATTCAACCCCTAAGGCCTGGGCCATGGGGACCGCGCTATTGCACTTACCATCGCTCCCACACCCATGCCACCAGTGATTGCTTTCAGTTCGCCCAAGACTCTAGGTGTGTTGCTGAGCTGGGCTTACCTCCACTAGAAATCGCGCCTAGGACTCAACAAAGGATATTGGCCAACCAATAAGTCGCGGCCAGGGCAGGTCAACCTGGCAGACCTCAGCCCGACATTGCTAGACAAGGGAATCAGTAGGCCGACCGCAACCAAGAGCCTGGGGAAGCCAAGGAGGAAGAAAACTGGGACAACGCGACCACTCGAGAGATCGGCATGATCTCCGGGGGCTCATAGATGGAGACTCCGCTAGGGCACGAAAATCTCATGAGCGTTGGCTCGAGATACATACTGTAGGATGCAGCATGGAGCAAGCTGTCGAGCCCATAATTAGCTTTGGGCCACAAGATCTGGAAGGGTTGGAGCTTCCGCATGATGATGCTCTCATAATTAAGGCCGTTATAGCCAACAGTCGTGTGGCCAGAGTTTTCATAGATACCAAGAGCTTTGTCAACGTGTTGTTCAAAAGTTCCTTCGAGAGCATGCAGATCGACGACAGTGAGCTCCAACCTATGGCTACTTCATTGTATGGCTTCACCGACAATGAGATATGACCCATGGGCAAGATCAAGCTAACCTCTGATGCGGACGAGGAGGAGCACCTTTATAATCGTGGATTTACCTTCTTCATACAACGTCATCTTGGGCAGACCGGCACTGCATGAGTTCCGGGCAACAACATCCACTTTTCATCAAAAGATTTAAGTTTCCTGTAGGGGACCAGGTTGGGGAAGTAAAAGGTGAGCAGTTGATCTCTCGCAGAAGTTATATTGACATGGTGAAGGTAGAAGCCCGCAAAGCTTAGAGAACCTCGGGCGGCAGTATTCACATTATCCAAGAAGAGTCTTTGCCCGTAGCAGAGGAGTCCATCCCTTAGGAGGAGATTTAGCTATATCCTGAGCGCCCTGAAAGCCTCACTCGCATATCTAGAGATTTGCCTATTGAGGTCAAGACGGACTTGGTCTAGTGCTTGACTTGCAATAGGGATGTTTTCGCTTGGTCCCCTGAAGAGATACCCGGAGTCAAGCCCGAGGTATCAGAACATAAGTTGCATCTTCTGCCTGACTCCCTGTCGGTTAAACAAAAGAAGAGGAATTTCTTGGCTGAGCAGAATAAGATCATCCGAGCCGAGGTGGATCAGCTCAGGAAAGCGGGTCACGCTAGAGAGGTACAGTTCCCGTCATGGCTCTCTAATATGGTCCTAGTTTCTAAGCCCAACAATAAGTGGAGGGTCTGCATCGACTTTCGCAACCTCAACTGCGCCGACCCCAAGGACTGTTACCCGCTGCCCAGGATCGATCAAATGGTGGACTCGACTTTGGGGTGCGAAAGGATTTGCATGCTGGACGCCTACCAAGGTTATCATCAAATGCTTCTGGCACGGGAAGATCAAGAAAAGATCAATTTCATCACGATTGATAGTACCTTCTGCTATACTATCATGCCCTTTGGACTAAGGAATGCAGGGGCGACCTATCAAAGAATGATGGATAAGATATTCAGAGAGCAGATAGGTCATAATGTGGAGGTTTATGTGGACGACATACTCATCAAGTCCACTCTAGCCATTAATATGATCGCCGACGTTGAAGAGACCTGCAGCACATTGCGACATACTCATCAAGTCCACTCTAGCCATTAATTTGATCGTCGACATTGAAGAGACCTGCAGCACATTGCGACATACTCATCAAGTCCACTCTAGCCATTAATCTGATCGCCGACGTTGAAGAGACCTGCAGCACATTGCGACACTATGGGTTGAACTTGAATTCATTGAAGTGCTTGTTCGGGGCTCGTGGAGGAAAGTTTCTGGGGTATCTCATTACTAAGAGAGGAATTGAAGCCAACCCTGAGAAGGTACGTGCACTTCGAGACATGAAGGCACCTCAAAACATGAAGGAAGCCCAGAAATTAGTTAGCACAATAATTGCGTTGTCCAGATTCATATCCCAATCGGCAGATCGAGTGCTACCCTTCTTCAAGGTACTCAGAAAAGCGGCCAAGTTCCAGTGGGATGAAGAATACAATCAGACCTTCAAAGACCTGAAGAAACATTTGGAAACCTTACCTTCCCTGTTTAAACCCTTTGCAGGGGAATCACTCTGGGTTTACCTGTCAGCCACTCCTGCGGCCGTGGGGGCGGTATTAGTAAAAGAGTAAGACGATGTACAACAGTTAGTGTACTTTTTCAGCCACTTATTAAAAGGGGTCGAGTCTCGATACAAGACCCTAGAAAAGTTAGTCTATGAATTAGTGCTTATAGCTCGCCGCTTAAGACCCTATTTCCTGGCGCATCCTGTTACAATCCTAACCAATAACACCATTGGTAAGGCTCTCACTAACATGGAAGTGGTAGGACGGCTCATCAAATGGGTAACCATGCTAGGGGAGTATAACATATAGTACCAACCTCGCATGGTAATTAAAGCTCAAGCACTGGCCGATTTTCTGACAGAGGTTCATCAGGCAGATTCTGAGGAAACTTGGAAGGTTTATGTAGATGGGTCATCCACCCAACAGGGAAGCGGAGTGGGGATCCTTTTGATATCCCCTCAAGAAGATATTTTACAGTTGGTCGTCAGATTAAATTTTAGAGCCACCAATAATAAAGCAGAATATGATGCTCTATTAGCAGGACTGCAAGCATATCGACATGTTGGCGTTGCTTAGGTCATTGTATATTCAAATTCTTAGTTAGTGGCTCATCAAGTGGTAGGCAACTTCGAGGTCAACAATGATAAGTTGCAAGTATACCGAGAAGCATAAGAAAAAATGAAGGAAGACTTCAAGAAGGTCACGGTGATTAAGATTCCCCAAGCAGATAACTAAAGGGCCGATGAACTAGCCAAAATGACCAGCTCTTTGACCACTTGGGTACTGGACAGGTCAGTAGCTCAGACCTTCTTAATAGCTCAAATAGACTTGCATAATAATCTTGAAGAGACGATCGACTGGAGGGCCCCGATGATCATTTATCTTTAGCAGGGTGTCTTACCGGCTGATCCATAAGAAGTTAGGCTGGTTAGGAAAAGAGCTCATATGTATACTCTGATTGGAGATCAACTGTACAAACGAGCGTTCTCTAGACCACTGCTCAAATGCGTAGGAGTGGAAGAGGCAAAATATGCTCTGTAGGAAATACATCAGGGATGTTGTGGGAGTCATGTAGGAGGAAGGATGATGGCCCGAAAAGTATTGCTGGTCGAGTATTTCTGGCCCACTCTGCAGAAGGATGCACAGCGACTGGTGAACACTTACTTGTCCTGACAAAAACATCAGAATCTGACCCACCGCCCAACTAACACATTAAAAACCACAATAGTTTTCTGCCCATTCGATTAATGGGGCATGGATATTGTGGGACCTTTCCTCATGACACCTGGACAGAGATGATTCTTACTTATAGCTGTGGATTATTTCTCTAAATGGATGGAGATAGAAGCATTGGCCAGGATCACCGAGGGAGCCGTTATCCAATTCCTGTGGAAGAACATCCTTTACCGATTTGGGATTCCTCACAAGTTGATTTCTGACAATGGGAGACAATTTCAAGGCCGCAAAATCCAGGCCTGGTGTCAAGGGTTCGACATAACTCAAGCCTTCATGTCCGTAGCTTATCCTCAGAGCAATGGGCAGACAGAGGTCACCAATAGAGAAATTGTCCGAGAATTGAAGGTCAAGCTGGATCACGTTGGGGGTGATTGGGTGGAAGAGCTGCCCAGTACCCTCTGGGCCTACCGAACTACTCCCCGAGAGAGTACAGGACTCACCCCATTCCATCTGGTCTACGGTAGTGAGGCAGTAGTACCTATCAAGGTCGAGGTTCCCTCGGTCAGGAGAATAGATGAAGGAAATAACGAGCGACGAGTACTATCAGAGCTGAATTTTATTAGTGAAATCCACGAGCAGATGGCCACCCGATTGATAGTGTATCGACAAAGGATGCGCTAATAGAAGGGTAGTGCCTTGATTCCTTGGAGAAGGGGATCTAGTTTGGAAGAGGACAAAACCCATAGGGGAAGTGACCAAGTTGTCTCCTCAGTGGGATGACCTATACAAAGTTGTCAAAAGATTAGCCTCATGTGCCTATTACTTGCAGGATGCTCAGGGTAGACTGCTGAGTCATCCTTGGAGTGCTAACTACCTCCAGACTTATCAGGTTTGAAATTAAGGCTTTGTAACATGTGAGGGTAAGAAAATAGGGCAGGTCAGGCGTGGAATGCCTGGTCAGGGTGCCCGGGTACGCATTTCTGCTTCGGGTTGGATAGCTCAGGCTCCTTTGAGTCATAACTAATGAAAAGATATAATATTTAAACAGTAAAGTACAATAAAATGATCATAAAGTCATTTAAATTCTTCAAATACATTGTCAAGCATCTCTCTAAGGATGCGACAATGATCTAAGAAATCTTCGGGAGGAGCAGAGGATAGATACTCTCCCTCGTGAAGTTGCCTAAGCTCTCTCACTGCTCCATATGCCACGGACATAACAAAGCGATCCCCCACCTATATCCCAAACTCCGAAGAGCATAAATATTCTTCTCGGTGTGCTTTTAACTACTCAGCCTCCCTTGCCTTATAAGTCTCCAGAGTAGCAATAGCTTCAGAAAGATTAGACAGAACTTGTTGACATTTCGCCTCAGACGTTTGCAGAAGAGCTTCAAGCTTGCTCTTTTCATCTCGGAGGCGGTTAACCTCTCGCTAGGTCTCCTCGAGAGTCTGTTGCTGGGCAACGTTTGTTCTCTTCAGGGTTGACACTTCCCCCCTTAGCAAGTACCCGGCTGATGCTGGATCAGACAATTGAAATTCTAGGTCGGTCATAGTGTCCTTCAGGACTTTATTCTGCTGATGAAGGAGGGAGAGTGTATGACTCAGCACCATGGAATCGGCAAAAGCCTGGGTAGGAAAATGAATAGTTAGAAAAAAGTGAAACGGAAAGCAATAAACGGTAGTTAGAACCTACTGCAACAAATCCTTCGGACAGCCGATCTAGCTGGGCAGGTACAGGGAGAGATTGCATTTGGTGAAGATGCTATTCCCAATGGGTTGATAGTTGACCCCGCAACGTAAGGCGACTAGTGGGAGCATCCAATTGATCGCGCACACTCCACTCTGATGGCTTTGTGATTTTAATAGAACAATGATGGGATTGTCGCGAGTGAGATGACGCAACACTAGTCTTGCCAGAAGGATGGTGAGTTGAGGGACCGACGGCAGTCTCACTGGAAGGTGGACACGCAGAGGTAGACAGTCGGGATAGAGAAGGTCCATCTTGAGTCGTAGCTGTGTCGCCCGACCCGGGTATGTGAGGCATCTCGGGGAAGCAGGAAGACATGGAGGGAGCAGTCGGGGCAAGGGCTACTGGAACAGGAGAAGACTCTGTAGTGACCACATCTTTAATAACCGGAGCCTTCCCTCATCCAGCTCCAGCTCGGGCCACAGGCGACATCACTGGGTTTCCTGGAAAGGGTCGAATTAGAGCGGTAGTAGAGGTAGGTCAGGATGCTGAGGCTGCAGTTTGGGTTTCGAAAGTCGGACTGGGTCCCCTAGGTTGGTGTTGGGGCCAACGCGAGAGTGGCTGGTCATCCGAGTCTGATTCCTCTGGCGAATTCCTAGGCCGACGAGCGGGGGCGCAGTAGGACTACGCCGGGAAGGATCGGTAGTGAAGTGAACGCGGGGTGCTGCTCGAGAGGCTGATCGAGGAGCGGTGGAAGCAGTTGCCCTCGAGGGGAGGGGAGCTCGATGTGATAGACCCCTCCTGTCTAGTATTATGCACCCCGACACTGTATCTCCATATCACTCAGGGGGAGTGGCCTGACTAAAGATGTGTGAGCTAGACTGTGGGCTATGATAGAAGCCGCAAGATCAGAATAAGACATGAAGGGTCAACAGAAGTAAGGTTAGTCATATTGGGTTTTTCGGGCCACAAAAATCGCTTTTTGCGTTGCGGAAACCCCGAAACCCCAGCCTCCGGATCCGTGCGAAGATTAAAATTTTGAAAAACGTTACGAGTATGAGTTTCTTACACTAGTTCTAAACTAGATCTACAAGGAGAAGGAGTTTACCCTTGATGCGAAGCCCTTTGCAATCTCACTCGTCCTCGGTTCGTCGGATCTCAAAAGTGTCAAAGTAGACACTTCTCTATGTGTATCCACACAAGCAAGAGATGGAGAAGAACCTCTAAGGATGTGCTAGCAACCTTAGAGATCAGTAATGGAGGAGAGGGAGAGCAAGAAGAAAACAAGAGAGGAAGAAGATGATGGAGTTACTCACACAAGCACACAAAATGCACTAACTCCTCATCAAAAGTGGTCGACCACTTTAAGGGGAATTGTAACCTCCATGGGATACCAAGAGTCACAACTCTTGGTAATTTCCATGAGGTGGCATTCCACTTAAACAATCATGATGATGTGGAGCATCATCATTGGACCACTTAATGTCAACTCACCAATGAGGTGGCAAATGGTCAAGTCAAAATTAACCTTTCATCTTCCTCTCAAGTTAAGCCAAACTTAACCACTTCTCTCCCTTGGTTGATCTAATCTAACCATTGGTTCAAGTCAATTTTAATTTAATGAATCTCTATTCATTGAATTAAATTGATTAAATGAGTCTAAGTCCAAATTAGACTCACTTAACACATGAACCAAATTGAGTCCAACTCAATTAGCCTACTTTGGATTACTCTTAATCCAATTTGGTTCATCATATGAACCTAATCATTTAGGTTCATCAAATGAACCTAATCTCCATCTAATTGCCCTTTGTGTGTGACCCTATAGGTTCTTGTAACGTTGGCAATGCTCCTAACCCCATTTACAAGCATAAGTAATGAGCGGTATCTAGCAACACATCATTACTACCCAAGTTACAAGAATGTTGAGATTCAACATCACCTTGTGACTACTAATTGTGACTCCTCACAATATATGACAAGCGTCCTTCTATCCTAGACATCTAGATTGATGAATGTGAGGCATAGACCGTGTCATCCTCTAATCAATCTAAATCTTGAACTCCAAGTAGACTCACTCGATCAAATGAGCTCAATATCTTATATTGACTCATTTGGGCATGGCCATGCACTTAGTGGTCTCACTCTATCAAGAATATCGATGTCTCTTCCTTCATATAGGAGGGATAGATCTCATCTACATCACTCACATCCCTCCGCATAATTTGTTACATACCCAGTAATCGCCTTTATAGTCCACCCAATTACGGGTGATGTTTGACGAAGCCAAAGTATGTAACTCCTTATGTAGGGAACCATGGTGACTTCAGGTCCAAGGACTAGTAGTCATACTAATAGTCACATGAGAAAGTATATGATACTCATATAACGATCCATGATACTTTCTCATGACGGGTCATTCAGTATACATTCTCCAATGCATACCCATGTGTCAATTTGATATCTCTATATCCATGACTTATGAGATCAAGTCATCTAGTTGACCTACATGCTAGTCTCGTCGCATTAACATTGTCCCTGAATGTTAATACTTGACTAAGAATGATTAAGAGTAGTGTTCCCTATATCATCTCACTATCGGTTCAACTAACCGATTGATATAGGTAAGAACCCTCTACTCAAGGATGTTATTATACTTAGTTATTTGGCACCAATACAAGTAAGTATAATAACCAAAACAAATGTTTTTATTTATATACAAGAATATGATACAATGAGTCCATACAACAATCATCAAATGATTGGCTTTAGGGCTCTAACTAACAAGTCATACTTAAAGAACGAGGTAGCTCTAAGGGAGTATAGCTCAGCCTAAACAGAAATAGTATGTCCTCTGTCAGTAGGCTAAGCAAGTCCAGGCACCAACACCCCAGTTGTGCGGAGGCGTTCATGAAGTCAGGGTCGGTCTGAATATCTCCAAGAGTAGGCGCCGAAGGTAGAATTGTGCATTGTTGGGTAGGCCACTCCACAGCTCGGGGAAAGCTCAAGAAAAAGATATTTATCTTTTCGCTTAGAATCTGAAGAAGGAAGGGGAGCAAAAAATTTGATTAGGAGGTGGGTCTGAAGGTAGAAAAGTCCTTCCCTGTGGCGGCGAGGAGTGAAGAAGTAGTGGAATAAGCGAGGAGTCCAAGGTATATCGCATACTTCGTAGAGGAGGACGAATCTAGCCAAGAGCCTCATGGAATTTAGGGTAGTTGACAAAGAAGGATGCGGAAATATCGACTCACTTAGGAAAAGAAAGGGTGTATAGGAAAGCGGAGGCCGGTCACAACCTACTCCTTGAAGAAAGTTACGTAACTTCTAGGCGGGGAAGAGACCCGATGGATTTCAGAGGGTATGATGATGTGAATAGACATGGGAATCTCGTAGATGAAGCGGAGATCGTCCAGATTCACGCCAGTGAGGATGGAGACTCCTGGGGCATAAGTCGATGCAGGGGAGTCCATAAGGGAAATCAAGGAAAATCACAGGGCAGAATACATGGGGCGTAGGAAGCAGGAGGAAAGCTTACTTCGGAGGAGCAAAAAGTTCAGCAAAGAAAGTGAAGGAGGATATTTATAGGCACCAAGAAAGGCCTAGGGGTCATTCTTAGCGCTCATCGAACGGTTCACGTTTAAAGGTTGATGACGTCACCAGTGAGTTGAATAATGACAAAGGCCATCGGATCATCCTAGAAAATAGAGCTCAAAGAACGTGTCAGAGAAAGGAGCGGCGGAGGCTACGAGGAGACTAATTATTTATTACAGTCTCGGGAATAGGAAAAGGTACAGGAACCCTCTCTCAGACTTGCTACCAACTTGTAAGTGTCCAGGATCTAAAACAAGGAGGGCACACCGGTCGGGAAAAGTGGACGATCGGGGGGATAGGTTGGCCATCCTGGTCAGAACATTCGTCGGTAGGGATAGAAGCATGGTTGGGTAAGGAAGCCTATCTCACCGAAGAGCTTTAGTGTCCATATATACGTCAAGGTCTAAGTACCTACAAGGGGAATAACTCCCTAACAAACCACCAAATGTATGCGAAGGAAAAAGGCAGTCGATAAGGGGTACATGCTAAAGATTGTTTGTCCAAATGCAAGATTTTTCATAACCATTATAAGGGAAATCATAAAAGGAGGAATACAGCCTAATATTCAAATGAGGGAAAGGCCTCATCAGGGAGCTCCTGGATGAGGTGGGTCCGGTCCAAGAAGTCATCGGAAGGAGTTGATCGGAGCAGACCCTGCTCGTGAAGTTGTTGCAGGGCACCCACACCACCATAGCAGACCATCCGATCGATAAGGGCACTTATCTTCTTCCCAAATTCTGGGGAGGCAAGGTAGGCGGCATTATAGGCTTTCAGGCGATCAGTTTCACCTTTCTGGTATTCTGTCAGGTCCCCCTTAACTTTATCAGCATCAACGTAGACTAGGGCCAGTTCCTGCCGGGTGGTGGCAGCCTCGTCTATAATCTTAGAGAGATCTGCCTGCATAGTCTTAATGGTAGCTTTGTCGACCTCCTATTACTTCTGAAGGGCAGCTTCCCGATTAATACTTGCAGTAAGGTTAGCTTTGGTGGTCGCCAGGTCCCTCTCCTGAGTAACATAGGACTCCTGTAGATCTTTTAGCTGCTGAGAGAAGGTGACTACTTCTACTTCCCTCTCATCTAAATCGTCCAAAATTTGAACACGCCACAACCCTTCAGATTTAAGTTTGGACTGGCTCGTCTTCAAAGCGGCCTCCAGGGCCTATATCCTCCCTGCCCCCGCCTGAGCCAGGCCCCTGACAGCTTGGGTCCTTTTCTCGGCAGCTTAAAGGAGGGGCAGCACTGAACTATCAGAGAGGGTCGGATCAAAAATGTGGTTAGGGGTCTTAGGCAATTCTAGCTCCCGAATACGAGCCCTCAGGGACTCGTTCTCTCGCAAGAGATCAACCACATACTGAGATATGTTCAGACCTCTGACGTAGGCCTAAGGAGAGTAGGAGAAGGTTAGCAATATCTTAAAGGAATGAAGAGGAAAAGGAGAAAACTCACCGACAGCAGCTATTGTAAAAATAAGTTGGCTAACTCTAATGGGGGGCCTTCTAAGATATGATCTGCAGTAGATTGCCAAGAGTCAACAAGGGCCCCATGGAGTTGCACCTGACCACAAAGGGAAGAGGCGATGGCTGATAGAGGGGGGCTCTGTACCTACAGTGAGGGCAGTTGGTGGATGGAAGTGAAGGTGTATCTGCTCCAGGGGCGCTCCTTGGCGCGCAAGGAAGAGGCGGGAGTAGCCTACGGAGCAGGAGGTAGTGCAGAAGGAGGAGAGGAATCCCTGGGTTGGTATCCTACCTGGGCACTAGTCAACCCGGATGCCAAAGGTGGGTTCCGCAAAGAAGCTATATCCTCTATGGTGGTAGAGGAGGACACCCGAGCAGGCGTCTTGGCCTTGTCCTTGGAGGGGGCTTGGCCAAGAGGGGGCCTCGATGGAGAGGCTTGAACTAATGGAGTGACGCACTTTCTTTTATGTTGTAGACACAAGCGCTTCTCAAGGGGAGGAGAAGAGGCTCTCTCATCTTCGGTCGCCTCAGTTTCCAGGGACTCAGATTCCCTAGACGGTTGGGAAGAAGTCTTGGCCATGACACCAACCTGAGTGGATGAAGGTGCCTCAGAACTTCTCAGAAGTTCTCCTCCCAGTTCCTTCAAAATGACATTGGGCAGCTTGGAGGAATCGACAGAGTATGAGTGAAACATGGCGACTTCTACAAAATAATAAAGAGATACCTCAATTAGCAAAGACCTGGAACAAAAGGCATGAGATCTTACCAAAAGGAACGCCTATCGACGCCTGGATAGGGATAAGCCCGAAAGCATATAGTAGGCCCTCTCGCAATATCACCAAAAGTTGAAGTTGAACTCCTTCTAGTTTCTTTGAGGATGGGAGGTAGTCAGGATGATGTTGGTGCTCCCGCAACTCTGAGGGTGAAGGAAGATTGTAGCGCCATTCAGTGGGCCAAGTGGCGGGCTCAGGTAGCTGGACATAGAAAAAATGGGACTTCCATCCCTTATTGGAGGAGGGCATGTCCATGAAAAACTTGTATCCTATCTGGGATTGTATCATAAAGACACCCGGCTCTAAGTGCTTAAGAGCGTAGAAGTGGTGGAAGAGCTGAGGGATTAGGGGAATCCGATATAAGCGACATAAGATTACCATGCCACACATAGCACAGAAAGCGTTGGAAGCAAACTGGGATAAGGAAATACCAAAGTACTGACTTAAAGATGAGAATAACGGATGAATGGGAAAGCGGAGGTCACCTAGAAGTTGGTCCTTAAAGAAGGTTACATATCCAATGGGAGGGGAGGACGGATGATCATGAGGACCTGGAAGGAGGAGCTTGTAGGCATCAGGAAGTTTCACGCTAGCACGGATCAACTTAAGGTCGCTCCTATCTAAATCGGAGAGAAAGTATGAGTACCAGGGCATTTACCTCTCACTGGCCATTAGAGAGATGGAGAGGGGGAAGGCAGATGAGGAAGGAAAAGTACTTACAACGGGAAGACACGAAGAGGAAGGCGATCAATCAAAAGCAAAGGAACAAAGAAGAGTTGAAGGAAGATGAAGCAGCAAGAGGTAACGGTGGACTACCTTTAGGGTTTATAAATCAAAATCCCTAGGAAACATAGAAGATCGAGCTGGACAAATGAAACGACGGAATGCACATCAGTTGTCAGATCAAGGAATAAAGGTGATTTAGGGAAGCGTGCGGAAAAAGCATGCGTCATACATTATGAAGAGTTAAAGTTGTAGGACACGCATCACCTCCCTATGAAAGGGAATTTATGATAGAAGTGACAGCAAAATCATGAGGAAGGATATGCAAGGAGGCGCGCCTTACCTCACGCTGACCATGCATCGGAGACTGGAGATTCTAGGCAGGGAGCCTAGGGAAATGAAGAGGATGGCGACGGGAAAGGCGATCAAAATTCGGCACATTTACACTTCATCAAAATTAGAGTAAGGTTTAAATTTAATTATAAAAAATCTTATGAAATACACTTTTGTGACCGCAGGGATAAGGAGGTAAATCTGATAGCTCATCCTCTTCCAAGCCATAAGTGCTGCCTCCAGATCAAATTCCTGGTTAGGTCTCCGGACCAAATTTCTAGTCAAACCTCCAAATCATTTCCTGGGCAGGTCTCCAAATCATTCTCTGGTTAGATCTCCAGATCAATTCCTAGTCAGACCTCCAGATCATTTCTTGGGTAGGTCTCCAGATCGTTCTCTGGTCGGATCTCCAGATCATTTCCTGGGCAGGTCTCCAGATCGTTCTCTGATCGGATCTCCAGATCATTTCCTGGTCAGGTCTCCAGATCAAATTCCTGGTCAAATCTTCGGATCAAATTCCTAGTCAGACCTCCAGATCATTTCCTAGGTAGGTCTCCAGATCGTTCTCTGGTCGGATCTCCAGATCATTTCCTGGTCAAGTCTCCAGATCAAATTCCAGGTCAGACCTCTAAATCAAATTCTTGGTCAGGCCTCCAGATCAAATTCCTGGTCAGATCTCCAGATCATTTCCTAGTCAGGTCTCCAGATCAAATTCCTGGGCAGACCTCCAGATCATTTCCTAAGTAGGCCTACAGACTCTCGCCCTAGTGCGAGTTATAAGTGAGCATGCTCTCACGACCAACGACCTCTCGGTCAGGATTCCAGACTCTCGCCCCAGTGCGAGTTATAAGTGAGTATGCTCTCACGACCAACGACCTCTCGGTCAGGATTCCAGACTCTCGCCCCAGTGCGAGTTATAAGTGAGCTTGCTCTCACGCCTCCAAACTCTCGCCCCAGTATGAGTTATAAGTGAGCTTGCTCTCACGCCCCCCTAGACTCTTACCCGAGTGCGAGTTATAAGTGAGTTTTCTCTCATACCTCCAGACTCTCGCCCCAGTGCGAGTTATAAGTGAGCACGCTCTCACAACCAAAGACCTATTGGTCGGGATTCCAGACTCTCGCCCTAGTGCGAGTTATAAGTGAGCGTGCTCTCACGCCTCTAGACTCTCACCCCAATGTGAGTTATAAGTGAACATGCTCTCACAACCAACGACCTTTCGGTCGGGATTCCAAACTCTCACCCCAGTACGAGTTATAAGTGAGCATGCTCTCACGACCAACGATCTCTCGGTCGAGATTCTAGACTCTCACCCTAGTGCAAGTTATAAGTTAGTTCTCATGCCTCCAGACTCTCGCCCTAGTGTGAGTTATAAGTGAGCTTGCTCTCATGCCCCGAGACTCTCGCCCTAGTGTGAGTTATAAGTGAGCATGCCCTCACGAACAACAACCTCTCGGTTGGGATTCCAGACTCTCACCCCAGTGCGAGTTATAAGTGAGCATGCCCTCACGACCAATGACCTCCCGATCGGTGTTGCAGACTCTCGCTCCATCGTGAGTTATTCGTTAATAACTACTTGACAGTCAGACTTTGTAGACTTGTGCCTCAGCGCGAGATACCAGCAGGCGTATTCTCATACTTAATAATTCATTGGGAAGAAAAGGAAAAGCAAGAGAAAATCATGAATAGAGACCCAGAACCTGACCAGATCGACATTTATTTTATAAAGTTTGAGAAAAGTTCATATCATTACACCAAGAAATATAGGTAGTCCCAACCCTCTTTTAAATAGTAGTAGCAGGTCTGCACCTCAGGCAAGATCGATCTGCCTGACCTGTCCGCTCCAAATGGGCTCGCACTTAGGCCAGCTCCGTCTTAATGCATTGAATGGTGTGATGTTGCTGGGCAATGGTCTCATCTTTCATCTGAATTTCTTCTTGGAGAAGGGTCAAAGAGTCGTCATGTTTTATCTTCAAATAGACAATAAAGTGAGTCTAGCTCTCTAGGTCTAAATGAGCCTTATGTTTTAAGGCCGCCTTAGCTCGAGTCCTAAACTTAGTGGCTAGCCAAAGTTCCTCCATTTCTTGGTGAAGGGAGGACTGCAGATCCCTGCTCTGCGTCATCTCAAATAAGGCCTCATCCTTCTGGGCAAGTAACTGAGTCAGATGGGTAAACTATTGGCGCAAAGATGACACCTCATTGAACTCCACGATGGGTTCCATAATGCAAAGAGGTTAGCAAGGAAGGCATAAGGGCAAGAGAGGAGTCACCTCTCTTTAAAGAGAAAGATGTGAGAAATCATCCTCGAAATGTGCAGCGACCTATGGGAAATAATGCCACATTTAAGGACATATTACATATCCAGAGATCTGGGAAATGACGTAGTGGCACAGACATTTGGGAAATAGCATAGCCTTTGAGAACACAATACATTTCCGAAGACCTGGGGAAAAGGAGCAACAATTCAAGTCATAATGGCAGGGCTAAGTGAAACTAGAATATGAGTCTAGTCAGTCAGACCTGAACCTTCTTCGACTAGACTTGGGGGAGGCTTGTGATACGGTGCATGATGGTAGGGTCCGGTCATAAGGGACGTGACAGTCAGAACTCAAAGGGACGTGACAGTCAGAAGTCAAGGGGGCGTCGCGGTCAGAAGTCAAGGAGACGTGGTAATCAACATACGGAGTGGGGCCACCTGAAGCCTTCTGGCGTATAAAGCCAGGACGGGGGTTTACCGGTCAGGAAACCAGGTCTGCGGTATGATGCATGATCAAGATGAAGCCTAACCTGCCTTCACTGGTCGGGTTCCCTCAAGCTATCCCGCGCAAATAGGCTGGCCATTCTCCATAGGTCTGAATCATAAAAGTGGGGAGAAGGGAACTCTGGCCGCGTCCTTCCATCCATCCAGTCTACTCATCAACACTTAGCAGCCCAACCTGGGCTGCCTCTATCACACTCGGGCAGGATAGAAGGCACTACACGACAATGTGTCAGGGAATCGTAACCACCTGTCAGAGAATAACTACTGTATATCAGGGAATATTCCAAAGGTTGGGGTCATCTGTCAATGGAACCTTCCCCCAGTCCATAGGAGAATGCCACATGTCATCCACCACCCGACAAGTCCTGACACCCGACATCCTCTGGCAAGAGTCAGTCTCCAGAAGGTACGCATTATCATATAAAAAGGGGTGTCCTCTCCCTTGTGCAGGTACGCTCACTGGCACACTTGTCTAATTTTCTTCTTCCTTCGTACACTATTCTTCTGGGGAAAAAGTATCTGACTTGAGCATTGGAGGCCTGCTCCGAGGATTTGTTTTCCTGTTTCTTGGTCTCTAACATTCCGTGTGCTTGTCTGAGTGTGCGCGGAGTTCTAGTACCACCGGCTCAGGCCTAGTAGTCCTTTAAGGCCACATGGGGGTCTATTCGCCGAAGGTCGCACGACCGCAACATCACCGTCTCTCCTCCATCAATGCCCACGACACCTCATCTGGCCTTCATCCGACTCAAATTTCGGACAGGATCAATTGTCATTGCATCAAAAAGGGAGAGATTGTTGGTGCAATTTGCACTAATGATCTAACTCAGGTTTTGATGAATGACAAGGGCTTTAAAGTTAGAGTATTTTGTGATTTAATTTCTTTACCAAATGTGCAAGAGTTAACTGGTTTGAAGGACCTGACACCGGGATGAAATCTAGCTAGGTCCGTAGAACCTGATAGCTGGTGGGAAGTCCAGATAGGTCGACGAGGCTCGATATCTAGCAGGAAGTCTGGTTGGGTCCACGAGACCTAACAACCGACCGAAATCTAGTTGGGTTTGCAGACCTAACAACTGGCGGAAAGACCTGATGGGTCAAAGGCATGTCAAGTGACTGTAGTTGGTAAGTGAATGTAAGCAACTGGAGGAGAGATCTAGTGAGGACGTGTTCCCTGTTGAGGGAACTGTATGCGTCGGTCCAGCTTAGGTGTTGGGGTTGCAAGGTTGCAAACATAGTCCCACATTGAAAACACATGGGAAAGATCATGGTTTTATAAGAGAAAGATATATTCATTTGTATGAGGCCTTTTGGGGAGAGCCCAAGAACAAAACCATGAGGGTTTAGGCCCAAAGTGGACAATATCATGTAATTGTGGAGATATCTAAATTCCTTTTCGATCCTACAATTGGTATCAAAGCCCGGACTACCAGAAGGTTTAACCGCTGACTGTGCACAAGAGCTATGATCTGATTGAGCCATGTGGGTACAATATTGACCTCGAACAAAGAAAGTGGGGGTTCCTATGTTCGGATCAAGAGGACCAGACACCAGGCAAGAAGTCCTAGTTGTGACTAGGCAAGGAAGTCCTAGTAGGTCGGGTGGACTGAGGGGCAGGAAGACCTGGTGGGTCGAGGATCGGGCATGGAAAGTCTGTGGTCCTTTGTTTGATGGGGGGATTGTTGGGGTTGCAAGGTTGCAAACATAGTCCCACATTGAAAACACATGGGAAAGATCATGGGTTTATAAGAGAAAGATATCTTCATTTGCATGAGGCCTTTTGGGGAGAGCCCAAGAGCAAAACCATGAGGACTTAGGCCCAAAGTGAACAATATCATGCAATTGTGGAGATATCTAAATTCCTTTTCGATCCTACATTAGGTCTATTTAGCAAATCTAAGTTGAAACCTTGACTAGATCCTGTAGGAGATCGGATGTGTATGTGGCCGGCTAAAAGGGGGATTGGATAGATGGCGCCCCTAATAATTTGCTTCCTATGTATTTGTTAGTTGTACAGCGGAAATCTAATACTAAATACAAATATGAAAGCTAAACTAAATACAAGAAGAGAAATGCAAACTGCTAACGTGTCGATGTAACGTGGTTCGGAGATTAGGACTCCTACTCCACGACTTTCCGTAATGTGGATGATCCCTCAATCTGTCGATGGATTAGTCCCCGACAAACTCTGGTTAGTTCAAGCCTCCTTGTGGGTGGAGAAACCTCACCACAACTCCAACCAAGACCTCTTGGATTACACAAGCACTTGAGAACTAGTAGACTACTAATTAGACTTTAACCAAGTCCAATTTTGTCAACCTTAACCAAGCTTCCAAGCCTTGGTTATATAGGTCATGGGTTGAAAAACTCCGCCTATCAGTCGACTAGTGAAAGTGTCAGTCGACTGCCCTCTGTGGAGATTCGATCGTTACAACCCAACGGCTTGATACCAGTCGATTGGTGAAAGTACCAGTCGACTCCACACTAGCGGAGCGAACAGAAGCATTCTGTTCGCTCCCAGTCGATTGCCCAGTCGACTATAACAATCGATTGCCATTCACATCAGTCGACTGGTAACCCGAGTACAGTCTCTCAGCACTCGAACCCTCACCCTTACAACTCACTTGACTTTTCGTTGCAGCCTTGACCCATTGCCTTCAAGCCTACTTCCTTTGGCTCTCGTCCCTCGGATGCACCCAAGCCCACGGCTTGTCCAAATGTCATCCTTCGTGTATGCCTCGAAGTCGCTTCCCTCGGCCGTTGTCCTTGCTGTATTGTCCACGGTCCCTCGGATGCTCCATCCTTCACCGAACCCAAAGCCATCAACCTAAGTCATATGTGTATCCTGCAAACCTGCATAACTTAAATACACATATCAAATACAAGGGTGAACATAACTTAAACCTTTGCCCAAACACCAAAACACATGGTCACACAGACCATTGGGATTACTCCAACAATCTCCCCCTTTTTGATATTTGGCAATACGTTTAAGTTAGGGAAAACATACTAGCAAAATAATATGCTAAAAATAATGGACTTACGTTGCCAAAATAAAAATGCAAACATGTATTGGAACCTATCCCAAGGCTCCCCCTACACCTATGCTCCCCATTGAGTTAGGAATTTTACCACAGGGCTATTTAAGAACATATCACAAGGCTCCCCCTACACCTATGCTTCCCATTGAGCTAGGAATTTCATGCAAAGACATTTAAGATTTTTCCAACTAAACATTACTTCTCCCCCTTTGCCTAATATCAAAAAGCTCCAACAATATCCCAATTGTTAAAACTAGTCATCCAAATTGACCATAAACTCATGTATTCATCCCCTATGGATCTCATACACATATACGAGCTGACTTGGTCAAATCCAACACTGAAAAGCAGTTTCAGGCTAGTATCAGTTGACTGCCAGAAGCATCAGTCTACTTCTCCTATCGAAACAAACTCACATAAAATCATTTTTGTTCGATAAACACTGTTACCAGTCGACTGGTAACTGTACCACTTGATTGGCACACTATTTTCAGCCCAAACAGTATTTCTAACCCAATTTCAGAAATGCACTAGAAATTTCATAAGCATCCAAAAATCTCTAAATTTTGTGGAAATGTCTATTTTACCCATGTCTACTTAGGAAAAATACATTCAAAAATGTATCTATTACCAATCTCAAGATTGACACAAAATCCAAAATTAGCTAAATGGTTCAATTGAACCTTAACCTAAAATCCTAGTTTTGGCTTCCTCTTGAAGTATTTGCTCATACTAAACCACAATACATCCCTAGCATTGGTTTATATGACATCTATACATCCAAAATTAATTATCATGCAATATGACCCCAATGTCATATTTCTAAGCATGAAACATATCTCATGTGTGCTAATTCCCTATGTTTGAGACTCAAGTCCATCTCTAAACCATTGACACACTCCATGGCTTCTCTAGACTCCCAAGTAAAATCTACTTGAGATCCATTGGCCATGGGTCCCAAATTGACTCTTTGATCTCCTCCTAGAGCTCTTAACCTTAGCCACCTCCCTAGGTGACTCATCAACAATTACTAGGCTACATCGGTGCACCTCCGATGACACTTGGCCTACAAACCTAACCTTCTTAACCTTGGACACCTTGTCCTTGGTTAATTGCTTCTTACTTTTAAATGGCTTTCCCTTGCCATTTATTGACTTCTCCTTGCTATAGTCATATGCGACCCCAGCATAAGACTTTCCCTTAGCATCGAAGACATTAGATCAGTATCCCAAATCTGATATATCATTATTGGGTCTTTAGCTACCCAATACCATAACTAAATCCTTAGATCCAATATTGAATCTATCTAGGATTTTCTCCAAACAATCAAGCTTTGTCTTTAAAGCTTGATTTTCCCTTTCTAGGTTCCTAAACCTAGGGTCAACATGTCCACCGTGGGCATTCTTAGACCTACCCACTTTTCTAGGCATGTGTCTCCCTTTCTTAAGATTTTTGCCTAGGTTCTCCTTAGGTCTATCATTTCTAGATTTATCATGAATGGATCTTCTAGGATTATGATCTACATTTATCCTATTCGTATCATGATATCTAAATCAAAAATTTTACATGGGTAAATAATGGCAATTATTTCTAGCATACATGGGAGTATAAGAACTATAATTGCAATTCAAGTTAGGGTATACCTCCATTACCCTTGAGGCTCCCCAGCTCCTCTTCTTCTTCTCCCATTTCTTCAATTGCTCCAACTTCTTGAGCTCTTTTTTCTTTGGGCATTTTGTGTGGTAGTGTTGTTGGTTGCTACTCGGAATACCGTCCTAGTTCCCCTGTACAAAAATTTATACAAGCATAGAACTATCCTAGCTACCCATATGTTCTACTAAAGTTAAATTTGGATTGCAAATGATGCTTAACATTAGAAGTCAAACTTGGATTGGGAACGAAATTTAACATTCTTACTCCAAGTTCAACTGATGTGATCTTCCTAAGTTAAACCATATTCCAGAAGTTATCAAATATCTATTTCGAAGATCGACTTCTAGGTTAAACATGGCGAGGCACTAGACCTTCTTGGGTATGGGATCATCCACCACTTCCTAGACAAAGTCTCACAAATAAATTGGATATTTAACTTCTTACAGTAAATTAGGTTTAACAATAGACACCTCAATAGAAACACATTATCGAAACATGAAATTGAAAAATAAAATCGATAACAAAAATGATAACTTAAAACCGATAGCCTCTTGTGTTTGATTTTTCAAGATATATACGAAGAACATGAACTAGTTATGATGCGGAAGCAAATAACTAGTTATACCTTTCTTTGTAGATAATGACATCTTGATCTTCTGTCGTATTCCTCTCCTCCTTTTGGACGTTGTGTGGGCAACGATCTACCAAGATGGAATCCACACGAACCGTTTCTTCTCCTCCAAGACTCTCGAGCCACCAAGGGATGCTAAAATAGGAAATTTCCTTCTTCTTCTTCTCCTCTAAGCAACCGGCCACCAAGTGCTTCTCCTCTTCTTCTTCTTCCTCTCCAAGTAACCAGCCACAAGAATTTTCAAAACCTTGATGCCGCCGGCCCTAAGGAAGAAAAAAAAAGACTAGATGAAGAGGTGTCGCCGGCCTAAGAGAAAGGGAGAAGGGGAGGGGCCGACCACACCAAGGATAGAGAGAGGAATAGAATAGGGTTCTCACCTCATGAGGCACCCTCTCCTTCTCTTTTATAATCCTTAGTCAAGGCAAAAAAGGAAAGTTTTAAACATAATTAAAACTTCCTTATTTGTGGCCTCCCTTTAAAAAAGAAAATTTTAATAACAATTAAAATCCCTCTCTTTTAAATTTCCTATTGTACATGGCAATAAAGGAAAGTTTTAAAATTAATCTCTCTCTTTGAAAACATGTAGGCAACTACAAAAAAGGAAAGATTAATTAAAACTTCTCCTTTTAAATCGTGATTACAAGAAAGGAAAGTTTTACCAAAAAATTAAAATCTCTCTTTTAAACATTATAGATAACTACAAATAAGGAAAGATTTTAACAAAATTAAAATCTCTCTTTAATCTTTTGTAGATAGCTATAAAAGGAAAGATTTTAAAATTTTAAAACTCTCTTTTAAAGCTATGAGGATGGCTATAAAAGGAAATTGTAATATTTCTTTTATCCATGGTAGATAACTACAAAAAAGGAAAGATTTTAATAAAATAAAATCTCTCTTTTAACCATTGTAGATAACTACAAATAAGGAAAGATTTTAACAAAATTTTGTTTCAAAACAAAACTTCCTTTTCCTTTTATTCTTCATGTGGTTGGCCCTTAGCTTGGGCACCAAGCTTTGGCCGGCCACCTCTTGGCTTCCAAGCTCATGCATGGCCGGCCCCCTTGCACCAAGCAAGGATGTGGCCGACCCATTACTTGGGTAAGAAGTGGACTTTGTGGATACAAGGATTTATAGAGGCTACAACAGGGATCGAGAGGAGAAATTGATTTTGATCTCCCGATGAGCTTGAGCTTCCTGTGTTCGCCCCGAACACCCAACTCAAGTTCATCAATAATAACTCATACCACTAAAGAGTTATTATTGAACTACCGCATCAATCCCAAATTACATTATGGGCTCCTTCTTATTATGAGTGCATTAATCTCCCTATGTTTAAGATATAGAATGTCCACTAATTAAATGAGTTACTGACAACTCACTTAATTAATATCTAGTTCCAAGAGTAGTACCACTCAACTTCATTGTCATGTCGGACTAGGTCCACCTGCAAGGTTTATATGACAATCCTTATGAGCTCCTCAAGGAGGCATCATCAACCTAGATTACTAGGACACAGTTTCATTATATAATCAACAACACGCCATATAAATGATATCATTTCCCAACTTATCGGGCCTATTGATTTAACGAGCTAAATCACACCCTTTGATAAATTAAAGAAATAAATATTAAATATACGTGCTTATTATTATATCATGATTAAGAGCACGCACTTCCATAATAATAGAGGTATTGTTCTCTTATATAGTCAGTATAAAAAGAAACTACCTCAAATGGTCCTGCTCAATACACTCATAGTATACTAGTGTAATTTTGTAGTATAGATAAACTAATACCAAATTACACTACAACCACTTCAATGCTTTGTCTATTTCATCTTAGTTGTGAGCTACTATTTATAATTTATAAGGATATGATAACATGATCTTCTGTGTGTCTCCTCACACCATGCTATCTACAATATAAATTAAATGGACAACTACACTTAGCATAAATGTAGATATTTGACCAATGTGATTCTTATTTCTAAATAAATGTTTATACAAAAAGCTAGGCTTTTAGTATACATTCCAACAAGTGCCCAATTTCACCACACGTGAAGCATATAATGTGCTTTTTCTCCTTCTTCTTCCTACAACTCAAATTAGATTGTAAAGAAATTAAATTGAGTTTTAGAGATACCTCTTTCTTACCCAATGGACATCTACTCTTGTAGTGTCCCTTCTCATTACACCCAAAGAAAATGATGTGATCCTTTAACTTAACTTCGGTGGAGAAGCTTGTAAGGTTGACTTTCAAGACTTCCTCTTCACTTGTCTTGGACTCTTCTTCAACCCTTGAGGATGTTGATGATACTTCATCATCTTTCTTTTCCTTGGCTGTGACCGAATTCACTTCCTCTTTCTCTTTGATGTTGAATTGGTCTCCACATTCGATTGGTTCTTCTCCTCCTCTTGGACCACTTCATCCCTTTCTTCAAGTTTTTCTTCCTCTTGTGTAGGCATAAATTCTTTGCCTAGAACTTTCTTTACTTTGTTCCACAAATCGTGGGCATTCTTGTATTCACTTACATCACTTATCATGTTAGGTGGCAAAATATCAATTAAAATCGATAGTATCTTTAAATTTGCCTTTGTCCGTGGCGTTTGCTCTTCTGTCCAATATCACGGTCGAAGATTCTGCCCTTTCTTATCTTTTGGGACTTCAAATGGTTCCTCGACGACCAACATAGTGTCTCAATCCATCTCGAAGAAGTTCTTCATTTTCACCATCTAAAAGGCGATGTCCCCTAGGCTTCCTCCTTTAAATTTTGGAGGTGCTATCTGTTGGTGTTGCAAGGTTGCAAACATAGTCCCACATTGAAAACATATGAAAAAGATCATGGGTTTATAAAGAGAAAGATATCTCCATTGGAATTAGGCCTTTTGGGAAGAGCCCAAGAGCAAAGCCATGAGGGCCTAGGCCCAAAGTGGAAAATATCATACCATTGTGGAGATATCTAAATTCTTTTCGATCCAATAATTGGTATCAAAGCCCGGACTGCTAGAAGATTTAACCGTCAATTATGCACAAGAGCTATGGTCTGATTAAGCCACGTGGGTACAATATTGACCTCGAACAAAGAAAGTGGAGGCTCCTATGTTCAGATCAAGAGGACCAGACACCAGGCAGGAAGTTCTAGTTGCGGCTAGGCAAGGAAGTCCTAGTAGGTCGGGTGGACCGAGGGACAGGAAGACCTGGTGGGTCAAGAATCGGACATGGGAAGCCTGTGGTCCTTTGTTTGAGGGGAGGATTGTTGGCGTTGCAAGGTTGCAAACATAGTCCCACATTGAAAACACATAGAAAAGATCATGGGTTTATAAAGAGAAAGATATCTTCATTAGAATGAGGCCTTTTGGGGAGAGCCCAAGAGCAAAGTCATGAGGGCCTAGCCCCAAAATGGACAATATCATGTCATTGTGGAAATATCTAAATTCTTTTCGATCCAATACTATCAAGTCGGTCATCTTCTTGCTTCCTCGGTGATTAGTTCGAAGGAGAGCATCCTTGCTCTAATACCACTTGTAGGAGATCGGATGTATATATGGTCGGCAAGAAGGGGGATGGATAGATGACACCCCCAATAATTCGCTTCCTACGTATTTGTTAGTTGAGCAACAAAAATCTAATACTAAATACAAATATGAAATCTAAACTAAAGACAAGAAGAGAAATGCAAACCGCTAACACGTCGATGTAATGTGGTTCGGAGATTAGGGCTCCTACTCCACCGCTGTCCGTAACTTGGACGATCCCTCAATCCGTCGGTGGATTAGTCCCCGACAAACTCCGACTAGCTCAAGCCTCCTTGTGGGTGGAGAAACCTCACCACAACTCCAACCAAGACCTCTTGGATTACACAAGCACTTGAGAAGTAGTAGACTACTAATTAGACTTTAACCAAGTCCAATTTTGTCAACCTTAACCAAGCTTCCAAGCCTTGGTTATATAGGTCACGGGTTGAAAAACCCAGCCTATTAGTCGACTGGTGAAAGTGCCAATCAACTGCCCTCTATAGAGATTCGACTGTTACAACCAAATTGTTGGACCTCACAGGTGTTTTGATGTGATCAACCAAGTTGGTTAGGTCCTGCTTTGTGTTTGACCCCTGTGTCTGAGTGTGTAGGAGCTTAGGAGCGCAGGAAGTCGAGCGGAAGACGCAGCTAGCGAGAAGGACGGCACGGGATGGGAGTCGACGGGCTCGGTGTGTCCGAAGGACGAGAGAGCTGTGGAAGAGTACACCGGTGGGGGAGAAGAATGTGCACGGCGTTCGAGGGATGTTAAGCCGGGAGGAAGACCGCTCGAGGAGAATGCCGGAAATTGGGTTCGGGTGAGCCCTATTTCGGTTGGCCGGAATCACCCAAAAGAACGACACTTCGGAAGACGAAGCAAAGAAGCAAGCAAGATGGAAAAGCTGCCAGCCAGCTTGGAGGCACCTCCATCAGGCTTGGAGGCGCCTCCAGCTTGAGGGCGCCTTCAACCCCTGTTGAAGGCGCCTCGGACCTGGCAGAATCGAACGTTAAGCTTTTGGATAAAGTTTTATCCACTCTCTCGATGGAGGCGCCTTGGACCCCTATTGGAGGCGCCTCGGACATCCAAGATAGGATTTCCAAAGGCTATATAAAGGCCTCTGGAACTAGGAATTAGATATCAACTGTTCCATCAACTCTGTAATCAATTCCTAGCAATAGTTCTGAGCTATAAGAGTGTAAAAGGTTTCTCCGCCTTCAGAGAAGGAGATTTTTTTACTGCGTGTTTTTCATCGCCCTGGATTAACAACCTTCTTGGTTGTAACCAGGTTAACTCCCGGTCTTCTTTGTCTTTCTGTTTTGTTTTATTGCTTTAATTATTTTATTGCTATTGCGCTTTCGAGTTGAAAGATCCGAGGAGGGTAGTTTTAATTTGTGGAGGCAATTCACCCCTCTTGCAGGCCTTCGCTGGACCAACAAGTGGTATCAGAGCAAGATCGCCTCAGAAGGACTAACCGCCGACTGAAGCACAACAATCAAGACGATGGCCGGAGCGAATATTCATCCCCGGAAGTTCGACGAAGACTTCGCGACGTGGTAACGCCGGATGGAGGTATTCTTTAAAACCGACTTCGATATTTTACTAACTATGAAATATGGTTTTGAAGTTCCGAAAGACAAAGAAGAGCATCAGTGGAGCAAGAAAGAGAAAGCCAAATTTGTCGCCAACGGAAAGGCAGAGTTCCACCTGCTTAGCGTCCTGCCACCACAAGAGGTAAGTCAGATCGGAAGCTACAACTCCGTGAAAGACCTCTGGGAAAAATTCCTGGAGCTTCACGAAGGTACCTTTGAAGCTAAGCTAGCGAGGCGCGACATCCTCCTGACCTAGTTAACGAACCTTTGGATGAACCAAGGCGAGAAGGTAGCGCAACTCCAAGCAAGGATAAAAGAGTTGATCACGCAACTAACCAATCTTGGAGAAGAAGTAACGAACCGGGATTCGATCCGGTACGCGCTCAACGCCTTCCCCAGAACTCCAGAGTGGGCCTCCTTAGTAGATGCGTACTACATCTCTAAGGACTTCGAGGTAAATACTTTAGAAAATCTGTTTTCTACATTTGAACTTCACGAATCTCGAGTTGCAGAGCCCAATGGAGTAGAGAAGACTAGTCAGAACATTATCTTAAAAGCAAAAACAAACACTTCTGACTCTGACGCATCGATTGACGAAAACGAAGCTGCGTTAATGGTAAGACATTTTAATAAGTTTTTTAATCTAACAAATTTAGATCGCAGTCAAGTAAACGTCATCAAAAGACAAGGACAGTCCATTGCTACAATTGCAACAAAGAAGGGTGCATCAAGGATGACTGCCCGAAATTGAAGAAAAAAGAGAAAGAGAAGGTAAAGACAAAATACAAGACACCAGAATCCTCCAAGCACAAGAACCTGAAGGTCACTTGGTCAGATTCGTCATCCTCCGAGTCAGAACTTGAAGAATTCTCGGGATTAGCGCTAATGGCAAGCCATCAGCTGGAAGAAGAGTCAACCTTAGAAATGAGCATAGATGAAGGGGGAGGGACATCAGAAGAGGAAAGCTGCAGTGAAGGGGGAGGAGCATCACCAAGTCAGGTAAGTAAGGTACGCACTCTAACCCCTACTCAGTTGTTTAAATTTATCAAATCTCTTTCTAAAGATCTGTTTAAATTAGAGAAAGAAAATACTGAATTGAAAATAAAATTAGCAAAAGCATGCCCACTTGAGATGTACGATAATATAAAATCAGAAAATGAAAAATTAAAAATTGAAGTTGAAAAATTAAAAAATAATGCATGTTTAAATAAATTTCCAAAATAAAAAATTAGAATTTATGGAAAATTGAATTGGTACATTAGAAACCATCAGGGTCAACTTAGAAGAGTGCCCAAGAACTATGTACCCCCTAAATTTTTGAATAATCCTGTAGGAAGGAACCTCTATTGGGTTCCGAAATCTGTGCTAAATTAATTTATTTAATTAAGGCTTTCAAGAGAGAAATTAAACAAAGAATTTCTTTATGAAGTTTTGTCTAAGGAAGTGGTTGCTGCTCCAATAACCAAGAAGGCCTAGTCCCTCGCCACGACCTGGAAGCTGAAATATTGAAATAAAATGTTTAATTAACTTTCTGAAAAATCATTAAACTAGAATTATATAATGCTTTGAAAGTTTTTTTATTTTTGAAAAAATCAAAAAATTTAATTTACTTAGAAATTTTAAAAAAAATCCAAAAATTAATTTTGACTTAGAAATTATTTTGAAAAATTTCATTCTGTTTAGAAAATTTTGGAAAAATTCTTCTAACCTAAAAATCTACTAAATATTTTTAAATATCATACTCTTACCCCGTTTTGCTGTGATCAAAGGGGGAGAGATTAGTACAAGTCTAGGGGGAGATAATTTATTTTTTTCAAAATTTTTTTTTCTCTTTTCTCTCTTAAACTTTTATTTAGTTGCAATTTTACTTATTGCAAATTTATACTTAAAATGTTAGTTTAGTAATTCTCTTTAAAATTACTATTTGTCTATTTTTTTTACCCTAACTTGAACTTGGGTTGATACACATCAAAAAGGGGGAGATTGTTGGACCCCGCAAGTGTTTTGATGTGATCAACCAAGTTGGTTAGGTCCTGCTTTGTGTTTGACCCCTGTGTCTGAGTGTGCAGGAGCTTAGGAGCGCAGGAAGTCAAGCAGAAGACGCAGCTAGCGAGAAGGACGGCACGGGATGGGAGCCGACGGGCTCGGTGAGTCCGAAGGACGAGAGAGCTGCGGAAGAGTACACCAGTGGGCGAGAAGAACGTGTGCAGTGTTCGAGGGACGTTAAGCCGGGAGGAAGACTGCTTGAGTAGAAGGCCGGAAATTGGGTTCGGGTGAGCCCTATTTCGGTTGGCCGGAATCACCCAAAAGAACGAGAGTTCGGAAGACGAAGTAAAGAAGCAAGCAAGCTAGAAAAGCTGCCAGCTAGCTTGGAGGCGCCTCCATCAGGCTTGGAGGCGCCTCCAGCTTGAGGGCGCCTTCAACCCCTGTTGAAGGCGCCTCGGACCTGGCAGAATTAAAAGTTAAGCTTTTGGATAAAGTTTTATCCACTCTCTCGATGGAGGCGCCTTGGACCCCTATTGAAGGCGCCTTGGACATCCGAGATAGGATTTCCAGAGGCTATATAAAGGCCTCTGGAACTAGGAATTAGATATCAACTGTTCCATCAACTCTGTAATCAATTCCTAGCAATAGTTCTGAGCTGTAAGAGTGTAAAAGGCTTCTCCACCTTCAGAGAAGGAGATTTTTCTACTGCGCATTTTTTATCGTCCTGGATTAACAATCTTCTTGGTTGTAACCAGGTTAACTCCCGGTCTTCTCTGTCTTTCTATTTTGTTTTATTAATTTAATTATTTTATTGCTATTGCGCTTTCGAGTTGAAAGATCCGAGGAGGGTAGTTTTAATTTGTGCAGGCAATTCACCCCCTCTTGCCGGCCTCCGCTGGACCAACACCAATGACTTGATACCAGTTGATTGCTCCACACTAGCGGAGTGAACAGAAGTATTCTATTCGCTCCCAGTCGATTGCCCAGTCGACTATACCAGTCAACTGCCATTCACATTAGTCGACTAGTACCCCGAATACAGTCTCTCAGTACTCGGACCCTCACCCTTACAACTCACTTAACTTTTCGTTGCAGCCTTGATATATTGCCTTCGAGCCTACTTCCTTTGGCTCTCGTTCCTCAGATGCACCCAAGCCCGCGGCTCGTCCCAATGTCATCCTTCGCGTATGCCTCGAAGTCGCTTCCCTTGGCCCTTGTCCTTGCTGCATTCTCCACGGTCCCTCGGATGCTCCATCCTTCACCAGACCCGAAGCCATCATCAACCTAAGTCATATGTGTATCCTGCAAATCGGCACAACTCAAATACATATATCAAATACAAGGGTGAACCTAACTTAAACCCTTTGTCCAAATACCAAAACACATGGTCGCACGGACCATTGGGATTGCTCTAACAGATCCTAGTCTCGGGGAGACAGGATCTAATTACTACTCTTATTTTATTGTGTTGTGCTAACTCTATTTTACAAGGTAAATATATTTTCTATTAACTGGACTAACTCTTTTTTGCAGGGAAGAAATTGCTAAAGAAAAGGGGAGTCCAGGTTCCCGGATGAACTTGCCCGTGTGGGTGCCGCGGGCACCCGAGCAGTCCAGATGCCCGGAGTCGGTCCAGGTGCCTAGACCCGAAAACTCATCTAGAAGCTAAAGTGGAGCACGTCGACTAGCAAGCCACATGGCCCAAGCACCCGGAGGGGTTCCAGGTGCTCGGAATGGTCCTATATAAAGGACTTCGACCAAGAGCTTCAAAATAATAACTGCTACCATTTTCACTCTTGCGCAATGCTCCGACAAGGCTCCTACAAGCTGTGAAGCTCCTCCGACAATCGGCGATTAAGACTTTTTTATTTTCGGTAACATTACTTTTTGTTCTTGTACTAAACTTTGTAATCATTTAAACTATTAGTGGATTGCCTGACGAAAGTATTCGACGAGTTCGAGCCTTGGAGTAGGAGTCGTCGAAGTATCCAAACCAAGTAAAACTTGGTTTTGTTAGTATTGTCTTTTATTCTTCCGTTGCGTACCTATTTTTAGTCACAATTTTTTATGAGCGCTATTCACCCCCCCCCCCAGCCCCTCTAGTGTCTTTCCAATCCTAAACTAACTTGAGGGATAGATAAAGAAAAAGTTCAAGTGGGTCAAGGAGGATTGCATGTTGGTAAGGAAAGTCCAAGTGTGTCAATGAGAACCGCACGTTGGTAGGGAAAGTCCAAGTGAGTCAAGGAGGATTGCACATTGACAATGGAAAGCCCTGACTATGGTTAGGCAAACAAAGTCCAAGTCGGTAAAGGAGGACCGCATGTTGGTAAGAAAAGTCCAAATGGGTCAAGGGGGACCACACATTGGTAAGGAAAGTCCTAACTGCGATTAGACAAACGAAGTCTAAGTGGATCAAGGAGGATCACACATTGGCAAATAAAAGCTCTAACTGTGGTTAGACAAGAGAAAAATCCAAGTAGTTCAAGGAGGACCTCACTTGGTGATCAAAAGTCTAACAAAAAGTTGGCAAAGTCCAAGTGGGTTAAAAGATTGACCGAATACTTGATTGAGAAGTCCCAATAGGTCACAGTTGACCGGAGGTTGGACAAGGAAACCCTAGACTCATTGAGTGAGTTTAGGGTTGAAGCAATTGATTGGATAATCAATTGGCACAAGTGGCAATCAATCAAGTATCGATTAGGAGATTGTTATAACCAAACAAAAGGTGGCCCAATCGATCAGCTAATCGATTGGGATGCGCCAATGGCGGTGATTGATTGGTCGCATTCTCTTTGCGACAACCAATGATTTACCAATCGATCAGGTGAATGATTGGAAGGAGAAAATCGTGATAAATAGAGCGCTTCTAGATTGATTGGCTGATCGATTGAGTTGTGCCAATCGATTAGGTGATCGATTGGGTGCATTTTTGTTGTAAAGAACTATAACTTCCTCGTGAGAGCATGATTAATTGAGTGATCAATCAAGAGGATCTTAATTCTATCAAGTAATTGATTGGGAGATGAAGAAAAGAGCCGTTACGAGGTTTGGACGGTTGGATGCACTCAGATCTAACGTGGCAATCGATTGGGGGTAAGGCAATCGATTGGGAGCCCTAATCCGTGAGATATAAAGGCAACGATGAAGATTCAAATACAACACTTCTTCTCCATTCTTTACCGCCAATTTTTGGATGATTCAGGATGAAGTGTTACTGCACTTTTGAGTCTACAAGAGGCGTTTCCATATCAACAAAAGATCAAGAGCAAGATTCATATTGTTGTATTTATTTACTTATTCTTGTTGTATCTATTGTTGTATTCTCTTGTGTACTCTTGTGTTTGAGTTTGTATGAGGTTTCTCCACTTCTACAGAGGAGGTTTTCATAGTGTATCTATGAGTGAGGATGAGTGAACCCTTGGATTAATCACCTCAAAGAGGTGGATACCAAGTAAAATCAAGAGTGTTAGTATTGTGGAGTATTCGCTTCGATTATCCGCTGTAATAAATTATCAATAAAGCGATTGAAGCTAATCACCCCCTCTAACTCACAGGAGTGTCCTAACATACTTAACTTTTTTTAAAGTACTTACAAGATTTTTGAAAATAATGCTTTATCTTAAATACTCTAAGTATTTTTCAAAAATTATTATGTGCCTTAATTATGTCTTTCTCAAGTTATTGTTAATGCAAAATCTAATAGACAATGACCTTAAGTTTATACGTCAAAGGGGGAAAGTGATCTTAAGTTAGAAATATTTAGAATCTCCCAAACTTTGGTATAAAGTCTAACATAATAAAATTGTCAAACATCAAAAAGAGAGAGATTGTTGGTGCAATCGACCTTTAGGGTTTGGATATTTGACAATGTACCCAAATATGGTCAAGTTGACTAACGGTTAATCCAAACAGGACTTTATATTTAGAAGAAAGAAGTATAGTCAGGACTATATGACTAACAAGGGTAAGTCCTAACTGAAGTTTAAGCAGGTAAGTAGTCTACCAAGTGACTAGTCCTAACTAGATGTTAGGCAAGGGGAAACCCTGATAAGGGAAGTCAAACCCTAGTAAGTGAAACTAGGTGATGGAAATCCTGATGAGTGAAGCTAGACAATGGAAGTCCTAGTGAGTGAAGCTAAGCCCTAGTGAGTGAAGATAGGCGGTAGAAGTCCTGGTGAGTGAAACCAGGCAATAGAAGTCCTAGTGAGTGAAACTAGGCAACCCTAGGAGAGGTAACCATAAGTAATAAGACGTCATGGAGGAGTAAACTCCAAGCATGTGTGATCCATCTGACTAGCGAATAATACTGCTAACATTATTTTACCTAACTATTTTATATCTATTATGTTAACTCAGTGTTGTAGGTAAGTCTTAGGAGATCATATTTATCAGACACTAAACAAGACCAGAGAAAGTCTAAACAAGTTTGGAGGACCAGATGTTTGATAGGTAAAGTCAGATAAGTAACTAGAGAAGAGTGATCCAGTGAGGATGAGTCCCGATGGGACTATAGGCGTTGGTCCTGTTTATGTCCATTTTGGAAGCTTAAACTAAGAGCATGACTTGATCATGATCTTGGTAAAACAGTATCTAATTAATAATGTTATTCTATATTGTGCTAACTTTATTTTGTAGGTTACACTTTATTTTTAGACTAATGCATTTTTACAAGGTTAAATGGTAAAAATCTTCCTCAGATAAGCAGTGTTCGAGGCACCTTAGAGGTGTTCAGAGGTGCCTCAGAGCTGCGCAATGGCGCCCTAGATCCAGAGAAGGAGCCCTCGTGTTGATGAACTTTAAGGATAAAGTTCTCATGGCGAGGAGGTGCCCTAGAGTGCATTGGAGGCACCTCGAAGTTGCGTGGAGGCTCCTTGGAGAGCTTGGAAGGCGCCCTCAAGTGGATCGAAGTCGTAGTCCGCATGACTTATCGCGATCGAAACTTAAGGGATCAGACTTTAGGTTGGAGGCGCTTTAAATGAGCTTGGAGGTGCCCTTAATGCTCAATAAAAGAGTTGTTCGGCTAGCAGAATTTACAGAACTCATACACAAGCTTTTACGACTATTCTACGACCTCATATTGTTGCCGCATTGAAACTTCAATGATGCAAGAACGACACGATGTCGCTACGTGCTTACATAATCCTAGACTTTGGTAATGTGTAGTTATTACTTAATTTTTCTATCACTTTTTTCCTGCATATTAAATTCTAAGGTTGATAATTTTGTTACCAATCTAATTTTTGTAAAAAAAACAATTTGATAATAAATTATTGATCGGAAAGATTCAAAGACCTACCTAGATCTTTGATATAAAATATCATCCATTTATTTTTTAAAAATAAATAGGTACATTATCTATCGTCCTATTAAATAATTCAACAGTATTGTTGGTTGGGACAAAATTATGATCATTTTATTAAATAATTCAATATTAAATACTTCAACCGTATTGTTGGCGGGCGAAAATTATTATGATTCTATTAAATAATTCAATATTAAATAATCCAACGCATTGTTGGTTGCGACAAAATTATTTAAGTATATTTAGAAATAAAAAAAACTTTCCTCATGAAATGAAATTTTCCATTTAAAAAATAATAATTTGATTTTGATTAGTTTAATTTAAATTTTAAAAAAAATATTTAACTTTTATTTTTCATACTCAATATTCATAATAAATATTTTGGTTCAATTCGATTTGGGATGCCCACCCCAACTAATTCACTATTTGAAGGAATAATATTCGAGAACTATAACACATTATGTTTGTCTTCTTGAATGAGACTAATGTAGACCACCATATAATGAATTAGGGAACATAGTACAACCACTTGATGAATTAGGGAACAAAGTAGAACCACTTGACGAGTTAATGGTCTCAACTCCCAATGGTTCATGGTCTTTTTCAGATGGAGTCGAGTTACAATTCGATTAAAGTGAAGTTTTCTACTACTAATCTAAATGGATTTGATTAAGCTTTAGTTTCATCAAGTTTCGGATGCCAATAAGATATAATATGGGTGGAAGAAGTTATTGCATCGTCAAATTGGAGGTTGGCTTTAGAGTTAATGCCTATTAATGTGATAAAGAGGATATAGACATATGTCTAACTATGTTGACCGGTAGCTTCATCTTTTCATCATCTTAGAGCAAAAAGTAATATTATTCAATTCTTTATATGAGTAGGGCTGTAAATGAATCAAGCGTTCATGAACAAATTTGATGTTCGACTTGGTAAGAGATTGTTTATGTTCGTTCAATATACATAAGATTAATTAAATAAACAAACATGAACAAATCGTTAAGCTAAACAAACAAGCTTGAACACATATGTGTTCAACTCGTTAGCGTTCGTGAACAACGTTCGTGAACAATGTTTACGAACCATATTTATTAATAAAACTCTTTTCAATATGCTAAATAAATAATAAAAATAAAATAAAATAAATAAATAAATTTAAACTATCAATCTTAATAATCAATCAAACAAGCTTGAATTGAGAGCTTGATAACATCTAAACGAACCAAACTCAAGTCAAGTTCAAATCAAGCTCAAGCTAAGCTTGAATTGAGAGCTTAATAACATCTAAACAAATCAAATTCAAGCCAAGGTTCAAATAAACTCAAGCTCATAAAAAATAAACCAAGCCAAGCTTGAACACTCATTTCAAAACCTTGGTTCATTTTAAATTCGGCTCGGTTATCTTATCAAACAAACTTAAACATCCTAAACCTCGGCTCAGCTCGGCTCGGTTTGTTTACAGCCCTACTATATATAAGGAAAGTCAGACACCAAACAAAATATTTTACATCTATTAGAAATTGACCTAAAATATATTAAAATTAATATTTATGTAAATATCAACTATATTAATCCATGAGGATATTAATAGATCGATCCATCTTGGTCTTAAGTAGAACGATGCTTATTTGCTGTAAAAATGATAAATTAAATAAAAAAAACAATTTATCATTTTATTCTCAATTTATAAAATAGTCAAAATCATCTTTTTTTTATTTTTTTAGGCGATGTCTGAAAAAAAAAAACTAATAAGATAAAATAGATCAAATTGTGCTCGATCTTATTCACGGTATAAAAAACACAGATTATGATCAACTTATAATCAATCATCAAATAGCTAGAGGATAAAAAATATTTTTTCTCTGTATACCTAAAAATTGATCTATATTATAGTATATCTGCCCCCATGTAATTAACTGAGCAACCTACGAAGACAAGCTTAGTCGTATTCATATTGAATATAGATTTTGTTGTTGGAAATTTAAAAATACCATTTAGTTATTTAAAAAATTATTTTCTAAAATATATAGCATTTTTATTTATTTATTCAACTCGATTTCAATTTTAAAATCTTCCAATAGATTAAATATTAAATCGAAACAGCAATCGACTAATGTACCTCAATCAAATCACATGACTTCGTAACTCTGATGTCAATAATTGATTGGTAATACTGATTGATCGGTTAATTTGATAACCAACTGACTTAATATAATTTATATTTATTTGATTTGTTCCATTTTGGTGGCAAATTTCTATTTGTCCCCAAAAAAATATTCATTTAATCGATTTTAATTAGGGGTCTAATATAATTAAATCGAGCCAAATCAAACAGTAAAAAGTTTCAGCTCGAGCTCGGTGCATTTTACCTAAAAGCTCAAGCTTAGCTCAAGTTTTAAAACTAAAGTTCGAGTTCGGTTCGTAATAAAATTAAATAGTTTACAAACGATTTAAAAATAACTTATTTAAAAGTATATATAAACAAACACATTTATGAGTTTCTAAATGAATATATTTACGCATTCACAAACTAAATACTATTAAGCTCATGCTCGAAATCAGGCTCAAGTTTAGCTTGTTAACTTAATCAAATAAACTCAAATAATTTTTTTTCAAATTAAAATCTGAAAGGCTCATAAACGACTGAACTTGTTTAGGGTCCTAATTTAATTTGTTCGATCTAATTTTAAACTAATTGTTCACCCCTAATTATCTCTACAAATTAATTTTATGTTTTTAGTTAGGATGGTAAATGAAATAAATGCATAAATAAATTTGATATTGAATTTAATATAAATTTATTTATCTTCATTTAATATATACAAAATTACTTAAATAAATAAATAAATAAATAATCAACTAAACATACCTAAAATATAAAATTTTTAAACAATCACATAAATTAAAATTAAGAGTTTCATAATATCTAAATAAGCAAAACTCACAATAACCTCAAATTCAAACTCATAAACTAAAATAAATCAAACTTAAATAACCATTTCAATAACATTTTACAATATAAAATTTAACTCGTCAATTTTTAGTTGACTCATTAATTTTTAATTGAGCATAATTCATTTACATTTCACTGTTCATTTTTACAATTTTGTTGAATTAAAAACAGTAATACACAATTTCTACCCGTTTAAAAAGCTCAACCTCGAGCTAAATAAAAAGTTTGAACTTAATAAAAAAATTAATAAATAAACTTTAACAAACTAAAAAAAAAACTTGAATACAATTAAATTTAAATCGTTTACCCCCCTACTTAGCGAAATCGATAAAATCAATCCAAACTAATTAATAATGATATACATATTAATACTACCATCCAGGTTTAGTTCCATTACAATTTACATCTATGTGAAAATGAAAAAAATCAAACCATAGTAATTAATAATTATATACATATAAATACTTTAATTAAACCATAATAATCAAAGATCTCGTCGAGCACCTGCCGCCCGACTCAACCTTCAGCCCTCATTTTATCTACCCTTAATTTAATTTCGAAATAACAACTTAACAAATATCATTAACAGGAAGTTTTCCATTTTTAAACTATAGAATAATTGAAATGAAATGAATCATTCCACCAACATCTAAACAATAGAATGAAATCATGAGGAATGAATCATTTACCATTTCATTCTGCCAATCACACCACTAACACTTTAAACCTGTGTAGCAAAAATGAAAGAGATGAAAGCTCATAACTGAATTGGTAAAAACAAGTCATGAAACTTACTGAAATATAAAATCTGAGAGAACCGATGCAACCCTCCATAAAAATCGAGAACTTTGCATCATCCGATTGATCTCAACCTTAACTTATGTATCAGTTGAAGCTGATGAAGCTGTATCCCTTAGCATGTCCATGAGTGTCCTAGTTCGTGCTTGAGCTGCAGCCTCAGCTAAAGCTTGCACCTCCTTCTGTTGCTCCATAAACCAACTCATTCGCTCAAGCAAGTGTGCAGCCTTCCTCTTGCCTCGATCGGTACCGTTTTCTAGCATTTCCTGCAAGGGCACCATCATCTCTTGCTCCTGCAACTCGGCCAAATGTTGCTGCTGTTTCTCCCCGTTACAGAGGTGGACCAAGACAGCAGCTGCATTCTCCTTGTTCCCCGTTGACCCGCTTCTTATAACCTTTACTAGTAATGCAAGCGCTTCAGCTGCAGTGATTGCTGCTTTTCCCTCAGGATGACTTGAGACGTTTGCCATGATTGCGAGTGCCTCATCCATCATAGCTCCTTCAGGATCTAACAAGAGTGCCATTAGTGCTTGAATCACCCCGGCCCGAATTGCTCTCCCCTTGTTACCCTGGTAAATGCACAGGTTGAAGAGTGCTCTAGCAGCATCCTTCTTGCCCCTTTGGCTTCCCTCACTTAGTAACAATACAAGAGGGGGAATTGCCCCTGACTCACCAATTATGACTTTGTTTCGGTCCACCACCGAGAGGCTGAAAAGCGTCGCAGCAGCATTTTCTCGTGCTTCGGTACTGCCTGTCTTCAGAATGTGCACTATCCCAGGAACAGCACCACAGATGATTATCTTCCCCTTGTTTTCTTCACAAATAGAGAGATTCAGAATTGCAGTAACAGCATGCTCCTGCAAGCGTACGTCGTTTGTGCAGAGCAAACTCACAAGCAGAGGTATGGCACCTGCCTCAGCTATGCAGATCCTATTATCAGCATTTTGCTTAGCAAGAAGGCGCAGTTCACCAGCTGCTGACCGTTGCTCCTCAAGGTTCTGTGAAGATAGCTTGCGAAGAAGATCTATGACTTTAGCATGTTCACCTGCAGAGCAGACTGACTGAGGCTTGCTGGGGCGCTCAGGTGGATCCACACCATTTTCCACACACCACTGTACAATGAGGCTGCGCAGAACATGATTAGGAGTCAACGACGTGTTGGATAGTTTCTGTTGTGTCTTTGGACAAGTATCATGCCCTGCTTCCAGCCATTTTTCAATGTATCCACGTTCATAAGTCTGTAAAACACAGAAACAGAAAAGTTACACTTGTATTCATAGATGAAAATGAATCATTGTACCAAGATAACAAAAGCAACAAAGATATTTCAGGACCTGTCCAGTGGACATGATAACTGGATCTCCCATTAGCTCCCAGGATATAGGACAGTGGAAGTCATTGGGAATAACAGGAGTTTCATGAATATCTCTGCTTGTGAGTGAGACTGACTCTGATTCATGTGTCTGCACAAAATCCTTTATCTTTTTCAGCAGCATTGACATCTTTTCAATGACTTCTCCAGGATCACCATCATTTGCAACCATCTCATGCAATATAACGGACTCTTGTTTGAGATCTGATATGTTTATCAACTCTAACTTTTCTGCCAATCTCCGTAGAATGGAACAGTCCACATCGGCATCAGCACTCATATGGTAAACCATTAAAAATTCTGTGTATAGCTCAGCATCAGGACTATCAATCCTTTCTTTGGCTCTTTTGAATTGAGAATGCACAAGCTCAACCTGCAGAAGATGCTAATTGATAAGCACATGACTAAAAATAGTCACCGCAATTATTATATCTAAAGACGAGCAATAGATTTTTGTAATTGAACTAGTCACCACAATTAAAACAACTCAAGGTATCAATGAAGGGGCAAGCTTCATGAACTGAGAAGGCTTATGATCATGATGATGGCTTACCTGTTCTTTTACTTCATCTGATATGTCAATCTCATCAAGACAAATTTCATCCAGAACTTGTGCTAGTTGGTATGTAACTTTTTGGAATCTTTCCATTATTCTATCACGCTCAAGAACCTGAAAACAGAATTGCAAATTTTCATGAGTTAAGTAAATCCATCGAATACAATGCTAGGATTCAACACATGCGGCAGACCAATTACTAAGTTGTGTGCATGGGGTGCAATACCGTATCAGTATATAATATTGTTTCTAAAATAATCCTAGAGGAAACCTTTTTATATCTAGTGAAAGTTGAACTGAGTTCAGAAACATAGTTCTTCACAATTGCAACATCTAGAGGCATCTGAGTTTCAGATAAGGTTTGTTTATGGATATTGTCAGAACTCCAGAAGAACATCCTAGAAAACTAAACTAAAATGATCGCCCTAAAAATTTTGACCAAGAAATTAGACCCGAAACATATCTGCTTGCTCAAGTCTTTTGAATATAAACAAAAACAAGGAAATTATAAAGGTGTCAACCTATGTAGCTGGTAAAGGTTTTGAAACTAAAGGTACTGGGTTCAAATCTGCCTTGATGGAAATATGGCTTGGATCCATATACATTATCCAACAAAAGTTAAAACAAAAAACAGCGATAATCAGGAAATCTCAGATACAAGGACAAAATATGCTTCTACAAAATTAACCTTGAAATTCTCTCATATATGAACACTCTCGGACAAACACCCTAATCAGATGGCTATGAGAATTATATTTCACTATAAATGCATTTCAGAGCTGAGATTGCAAACTATAACACCTTGATCATGCTAAAGCCAGTATCAATCAGCCATTTCTTAACTATGAAATCCTCCAGTTATGAAGTTAAAAGTCAGATAAAATGATGCAGGTTTAGAGACAAATGAAATTATGAACATATAATAATAGACAGTTTGAAGGAACTGTTTCTCGATAGCTTGTAGTATCTGCTGGATTAATTATACTACAAATCTGAATCTTCCTACATAATGTGTTGGAAACACAAGTGCCTTGGATACTATCAGATGAGATTGGAGACTTTCTAACGCCACTTATTAGAACCAACCACCTCAAACCACAATTTATAGATTCAAATCCAGTTCCTCTAGAATGCAAAATATTTCCACCAGAAGACAACATGGTGAAAATGTTGATTTCCCTAGTAGAATAACACAAGCACATAAGGAAAATAAAACTACACTGTAAGTCCACATTCACGAATAAAAACATAGAATGAGAATCAAACAAATAGATTTTCACTTTAGTACAAGAGATTTTTCAATCCTCCCTAAACTATCGTCACGCAAGTATAACAAAAGTAAAAAAAAATCTCACCTCTAGTGCTTCTAAAAAATAAACAATAATAATAAAACAACACTCCCCAAGTAGAAAATTCTCCTCTACAAATCTTTGAGGTTCTCGCAATCTCCAAATGCACTTCACGTCGTCTTCTAAACTCTAAAATGCTCCACCGATAAGAAATTATAATTGTCGCCATCAAAAAATCATCCCAAAGAAAAGCTAAAATAGGATTAGTTCAACAATCTACATGATTCTAAATAGCAATCAGTAATGCATAGATCAGATCCAGATACATGAGAAGATTCCTTTTAAAAAGGACACGATACTGAATTAAGGAGAAAACATCAAAAAAAGGTAAATTATTTCCATGAAAGAAGTAACTTCGTATACAAGAAGTTGGAAGGAAAAATCACCACTGATCACCACAACAAAAGGGAGGCCAAGAATCGAAATAGTTACCAGGAAGATCTTACTCCCACTGCTCCCCAGACGGAGCAGGTCCTTGGCCGAATCAAGCGCCGGAACAAGCTTCTCCATGGAGGATAGCACCTGCTTACTGATTGTCTCCTTGCTCTCTTTGAGCTCCTCGAACATCGGCGCCAGCAGCTTGATCCGCCGCGAGAGGTTGCAGAACTGCTTCTTGTAGGCTTTCCTGAAGTCAGAGATCCTCACAATATTCTCCACCGCCTCCGCCAGTCTCTCCACAACCGATCGCGCTGGAGGAGGCGGCGGCGGCGGCGGCACTAGGGCAGCTTCCTTTTCTACTTCCTCCATCGCTCTTTCAGGCAATTACTCGACCAATCGGCCTCGACTGCCGCAAACCGAACGGCGTAAAACTCGATTCCGCGATCAATTGAACAAAATGTCGATCGATTGCTCCGCGATTGGTTCAGGGAGGCGAAAAGGAGCCCCTTTTCCTTCGCCCCTTGTCGAAGATGGAGTGCCAGCACCAGTAGCCATTGGCTGTGTCTGAGGATTTCTCCAAATCACACATGCAAACACTTCTGCAGTATTTTAATCTACCGTCCATCATCACATTAAGCAATTTTCATCCGTCGGATCAGTTCACGCTGGGGCTTAATTAGCTAATTTACACTTGTTTAATATTTTTGGCAATTGATGCTTTCTCGGCGCGGCTTCGAGCCGACGCCTGCATTTAATAGGAGTTTTATGAATACATTCTCATAAAATTAGAAATTATCCATAGATCCTTTCGTTTTGCTTAGAAGAGAATTGATGAGTGAGAAGAGGTTGAAGAAGAAAAAAATTTATTTACGTCGACAAAAAAAGAGGTAATTACTTTTGCACCTTTAAATTTTAAAATTAATTTTTATTTTTTCTACATTTACAAATTGATTGAGCAGAAAGTGAATCTGTGCTTGGGCAGTAGATATATATATGCCTTCCACGCAATTTGACCCACGGCTGTGCTAATCCCTTTGGGTCTGAAATATTAATAAGCTTTGGCAGCCCCGTGCTTCTCCTAGATATACCATTCGATGAGCTTCATGTTGGCGCTGCTCTGTCTGCCTGATGGAGAATCTGTAGCTTTGATTTGTATTGCTCTTTCAACACTCAAGTCAGAGGAAAATAGTAAATATTCAAGATAAAAAATTTTCATATCTTTCATCAAATCTGACATCCTTTTTTTTATATTTTTTCGAACCACCTTTTATATTCTCTTATTTAATATTATTAATAGTCCCCAGGGTGTAACACAGATGGGGAATATATGATTCTGTGGCTGAAAGGTCCAGGAGTCGATCCCCGGTTGTCACTGTCTGGGGTTAACGTCTCCGCCATGCACTTTTCACCTGTGTACCTGTATTTACCTCCCTCCATATCCGTGGGACCGGCTCTAGGGGGGCCGCTGATGTGGCGGTTCCATATTTTTTTTTTATTTAATACTATTGATTACTGATAGAGGATGTCTTTGCATTATCTTCTTCCTATTTAATGATAAATAAAGTGTTTTATTTGGTTTTCTCCTTCCTTTATTAATTATTTGTTATTTCCTCTCCTATCATTTTATCGATTCATTGTATATAGTGCCAATGCCCTTCTCCGAGCCGGATAGGTGCCCTGCTCGACTCAGGCTCCCGACTCGCTTATCTTATTTTCCTACCGACCAGGTTAACCGTACTCGCTTACTCAGATGACCGATCGGACAAGGGAACTTATGATCGGTCAATGAACCGCTTCCCCACCGGATGTAGCTGAACCTCGCTTAAGCTTTGGTGTTAACCGCCTTGACTTTAACCTACACCGTGGCAGTTGACTCATGCCAAGTAGGCTCTTATCGCTGCATCACAAGCCTCTCCTTCAAGTCTAGTCGAAGGAGGCTGCAAGTCCGACTGATTTGACAATTGTTAACTATGGGGTCGGTTCAGCCCATATGCTCCGATGTTCGGTTGGACTATGCACGGTCTGTAATCACTATTCGATCCACAAGCCGATGTTGCTCGGCATCATTCTACCATTGCAGGGTTCGGTCTTGTGGCTTGCTCCTTGCGCCGATCAAGAAGATGAGCAACAACACTTCATGAATTCTCTCCACCCGTGGGCGAGCTCGGTCTAGGCTGACGCCAGCTAAATTTCTTGAAGACCATGCAAATCCTTGATAATTATGGTCGAACACGCGGCCATACCCTTTTTTAATTAAGTTCATTAAATGCTTCCGGTGACCGAATGTCACGTGTCCTTTACTACTGCCGCACACTCGATGTGACAGACGAATATCCGCTTGTGACGGGACGTGCACCATTTCAAAATCTACGATTGGATCTACGTCTATGTGTTTGTAATGCTGGATCAAACGGCTGAGGTCGATCGGCCGCGAGGTTTATAAACTTCGTGTGCCTCACACTTTTCCTCACTTTTGCATCTTCATCTCCGTCGGTGAGCATCTCAGCGTCGCTACATTCTACGCCTTTCCAGCAATCTCTCAAGTAAGCTTTCGCTTCCCTACAATCGAATTTGTTCATTGTTCGTAGCGTCTTTTCTATCAGTTGAACTTCATCATTATTTCCCGTCGACTTTTATTTCTCATGGCAAGTTCCTCACAACCTCCTGTTTCCATCCCCGGGCTCTGGAATATGTCCATTGAGTCTAGGTTCGACGGAGGCGGTGTTGAGAGTTTGAGAGCTGCTTTTGACATTCCTTCTGATTATCAAATTGGCCTTCCTTTGGCTTTCGATCGCCCGAACGAGCCACCTCCAGGTTATGTCTGCTTCTTTAGGGACCAATTTACCGCTGGTCTGCAGTTCTTGATCCACCCTTTCTTTTCGGTCGTATATAAATATTTTCGTATTTCCCTCCATCAACTAGTGTCGAACTCCTTTCGGCTGCTGTGCAAGGTTGTTATTCTATTCAGCCTACATGGCATACCTCTTACGCCTCAGCTTTTTCATTATTTTTATTATACCAAATTGTCCAAGGCGGGAACCTTCTTATTCTAAACCCGAGTGGACTTAGTCTTTTTCGATAAGATGTCGTCCTCCAATAAACATTGGAGGGAATACTATTTTTTTGTCAAATTCCTCAATCGGCCTGATTTTTCTACCAGATGGAAGCTAGAGGTTGCAAATTCACCGTCACTCAGTAGGTACAAGGGTTGATCAGACTATCTTCATGCGCCTGTCAGCTTGGCTGGCCAAAAGTACGATATCCACAAGCTACTGCTGGAGGGCGTCCTCTATGTGTTCGGTTTGAGCTCGATTCATGCAAAACTTCCGTCCAGCCTAGGTACGCTCCTTCGTGGTCTAACTTTTGAATCTAACTAATTTCTCCTTTTCTTTTGCAGCCTAAATCATGTTGCGTGCTCTTCTAGCTAGCAAAGCAAAACTCGCGAATGTAGAGATCAATGCTGTGGTCGTGGCTGAGCTGGAGAATCGCATCTTAAAGCCGGTCGGCTCTCAAGAAGATCTACTCAGAGAGAGCGCAAGAGCCCCAACTCAAGGGAGTGAAGGAGCAGCCAGCCATACAGTCTGCGATGCAGTGAATCCCCCACCTAAGCAACTCTTGGCAATTCCAGTTGTCGAGGCCTCGAAATTGACTTCTTTAGGGGAGCCTTTGATAAGCCTGAAAAGGCACCGCACAGAGATAGCTGCTCGGGCGACAACCTTTGCTACACAAAATCTAACAAGGACAAACCCACGTCTGTCATCAGGGCGGGGTGAAACCTCCACATCGGTGCCTGAGCCGATGACGGTCATCCCCATACTTCTATTTCCTCCGATTGGACGTCGTCCTTGTCCGATCTGCCACAAGGAATAATCTGTGCGCCACTAGTCGCCTACCTACCACCACCGAAGACCCAGAAGTCTCCCATCCGCCCAGTGTCAACGTCTTATTCGGGTGGCAGAGCAACCTCGTTCCCATATAATGGCAGTCATCCATCTATGAACGGATAAATGGTGCGACTAGAACAATGCTAGAGCCCGGGTCCCAGAACACCAGATAATCATTTAGGGTCTACTCACACAGATATGGGTCGATGCACGGGCCCGTGCGGCGGTCATGTCTCCAGGGGCGCTTGCCGATAGCCATACCGAGATGTCCACTAGGGTAAGTATTTTATATGTTAGTATTTGTCGTCGCTCGACCCTAAGAACTCTTTGCTTCCTCACAGTATTGGATAGAGAGCCTAGCTATGTGTCAAAGGTTGGCATTTTTGGAGCAAGAAGTCAAGCAACTACGAGCCCCGAGCGGTCAATCATCTGCTTCCCAGGTGCAGCTGGAGCAAATGAGTGCTGAGGTGGCTCAACTAAGAGCCGATCTAAGTGTGAGCACCGAGCAACTTGAGGCGGAGAAGAGAAAAGGAGCCGAGCAAGTTAACCAATTGGCTCAGCTTGATAAACAGGTCAACTCCTTCGAGTCCAAGTTTAATTTGGCGAACACCAGGAAGCTCTGAGCCATCGAGGACTTGGAGATCAATAATAAGGAGTTTCGAGTGTTGGCCTAAAATCTAAAGGACACTGAGGCCACTTTGAAGGTCGAGCGGGATGGGCGATCGGTCGACCTGACCGCAGCGAAGGCCCAGCTCGCCGAAAAAGATGAAGAGCTGATCAAGTTGAGCAAAGAGCTGAAGGCTTCCCGTGCGGCCTTGAAGACTTACCAAGGAGCCGAGTCGAGCAGGTTTGATCTTATAAAGCAAGCCAATATCCGCTCAAATGCTTTTAATGATAAGGTCGCCGATCGGGCACTCCGTCTGTTCGACCTTGCTATCGACGAGACACTCCATCAACTGAAAGAAGGCGGCTACCTCTCCTTAACTCTAACAAGCAAGGTCATCAGTTGGAATAAGCTGACTGAGTCGCTGCCCGATGATGTCTTAGATTATTTGGAGTGAGCCTGTCGAGAGTTCTTCCTTTGTAAAAAATTTAAAGTATCGATGAATGCTTGTTCGTCCGGCTAACTTTATATTCTTCTAGTATTTTAATTTTTTGACTCATTTTTCAAGCGTCGCGTAAACTCAAGTGTGGCCTCACTAATCCGACCGATCAGTTTTGAGTTTAAGTTCGTCGCTCGACCGATGATGAAGACATGGGTTTAAGGTCGCCGCTCGATCGTTGGTGAAGACATGGGTTTAAGGTCGCCGCTCGACCGTTAGTGAAGACAAGGGTTTAAGGTCGTTGCTCGACCATTGGTGAAGACAAGGGTTTAAGGTTGTCGCTCGACCGTTGGTGAAGATAAGGGTTTAAGGTCGCCGCTCGACCGTTGGTGAAGGCAAGGGTTTATGGTCGCCTTAAGGTCGCCGCTCGACCGTTGGTGAAGACATGGGTTTAAGGTCGCCGCTCGACCATTGGTGTGTGGAAAACTTTGATTTTATTCTTATTTGTCCTGCATACAGAAGGCAAATACACATCTTCATTTGCTCACGCACCTCTCATCTGGCCTGTAGGATTGGAGGTGATTTGCGCTCCACGATCGCTCGAGCCATCTGTCGTCTTCATCCTTTAAGTAGTAGGCCCCCAAACAGAGTTTCTGTACAACCTTGTAAGGTCCTACCCATGGAGCTTCGAGTTTGGTGATGTCGTCGTCCGACTTTTTCTTTTTCCACATTAGATCACTGACCTAGAAGGACCTCGAGATCACCCTTCAGTTGTAATTCTGTTTCATCCGTTGTCGGTATGCCATAAGCCGAACAGCAGCCTTGTCTCGTGCCTCATCGACCAAGTCTATCTCTATCAATCTCTGTTCGTTATTCTCCTTATCATAGTGTTGAACTTGGTCATACTCCACCCCAACTTCCACCGGGACTAGTGCTTCACTGCCATATACCAAATGGAATGGTGTCACACTAGTCGCCTCCTTTGGGGTCGTGTGCATGGCCCACAAGACTCTTGGGAGTTCATTGACCCAGCTGCCTCCTGCATGGTCGAGCCAAGCTCTCAATCCTCTGAGTATCTCCCGATTGGTGACTTCCGCTTGGCCGTTGCTTTGGGGGTAGGCCACTGAGATGAAGGTCTACTGGATTCTGTAACCTTTGCACCATTCTTTGAGCTTCCGACCAGCGAATTGCCTCCCGTTATCTGAGACGAGCTGGCGGAGGATGCTGAACCGAAACAGGATGTTTTCCAGATGAATTTGATGACCATTGTCTCACTTATTCTTGCTAGTGGCTCGTCCTCCACCCACTTTGAGAAGTAGTCCACAGCGACGAGCAGGAACCTCCGTTGACTGGTCGCCATGGGGAATGACTCTACGATGTCCATGCCCCATTGGTCGAATGGGCAAGACACCATGGATGTCTTCATCTCCTCGGTCGGTCGATGCAAGATATTGTGATACCTTCGATAGGGCAAACAAGTGACTACTATCCTAGTGACATCCTCTTAGAGAGTTAGCTAAAAATATCCGGCCAGGAGGATCTTGCGAGTCAGGGAACGACCATCCGGATGGCTTCCACAGGAGTCTTGGTGCACTTCCTGTAGGATGTACTCTACGTCCTCCGATCTAACGCACTTGAGTAAGGGTCTGAAGAAAGCTCTCTTATAAAGATGATCCCCGATCAAGGTGAACCGTCTGACCCTTTTATTTAATAGTCGCACTGCTTCTTGGTCGGTCGACATGACACCCACTTAGAGGAATTCGATCACTGGCGATCTCTAGTCACTTGAGTAAACTACTCCGTCCATCTGGTCGATGTGCGCCACCAGCAAGACCTGTTCGATCGGCTGGTTGGTCACGACTGGTGATAGTGAACTGGCTAAGTTAGCTAGCTCATCTGCTAATTGATTATCTGATCGGGCGATCTTCTGTATAATGACCTCTTGAAAATTTATCTTTACCTTCTCGAAAGCTTCTACATACAACTTGAGTCGGGAGTTGCTAATCTCAAAAGTCCCTAACATCTCCTGGGTGGCCAACTAAGAATCTGAGTGAATGAGAATTTTTGTGGCTCTGACATGTCGTGTTGCTTGCAAGCCAGCCATCAAAGCTTCATACTCAGTTTCGTTGTTGGTGGCCCGATAATCCAACCGGATGGAGAGTTGTATCTATCTTCCCTTAGTGAGATCAATAGTATGCCGATCCCGCCCCCTTGACAAGTGGAAGAATCGTCCACATATATTCTTCAGGTTGCTTCTGGTTCCGCGTTCTGGACTTCTGTGACGAAATCAGCTAAGGCTTGTGCTTTGATCACCATTGAGGATTGATATTGAATATCAAACTCACTTAATTTTGTGGTCCATTTGATTACCCGCTCAGACGTCTCTGAGTTGAGGAGGACTTTTCCCAGAGTACTATTGGTCATGACGATGATCGAGTGAGTAAGAAGGTAAGGGTGGAGTCTCCGAGCGGCAAGCATTAGTGCGTAAGCTAACTTTTTCAGACTAGTGTAACGAGATTCAGCATCTTTCAATATATGCCTTAAAAAATAAATAGGTTGTTGTTCGTGGTCGTTCTTCTTGACTAATGTTGAGTCGACCGCATGCTCAATGGATGATAGATAGATCCAGAGAGGTTCTCCTACACTCAACTTAGCTAGCACAGGCAAAGAATTAAGATATTCCTTGAGCTCTTCCAAAGCCCGGTCGCATTCTGCGTCCCATTGGAATCTCGTAGCTCGGAGCAACACTTTGAAGAATGGCAGACTTCCATCGAATGTCTTAGAGATGAACCTTGAGAGTACAGTGATATGTCCGATCAGTCATTGGGCCTCCTTCAGATTGCGAGGTGGAGGCGTGTCTTGCAGGGCCTTCACTTACTTGGATTTGCCTCGATCCCTCGCTCTATCACGATATACCCGAGAAAACGACCACTCCTTGTGCCGAACAGGAATTTGCTGGGATTCAGCTTCATTCCATAGGTTCTTAGTGTTTAGCATGTTTCCTCAATGTCCATAAGAGGTTGGTCGCTTGGAGTGATTTTATTAGTATGTCATCGACATAGACCTCCATGTAACGGCCGATCTACTTATGTAACACTTTATTCATCAGTCTTTGATAGGTTGCTCCAGCATTCTTCAATCCGAACGACATAATGTTGTAGTAATAAGTTCCATCAGCCGTGATAGCAGCCTTGATATGCGTCGAGCATGTATATTAATTCGCAACCCGCTGTGGAGTCAACCATTTGATCTATCCAAGGCAGCGGATAGAAGTCCTTTAGGAATGCCTTATTTAAGTCACGAAAGACGATGCAGACCCGCCATTTATTGCCTGGCTTGGAGACTAGTACCACGTTAGCGAGCCAACTTGGGAATTGAACTTCCCGTATATGGCCTACCTCCAATAATTTCTCTATATCCACTCGGATGATCGCATTTTGCTCCGGGCAGAAGTCTCTCTTCTTCTATTTAACTGGTCAAGAGTTCGGTCGGGCATGTAGCTCATGCTGAGCCACACTCGGAGAAATGCAAGATAATTCATGTGTCGACCAGGCAAACACATTATAGTTTCGTCTAAGGCAGGTGACCAACTCTGTTTTCTTCTCACTTTCCAGAATGGCGGCAATAAAGGTTATCGTGTCCACTCAGTTTGGATGTATCTGGACCTCCTCATTTTCATTGTAGACTAGAGCAGGAGACTTCTCCGTGATAGCGTTCACCTCCAGGTGAGGTGTCTTCCGAGCGGCTTGTGTTTCCGTTTTGACCATCTCAACATAACAACTTCGAGCGACCAACTGATCGCCTCTGAGCTCGTCCACCTTGTCCCCCACCGAGAATTTTTGGTAGAAAGTAGATACCACCGCTCTAAAATCATTCAGCGTCGGTCGACCAAGAATGACGTTGTAGGCTAAAGGCGTATCTACCACAATGAAATTGGTCATCTGTGTCCTCTTCAGCGGTTCTTCCCGAGCAAGACAGCCAAGCGTAGTTGGCCAATCGGCAATACTCCATTGCCGGTGAACCCATAGAGTGGAGTCGTCATGGGCAGTAAGTCGCTCCGATCGATTTGCAGCTAGTCAAATGCTTTCTTAAAGATGATGTTTACAGATCTTCCTGTGTCAACAAAGGTACGGTGAATAACGTAATTAGCTATTACCGCTCGGATAATCAGGGCATCGTCATGGGGGATCTCTACCCCCTCCAAATCCTTCAGACCGAAGCTGATCTCAGGTCCCTCGGCCTTTTCCTTGCTGCAGCCGACTGCATGAATTTAAAGCCGCTGAGCGTGCAACTTTCTCACCTTATTGGAATCACCGTCGATCGGCCTTCCGGCAATCATTCCTATCTCTCCCCCGAGCGGTGTTACTCCTATTTTCTTCCTCCCGAGTCGAGGGTCATCTTCATTAGGCCTGCTCCCGAACTGGACTCAGATTGATTCATTGTTAAGCTGGATTGCGACGTGGTTCGACCTCTGACCTTTCGCCTTCCCTCCGCCCAGCTGATTGATGCCTATATCTCTGATAGGGCGACGGTGTTTGATGATACCACCTTCTCAGGGCCAATCTATTAGCCAGGTAATAGTCCTGGGCATTATGAGTCGCCGACTGATGGAAGGAGCAAAACATCGACATTCATATTTTGCCCTTGGAGGTGCTTGGGCGTCCAGATCCAACGTGTTGCACGGCATGCATCCTCGGCTCATGTTGTGATTGAGTTCCTCTCGATCAGGGCCCTTTAGGAGGTTGGTGGTTGCTCGATTGATGCCGCTCAGACGTCGCCATTGGTTCAACATGTACCTCATTTTTCCTGACCGCCTAGGCTTCTTCTACATTGATGTATTCATTGGCCTTTTTCTGTAGATGGTTAAAGTTCTTCGGCGGCTTCCGGATGAGTGACCAGAAGAATTCTCCTTCAGCAAGCCCCTGAGTGAAAGAGTTTACTAATACATCCAAGGAGACCGCCGGAATGTCGATCGCCACATGATTGAAGCGCTGGATATATGTCCTTAAGGCCTTTCGCGGCCCTTGCTTCAATGAGAATAAGTTCACGCTCGTCTTCTGGTGGCGGTGATTGCTAGCAAAATGATTTAGGAAGGTCGCTCGGAAGTCTTTGAATCTATCTATCGAGCCGCTCGACAAACGCTTGAACCAGCGTTGCGCTGATCTAGACAACATGGTAAGGAAAACTCGACATTTTACCCCGTTTGTGTATTGGTGCAGTGTGGTCACGTTGTCAAACTTGGCTAAGTGTTCATCAGGGGCGGTCATCCCATTATATTCCACAATCGTCAATGGAGTGTAGTACTTTGGCAGAGGGTCATTTAGAATCCCCTTTGAAAACTATTGGTTGACTTGTTCGAGCGAGTCGTCCTCCCTGGGTTTCCTTTTTCTTGTGTTTCAAACGGGTGCCTCATCAGAGGATGATCCCCGATCTCTATCATCCTGACCTCTCCCTTTTGCATGGGTTAAAAACGACGCTCATCGTAGGGGGGTCGGTGCACGAGGTTCTTTCCCATAGGTGTCGATCGACCTCTTTCCATTCGGGTCTGGATTAGAAAGATGTTCCATTCGGTCTTCTCGTTCAGCCCGGTGACCCTCCGCGGAAGCTACAGGCTCCTATATTCTTCGTTTAATCGGTACCTATTGTTGTTGTTCCAATATTTCGCCACTTAAGCTTGTATTAATGCGTCGAGATCCTCTCGCGTCAGCATCACTATGGCGAGTCGTCCAGCGTCTTCCATCTTCTTGCTCGGATGCAGGCTACGTTCCCACAGACGATGATAAAATGATCCTGTCCGAGGGTACAAAGCTGGATAGCCGGGGAGGTGCCAGTTCCGCTGACTAGATGAACACCTCGTTCTCTACAAAACAAAACCAAAACCAGGGAAGGGGTCCCTAGCGTTGGTCCTCTGACGCTCAAGTCAGAAACAGAAACAGAAGAGGAAAATAGTAAGTACTCCGGATAAAGTTTTTTCATACCTGACATCCCCTTTTTATACATTTTTGGGTGACCTTCCATATTCTCTTGTTTAATGCTATTGATTATTGACAGAGGATGTCTTTGTCTTGTCTTCTTCCCATTCAATGATAGATAGAGTGTTTTATTTGGTTTTCTCCTTCCTTTATTAATTATCTGTTGTTTCCTCTCCTATCATTCTATCGATTCATTGTATATAATGCCAGCGTCCTTCTCCGAGCTAGACGGGTGCCCCGTTCGGCTTAGGCACCGGGTCCGCTTAACTTGTTTTCCTGTCGACCGAGTTAATCGTACTCGCTTACTCAGATAGGCGATCGGACAAGGGAACCTTCGATCGATCGATGAACCATTTGCCCACCGGATGTAGCTGAACCTCACTTACTTAGATTTTGTTACTCAGCCTCCGACCTCAAGCTCACTTTTATAAGAGTCATCGACGTTCGGTCGACTGATCGCTAGGTTCGGTCAACCGAACCAGCTCCCTTCCATCTTCGTTGAGAGCTGATGTTTATTCGGTCTTCAGCATTTAATGACATTAAAGTGTTCGGTCGACCGAACATAGATCCTTCCATGTTCGTCGAGATATGGAATTAATGCACCATTAAGTGATGATTGTTCGGTCAACTAATACCCTGGTTTGGTTGACCGATCAAATGCTCTTCCTTCTTTGCTTCTGCTTGATCTGGACTATGCTGAGTCATCAGGGTTCCGTCGACCGATCGTCTGGTTCGGTCGACCGATCAAGCTTTGATCAGACCCTGCTATGTTTTGGTCTGAACTGATATCTGCTCTGAGTTGGTCTTGCTCGGTCGATTGATCATCGGGTTCGGTCGACTGATCAAGCCGAACCTGCAAAATAGTGTTAGACAATAATCCTATAAAACATATATTAGCACAGTAGTAATGCATGAGTAATAATAATAGACAATTCAATTGTCTTGATCTCAACTTGGAAATCTTCCCGGTTTCTTCAGTTGGATCAGCGACCTTAGGTTGTTCCTTTCTGGAACACGATCTCACTATCGCTCCTCCAGTTGCTTACCTTAACCTACCTGCCAAACGTTGATCCTCCATATCTGTCTGGACTTTGTATACTCAATGTCTGATCGCCTAATCCACTAAGACTTTTCCTACAATACTACATTAGCCAATAGTAATAATAGTAATACAGAATACTAAGGTAAACCTAAACTTAGATTTACCGAGATCAGCTGGTCCGGTCAACCACACGCGGTCGATCAGAAACCATCTGATCAACCTTGCTTTGAGTTCACTCCTCCAAAACTTCTCAATACCTAAGGTTATCTCCCCCTAGGATTTTCACCATTTGGCTTCACTCACCAAAACCTAAGGTTACCACCTCTTAGGGTTTTCTCCACCTGGTTTCACTCACCAAAACTCAGTATTCGGCTACCCAGGGATCAGGTCCTCCAGACCTATCGAATCAACCTGGCTTCCATGATCTATCGAGATTTCCCTTGCCTCAGTATTCGACTACCCAGGGATCAGGTCTTCTAGACCTATCGAATCCACCTGACTTCCACGATCTATCGAGATTTCCCTTGCTTCAGTATTCGGCTACCCAGGGATCAGATCCTCCAGACCTATCGAATCCACTTGGCTTCCACGATCTACCAAGATTTCCCTTGCCTAGCCTGCAACTAGGACTTCCCTTGCCTAACCACAGTTAGGACTAGTCACTCGGTTGACTTTCCACCCTTGTCTAGCCATGACTAGGACTTCCCATGATCAAGCTCCATTAAACTTTCTTAAACATATTTGTCGGACATATTTGTCCCACCCTTGCATATGACCTTTTATAACTAACCGTTCTAAATTAATATCATAAAGAGAAGATGCATGACATAATATATAACAGATAAATATGTATGATCATGATAAGTCAATAAATTCAAAGAATTCATATTATTATTATTTTATTATTATTATTATTATAGTTGTTTACTTATTATTATTATTATTATTATAGTTGTTTTATTATTATTTACTTTTATTATTATTATTATTATTATCATTATTATTATTATTATAATAGTTGTTTTATTATTGTTATTATTATTTACTTTTATTATTATTATTATTATTATTATTATTATTGATTTGTTTCATAATTAAAGGGTACATGATTATAATTATATTTGTGGAAGTTTTGTTTTAGAATTAGTTTTGATTTATAACTTAAATCTAGACTTGTGAGTTGATAAAATTATTAATAATATTTTCTAGTTTATCAATTTTATTTTTCAAGACATTATTTTATTTTTCTAGTTTTCTAAAATTTGATTTTGTATTTAATTTATAGTTTAGTTTCTTAGTTTTATTTTCTAAATTTTTAGTTACATTTTTTTATTGTTAGTTAATTTTAGATCATTATTATTTTAATTTAAATTCAAATTATCTTTGAATAAATAAATTTTGATTAACTAGATTTAAGTCTTGATTAATGTTTGAGTTGATTTGATCAATTTTAGTTATATTTGAATTAATTAAGTTTTTATTAATTAAATTAGTTTTGTTAAGTAATATAGGATTTTCATGCTTTTTTAAATTCATAATACAATTTAAACAAGAAAAATCTAAAGCATACAAATTTTCATGTAATTTAAATTTATTTACCTTAATTGCCCCCTGGATCCTTGGATCTTCTTTCCGAGCATTGAGATTTGTAGTGTCCCATCTTTTTGCACTTGAAACATTCAATGTGGTCCTTCGTTTTCCGGACTCTAGGTATTAGTTCCTCCTTTGCCTCCGGTAGTGCAAATCGATTTTTTGGACATTTACTTTTGTAATGCCCTTTTTCTCTGTAATTAAAACATATTATGTGTTCTTTAAATTTTATATTTACAATATTACCTTAAATCCTCATTAGGATTCTCCCCCTTGACCATTGCCATCTCGGATTCAGGCTCGAACATTTGGTCGGACTCAGGATCGAATCCATCTGCCTCGACGATTAGTGCCATGAAGTTGATTTGATCTTGATCTTCTAAATTTGTCTCTAAGGATAGCTCTCTGGATTCATACTCAGATTTGAATTCACTTTCACCTTGATCTTCTAATCTCAACCGAGTCTCGTGAAACTCAATCAATTTGGTTCACATCTTGAATGCATTCTTGTAACCTTCTAATTGATACAAAACTTTATTAGGCAAAACACTAATTAATATGTTTATTACCTTTGGTTTGCTTCTGAGTTTTGAGAAGATGGTCTCAGTACAATCCAGTTGTCGAAATTGTTGCTACCAACGAAGCATTCCATCATTTGCCTCGAGGAATTGAAATAGATTTTATCGTACAGTAGAGGTTCATAGATGCTTCTTCCTTCTCGATAGGATGTCAACATTTTTGCAAGAAAAGAAATAGAAAATAAATTTCCAAGACTTTCGTCTTGGGTTTAGTAGTAAGGGATAAGAAATTAAAAAAATATTACTTGAGAATTAAGAGACGACGCTTTTAAAGAAAAAGAAAAAGTTTTTTAAAATTACTCCAAAAATGATAAAGTAATTTCAGAGCTATCAAACTCTGATACCAATTGTAAGATCGAAAGAGTGCGATAGAGGGGGTGGATAGCGCACTTTTAAAAAACTTTTCTTTTAATCGTTTAAATCAAAGTCGTGCAACGGAAAGTAAAGAACAAGTTCGGTTACTTGGTTCAGAGCCTAGGTCGATTCTTACTCCAAAGCCCGCGATCCTTGATCGCACTATTGGACAATTCACTAAAACTCTTCTTTCCAAAAACCTCGGAAAGAAGCAGTGCATATAATATGCAAGAATATAAGATAATAACAACCTACTATCTTATGTGAGTTTAAGTGCAATGCAAGCTTTAAAATAAAAGTATACCGACACTTATATAGAAGATGAAGCTCGGTCGACACTTGAACGAAGTAGTTGCTTGCGTGAAGACGAGTTGTAGAGCAGTAGCACGAACAGCAGCAGCTAGCACAGAGATGAACATCGAACCAAACAGATTTTGTTACTTAGCCTCCGACCTCGAGCTCACTTTTATAAGAGTCATTGATGTTCGGTAGACCGATCCCTAGGTTTGGTCGATCGAACCAGCTCCCTTCCATCTTCGCTGAGATCTGATGCTGATTCGATCTTCGGCATTTAATGACATTAAAGTGTTCGGTCGATCGATCACTTTTTTTGGTCGACTGAACAAAGATCCTTCCCTATTCGCCGAGATCTGGAATTAATGCGCCATTAAGTGATGATTGTTCGGTTGACCGATACCCTGGTTCGGTTGACCGATCAATCGCTCTTCCTTCTTTGCTTCTGCTCGATCTGGATTGTGCTGAGTCATCAGGGTTCAATCAATCGATCTTCTAGTTCGGTCGATCGGTCAAGTTTTGATCGAACCCTGCTCTATTTTGGTCTGAACTGATATCTGCTCCGAGTTGGCCTTGTTCGGTCGACCGATCATCGGGTTTGGTTGACCAATCAAGCCGAGCCTTCAAAACAGTGTTAGATAATAATGCTGCAAAACAGATATTAGCACAATAATAATGCATGAGTAATAATAATAGACAATTCAACTGTCTTGATCTCAACTTGAAAATCTTCTTGGTTTCTTCAGTTGGATCAGCGACCTTAGGTTGTTCCTTTCAGGAACACGACCTCACTGTCGCTCCTCCAGTTGATACCTCAACCTACCTGCCAAACATTGATCCTCCAGATCTGTTTGGACTTTGCCTGCTCAGTGTCTAATCACCTTATTCACTAAGACTTTTCCTGCAATACTACATTAGCCAATAGTAATAATAGTAATACAAAATACTACGGTAAACCTAAACTTAGATTTACCGAGATCAGTTGGTTCGGTCGACCGCGTGCGGTCGATCGAAAACTATCTGATCAATTTTGCTTTGAGTTCACTCCTCCAAAACTTCTCACTACCTAAGGTTATCTTCCCCTAGGATTTTCACCATCTGGTTTCACTCACTAGAACCTAAGGTAACCACCCCCTAGGGTTTTCTCCACCTGGCTTCACTCACCAAGATTCAGTATTCAGCTACATAGGGATCATGTCCTCCAGACCTATCGAATCCACCTGACTTCCATGATCTACCGAGATTTCTCTTATCTCAGTATTCGGCTACCCAAGAATCAGGTCCTCTAGACCTATCGAATCCACCTGACTTCCACAATCTACCGAGATTTCCCTTGCCTCAGTATTCAGCTACCCAGGGATCAAGTCCTCCAAACCTATCGAATCCACCTGGCTTCCATGATTTACTGAGATTTTCTTTGCCTAGCCTATAACTAGGACTTCACTTGCCCAACCGCAGTTAGGACTAGTCACTCGGTTAACTTCCCACCCTTGTCTAGCCACGACTAGAACTTTCCATGATCAAGTTCCATTAAACTTACTTAAACATATTTGTCGGACTTTAAAACCTTGGAGGTCGATTGCACCAACATTATATCGTTCTGAGCACTCTAGGTTTATCTGTCGATTTTGACTAAAATTGACTGATGAACCTAGAGAGCTCAGAATGATATGGAACTTGATCACATGTGTTTGTCTAGCTCTCTTAATTATATTCATGCACTCAAATATCAATTTGACATACTATATTAAAAATAATATTTTTTAAATTTAAATTAATTATTTAAATAAAAATAATAATCAATTGATATAGTATAACAATCGATTTGGAATTTTTGATGCAAACGTAAATAGGTGATTTGAATATTTCAATAATTTAGATGGTGGTTTAATAATTTACCGACAAATAACATCTTTGTTACGGGATTCGGTTGGAAAACTTATTATATATTAATTAACAATTATCTACTATTATAAATTGATAATACTTGTTTCAATCTGGTAAATTAATGAATTCTAAATTCTAATAATGGAGGGCCTAAAATGAAACTTTGACGCGCCTCTATTGTATCTGCTTGGCCGAAGCCGAAGCCGAAGCCGGTTACCCGAGATTCGGCCCACCACAATAGATACACCACATGGGTCGACGTGGTTTGACGATGCAGCGGGTCCCACGCGACGACCACTTAGGAGGATCTGCTGCAAATCAACATGCTAGCCTACACTGCTAAACTGCTTTATTTTTTTAAAAAAAATCTTATTTTTATTGTTTTATATTTTAAAATATTAAAGAACGCTGCATAATTTTGCATAAAAATACCTTTTTATAAAATTATTCCAATAATGTTATAATAAATTTAGCTAAATTTATGTAATATTGGTCCCAATTACATTAATATTAAACAAAAGTAAAATAATATTAGTTTTTATTAAATAATATTAGCACTTATTTTTTAATGATTTCTCATCGACATAACAATATTTAATTTAACGTAAAATAATATTAAGTTTCATTAACGAAATAGACTTCCATGAGATTCCTCGATGCTGACAGTTTGGGCCTTGAGGTTGGCCCAATAAGGGCCGCCAATTTAGCCCGGACCGAACCGTATCAACTCATCTGTATCGCTCGCGTCGATCATGGAAGCCGCCGTCCGCTTCCTCCACTTCCCTTCCACCGTCGCCGGCGTTGCCGCTCCCCCTCGCCTGAAACCTCGATCCCTCCCGTCCCTCCGTCGTCACCTAAATCAGGAGTTTCCTTCCTCCGCCGTCTCCGTCTTCCGTCCATTCCCCTTCCACCTCTCTCTCAGGCCTTACCACAAACACCTTGCGCCCTCTCCCAAAGCCCTCTCCCTCCCTCTTCCTCTTCCCCCACTCGATGTCGACCGAATCACACCGCTCGCCGTCTGTAAGTGGTCCGCCGTGCTCGCCCTCGCTCTCGTCGTGACCAAGAAGACCATCGGTCTCCTCCTCGACCCTTTCTTCTGGACCTATTTCAGCTGGTCCTGGATCTTCTGGCCCTGGATCTCCGCCGTAGCCCTCGGCTTCTATGGCCTTCACTGCGCCCGGCTTCACTCTCTCGGCCTCGCCTCGCCCTTTCAGCAGATCGTCGTCGTTACCGCCGCCGTTGCCTGGCTCACCGTCGTGCCCCCGGCTCACTTCAATGGCTTCCTCGAGGGCTGGCCCATTTTGCTCTTCTTTGTCTATCAATATTTCTTCTTCTTCGAGTCGTCCGTTCGCCGGCGCCTCTATGGAGACCTCTACCCTCGCCCTCACGACTCCAAGTGGGACGTCCGCCTCCCCCGCCCCTTCCAGGTTGGCTTCTCCATCCTCGTCTTGGTTGGACACTGGCTTGCTGCGTATGAGGGGCCGGAGTTGCACTTAATCCCTGGTGGGTGGGCCAATGCTGGGATCTGGGTTCTCATCCTGATGACTTTATTCATGCGCTACCATTCTGTTCTTTATCTGGCCAAGTACTCGGAGAAGGTGGCGGTGCCAATGGAGGTGGTGCAGTTCGGCCCTTACAGGTGGGTGAGGCATCCCATATACGCTTCTACAATGCTTCTGTTCGCGGTGCATTGCATTACTTTGAGGGCACCGCTCAGCTTGCTGTTCCTTTGTGCCGTTTGTGCGGTTTACTATGGGCGGAAGGCGGATTTGGAGGAAGAGCTTATGTTGGAGTCCTTTGGGGAGAGGTATGAAAACTACATGAACAAGGTCAGATATAGGCTAATTCCATTTGTGTACTGAGTTCTTATGATCTTTGGTCGGTCTGCTACAAAGTTGATATTTTGCCATTTTTTTGGTGAATTTTGGTGTGTAGTAGATGAAAGAGAGAATGTTTGACTCTTCGGTTGATCAATATGTACTACAAAAAAAAGAACCTTTGTCCTTCCTTTGTACTTGGGAACATGGAATGACCTTCAAAAAGCTATTGAATTTATCAGTTCTTGTCTTTAGTTTTGGAGGGTTTGTAATTTATAAACACAAATATATCTGAGCTTTGGCAATTTAGCCATTTTTTTGTTCCTACTTAGACTAAACTTAGGTTCTAGTAGGGTTTAGTGAATCTTTATTCCTCATATGCTATGGGCACCTATTGAGATTTGAAAGTGTTTAAAATGTCATGATATATTTTGGATTACTAAATTGTTTGATTATTTTTAAAATTAAAAAAAATGTCTGAGAATTGAAGAGTTTTCTTAATATTCCTTTATAAGAATATAAGTGACATGAGTAACATTGTAAACGTTTGAGAAAGGTTGATTGAGAGGAGGATAAGCATTGAATCAGATTTATTTGAAAAAAATAATAAGTTCATACCATTTATTTAACAAGATATTTATGGCTAAACATTGGTAACAAGGACGATTGGGAGGAAAAAGAGTAAGGATTTAAATATCATCTTTTACTGATAGAAAATTTTTATCACAGAGCTCCTAGAAAATTAACATGGTGGATCTAAAAGAAGACAGTGGAGTAGCAGAGTTGAGGATAATAAGATAAATGCATGGAGTGGCAATGAAAAAATAATTTATTTTTTTATTAAGGAATAGCTAGATTAACTCTGGTAGAAGATTAAATCAGTGAATGTATCATTAAATGGTATAATAATTCAATTATTCAAATGATGTATATTGTAATTCATAGAAGCGTATTATTCATTTACTGAATTCTTCAAAGTTATATCACATTCTGACATATCTGATACCCAATTTCGATGTATATTAGTCTATTTTGTAACTGACAGAATGCTAGAAAGTATACTATAATCGAGATTAGAAGAATTATGGCTCTAACTGACAGAATGCTTGAAAGCATATGTGAATCAAGGTAAGAAGAGTTATGGCTCCATGTAGAGATTGAAGACGACGGGGATATTCTTCTGATGAAAAATTGTACTTGTATGGATAATTGGTTAGATTTCATGGCTTCCTCACCAGCAAGGGTACAACATCCTCTAGCAACTCTTCAGATATATGCATGACACCCTCCAAGAATGTCTGCATATTGTCATCTGCAATGTGAGTACTCTTAGCTAGCAGTTTCCTTCTTGTTTCATCTGCTTCAGGCCAAGGTTGTTGTGTCACCAAGATCAGGGGTCTTAACACTGTAGATTCCTTTGAAGCATAATCTGGACCATCTGCAAGAATACCTGTCATTTGGACTTTTGGCTTCTTCACAATGCAACTCCCCACATTAAAATATTCTTGGGCCTTAGGTTCCTAATGTGAGGTATAATGCAGGTGGAGACCTTCATAGGTCACTTGTAACATCTCTCGATTTTCCAACTACTTCTCTACTTGCTTCTTGGCATTACAACATGGGTTGGTGCATTATAGTAACTCCTGTAAGCTGCCAAGAAAGGAAAATAGTTTTTTGTTTTTCTTTTTGCTTTCTCTTTAATATGAAGCTAATTGTCCCATATTATCAGTTATCGAACTTAAGGTTGGATGAGCTTTTTATAGTGATCATACCATGTTAGTCCGAGGCCCCAACTCTTTGGTGTGGCTATAGTAATATTCAAATTGCATGAATTTTCTTTGTGTCTCCTTTCCTGTGCACATTTAACTCTAACCAATTTAATTTGTCTAACACTGGAATTTATTTGTCCATGAACAATGTCTATACCATGTCACTATTTTCTATTATTTAATATTTATGGAAGCGACACCTAGCTACTAGCAGTTTCTTATAGTATGCTTGTAAAAAGTTTATTTCAATTATTTATTTTCTTACTAGTAAAATATAAACTTGCCTTTGTTGTGGAATTAGTGATTTCGTTTAAATGGTCGTCCAATGTTGGTGTAAAATCTAGGCGAAAGGAAATCAAACGTCCTGAAGAGGGTGGTTGGTTTCTTGTTATAGGTGACATAAGATCATGTAATAACTGAAGAAGACTTGTATCGTTTTGGAACCTTAATGAGTTTTGGCAATGGGGATAAGTTTGCTGATACATTAATGTTAGGGCTTCTAGGCAAAGCTCAGTATGATTTTGGAAAATTAGTAAGTTTATTGTAGGGGCATATCTGTCAATATGCCATTCATGAGTTAAGGCTTGTAAGAAAATTTCTGATACATGGATTTTTGGTGGGAACATACTATGGCATTCATGAGCGGAGGCTTGTAAGAAGAATCCTTATACACCAGTTCTTGGCGAGGATATGTTTGTCAATCTGGCAACGGTTTAGGCTTGTAACAAGAAGCCTTTATATTTTTGGAGATTTAGCAAGTATATGGTAGGGATATGTTTATTGATATGACAATGGTGATACAACAATTGTAAGAGTGAGTTGAACCTCGACGTTGGAGTTGATCGGCATCGACCTCTGTAAGGAACTAGAGCGCTAAACACGCTTATGCGCAGCGGAAATCATCTAGTTTCTTCCAGGAGATCCATGCAAAGGGAAAGAAAAATATACTAAGTTTTTCATAAGATTATAAGAGGTTATACCTTTGGTGCGTGCACACGATCTCCCGACAGTTCGGATCACAGCACGATCTCACGTTCGCGCCTCTACGGTATCCACATGAACAAGCGTTCGTTTGTCTCACAAACTCACAAAATGGAGATAGGTTGTGCTAGCAATCTAGAGAAAGGATTTCGGCCAAGAGAGGAGAAGAGAAAGGAGAATGAAGAACTAACTCAAAAAATGAAGAGAAATTGCTTAAATATTTTCATCCAATGAAAACACTTAATAAACATTAATAGCCTTAATGAGCATTTACACTCCATTAAGGACTACACTTGAAACTCCTCGTTTCAAATTCAATTTCGAAAATTGAATGAAATGAATCATTAAATTTCGAAATTCAATAAATCTCTCCATTAATCCTCACTTGAGTCTAACTCAAGTCTAATTCACTTGAGTCTAACTCAGTCTAATTCAATCGAGTTTTACTCAATTAATCTCATGCAATTTCAAATTCAATGAATCACATTTCATTAATTTGATTTGACTCCTTGAGTCTAGTTTGAATTGGACTTAATCCAACAAGTAGATCCAATTGAGTCTAACTCAATAAGTCCAATTCGGATAAGACTTAATCCAATGATTCATCATATGAACTCATCTCCAAATCTACTTGTTCTTTGTGTGTGACCCAATAGGTTCTCGTAACGTTGGCAATGTACCCAAATCAACATTTAGATACATAAGCAATGAGTGATATCTAGCAAAACATCATTGCTACCCAAGTGACGAAAAAGTCGAGATCGAACCTAACTTGTCCGTGACTATTATCTTGTATGACTTTGTCCCTCTATTCTTGATATCTAGATTGATCAATGAGGCATAGACCGTGTCATCCTCTTATCAACCTTTGTGTTTCTTGATCTCTAAGTAGACACACTCAATCAAATAAGCTCAATATTTCATATTGACATGGTCATGCTTTCTTGTGTCCTACTAATCAAGGGGGCTACAGATATCGCTTCCGTCATATAGAAGGGATAGATTCCATCTACATCACTCACATCCCTCCGCATAATTCATTGCATACCCAGTGATCGACTGTATTACCCACCTTGTTACAGGTGACGTTTGTCGATACTAAAGTTCACAATTTCTTATATAGGGAACCGTAGCGACTTCTGGTCTAAGGACTATTCATACCAATAGTCATATGAGAATGTTTATGACACTCATATAACGATCTATGAAACATTCTCATTGCGGGTCATTCAGTATATATTCTCTAATATATATCCATGTGTCAACCTGATATCTCATATCCATAACTTGTGAGATTAAGTCATCCGTTGACCTACATGTTAGTCTCAACGCATTAATATTGTCCTTGTATATTAATGCTCGACTAGGAATAGTCAAGAGTAGTGTTCTATATATATCTACAATATCTCACTATCAATTTAACCAATTGATATGCTGTAGATAAGAACTTACTACCCAAGGACATTATTATACTTATTCAATCGGCACTGAACTGAAATAAATATAATAACCAACTTTGTCTTTTATTAATAATGATATATGATACAAAATGAGTCTTTTACAATCGTCTCATAATTGGTACTAAAGCTAATACTAACAACCTCATCCTACCTATCTCCATCATATCATGAACGACATTGTCCCACCATCAATGGCTGATGATACTCCTCCCAACTATCAACATTGATGTCCCGATGATCATTTGTCCATCATCTCACCTCCAGAGGACACTGATGTCCTAATTGGTGTTGGATTTCCGATCGTCCTAGTCAACTTCTAACCACTATTGATTTTCCCATTGGGCATTCACGATAATGTCTCATGGACATGGTATGATTAGAAAATCATTAGCAGTAAGAAGTCGACTGGGATGATAGGAAAATCACCAATGACGATCATCAACATCCCAAAGAGATGGGGCAATGGGAAAATGATGACCCAGTTGAGATATCAATGTCAACATCTGGGGGAGGGAAATCATCAACCACCGAGGTGGGAAGACACTGTCCATGTTGATGGCAACCGGTGGGACAAAGGCAGTGCCAAAATCAACTCTGTTGCAAAAGTTTATGCTAGGCTCGTACGAAGAAACCTTGTATAGTTTTTGAGTAGGGAGTTTATGGTGGGGGCCTGTTTGTAAGTAAATATGGCAGTAGCGAGCAAAGGTTATCCGAATTGATTCTGTGAAAATTGCTAAAATAAAGATTGGTCTTTAAATATAATTAGATGCCTTTGTGGCCTCTAATTAAGTCATAAAACTGGAGCATAGTTAAAAGGTTCTCTGTTTATGGTCGCATGTGCAATAAGCTATAAGAACTGATCACTTAGCCCTGGTTTATAAATTAGAGAAATATTATAATCTACTATAGGTGGTAGTGTATTTTCATGGATCTTTCTCTGAATTTTTTGGGCTTATGATTTCTCTCTACACTGAAAGAAACAAATTGTAAGAATATTTATATATATTCTCTCCTTCAACATATATATGCAAGGGTTTCCTCAGAGTTTGAGATATTATAGTATTTCTTAATTGAAAAAACAAATAATATCCATCTCTTTTGCAATGCAATGCAATTTAATTCTATAGATCCTTACTCTTGTGCAGTCTCTTTACTGACTATTCTTTTGGTTTATCAAAAATTTGGATGAGGTAAATGGCAAAACCCTGGACAGCATGAAGTATTGCGACAACACTGCTTTCAACATCCTAATGAAAGATCTATTGGGAACGAGTTAAATTCTTGATGGACTTCTGGCAGTACTTTCTCCACATGTAACCATCATCAGCTATTCTGCAAAGCTTCATCCGATTCTTCGACTTCCCTAAGCTCCTCTCTGGTGCAGACAACCTGCAGAGGTTTCATTTTTCTAGGACACAGATTAAGCTCAAAGTGGAAACACATCAAATTCAAGAGATCTTCACCGAGGTGGAATCGAATGCTTGGTCTGAAAGGTTGCGGACTTTCTATGTATTCTGCAGCCTCTTTGACGTAGAGGATGACTCTGTTTGTTTGGAAGTTCTGATTCATGTGTGGTTCAGATACTTCAGTGACGAAGGAAACAAGAAAGAAACTTGGAAGTTTGTCCGAGGCACGAGAATTCGCAGTATGAACTCTCTGTTTCGATAATGTCGTGTGCAAATTTTGTTGGTTAAAATGAGCCAATTCGAGTGGACAGACAAGTTTATCATCGGAATTTAGGCCAAAGAATGTGGGATAAAACATGGGGCATGCCAAACTGCCATAATATTTGTAAACCTAGTTATACCTAGTTATTAACACCTAATTCATATAAATTGAGAAAGTTAGAAGGTATTTCGATGATTTTAAAATGGGAGTAAGAAGATATTTTGACAAGACAATACACTGTAAGGGTGAAACGAAATTTCTCCTTGAAAGGTAAAGAAACCTTGAGACTACACTTGGTTTGATATCATATCCTAGCAAATGAATTTTAAAGTCCATTTAGTTACACTAATGTCCTTAAAAATGTATAAAGTATTGTGGTTATACGTCCAAATTACAAGAAAAATAATATCATCATATACTTAGAAGTAATCAAAACGGTGGAGAACCTTATTGATCATCAAAACAAATATTAAGTCGCAAACTAGCAATATTACATAACAAGATTGTGCAGATCTGAGAAGTAATAAACCAAAGCAAAGCTAGCCGGATTAATTTGGCCTTGGAGTAGCCCATTCAACTCTTAGAATAAGGTTGTCATAGCCATAGCCATTAAGCTTGTTGATAGCTCTCTCAGCGTCTTCCCGGTTGACAAAGTTGACGAAGCCAAATCCTCGGCTGACCCCAGTCTTCTGGTCGACGGCAACATAGACTCGAGTCACAGGGCCAAAAGTTCGGAACAGTTCCAACAAGTCAGGTTCACGGGTGTCTTCTGAGAGATTGGTTACACGAACTGAGTTCTCATCGTTGCGGCGCCTCATCTCTGTCCCACGATTCTCTGCACCAGCTCTCAAGCTAGGTGGCACATATGTGTTCTTGCCAGTGCCAGCAGCTGAGGCTGCAGCTTCAGCACCAGGGGGCTTGTCAACGAAGGCATCAGTCGATGGAGCCAGATCCTTGTATGGACATTTGGATGTCCAGTGGTCACCCTTCTTGCCACAAGTTCTGCAAACCATGAGGACAGCACCAGCTTTGCCCATGGCAGCAAATGGATCGCCAGCAGCCTTTGGCTCCTCTGCTTTGCTGCCTATTAAGGATGAAGATAAACATAAAAACAAAGAGGATTATAAAGAAAAAACATGTAAAATAGAATGTTTTAAATCCGTAATTTTCAATCTACCCTAATACTGCTGACATGAAAACAATTAAAATAATTGATTATTACACAAATTATACAACAATATATGTTTGAAAAATATTCATTTTCATAAAGTTAGCCAATGCAACCATGTGACCCATAAACTCCTGTTGATGTACAAGCAACTAACCTCCAATAAAAAAAATAACAAAAGTGATGTTCATATCATTCTATAGGCACAGGGATGGGAGAAACAAGATCATATATGATGGGTGTCGTGATCACAATGCGCCACATTGTGCTAGGTTATATATGCCAACACTAGCTCCTAATAGAAAGGAAAAGAAACACTGCATCAAATAAATGTGGAGTCATAAGATACTTGTTATAATCATATTTTAAGTTATACTGCTTTACTAGATTAACAGCAAAATTCAGGTAGTAATGTTCTTTCTGAATTAATGAATGCTCATCTCTCCAAGGTAACACAAATTGCTAATTGATAATCACATAAGTTGCTTTCTATTACGATTCCTTTGGACAAACATGATAAGTAGCACACCTAAGTATAAAAGATTCCATTAGTAAACAAGAAAAATTAGAATGTTCTTGTAATCTGTAGAGTTAGAAAATCTCATCAAGAAAATGGAGGTTTAATATTTGGCACTTTTTGATCATAGTGCATCTCATAACAACCATTGATCACTAAGGGGAATATCATTAGCATGTCAATAAGGTTGTGTCGCTGTGAATAAAAGAGGTTAGCTTTCTCACTACCACAATGCTTGCAACCATTGATCATAGTGCATCTCATAACAACCATTGATCACTAAGGGGAATATCATTAGCATGTCAATAAGGCTGTGTCGCTGTGAATAAAAGAGGTTAGCTTTCTCACGACCACAATGCTTGCAAACTAAGACTTTTTCTATGACCAACTTTACTACTTGCCGATGCTGACTATGTGCATGCTTCTGATGACATCAAACAAAAAACATCAGAATGCTAATTCAATATTTTCTAGAACACATTTCTTTACTTGCTTATACCTAAAAAAACAAAATTTGTAAACAAAATATGCTTCTAGGTTTTTTTATTCAGACGCAGTTGTCATTACTTTAATATGAAAGTCATTGCAAATGATAAGCCGCATAACAAAATGTCAAAAAAATAAAGCTTATGATGATCAAGAATACACCATTCAAAAAACGACCCAACAACAACTAGAAAGTATATTACATAGTGGAGTATTTCTCTAGGTTTTAGATCCTGCTCATTACTTTTTCTGTTTTAATTTATGGAGAATTCCTAAAGATGCAAACTTGCATCGCAGATCCAGAAAATCAGCAACATCCTGCGCAACAATGATCAATGTACACAAAGGATCGAGCTAAAGCGATTAAAAATTAGGATGAAAATAAGCATATAGCATATCGCCGATAGGAATACAACTCAACCCACAAATGATCTCTTTGTCTTCGGAAAAAAAAAAACTAGGGTTTCCTACAGTGTAAGCGTGATTAAGCATACAAATACGACAAGTCGACATCTAAAGCGATTAAAAATAAAGACGAGGACGAGAGGAGAGCGGATCGAACCAGGAGCCCGGGGCCGCTCGAGGATAATCTCCTCGGTGGAAACCATAGTGAGGCGAGCACCGGCGTCCTCGTGGGCAGCGTCTCCGAACTTGGGCCACGACCGGCGCTCGATCGCGCGCTTGCTGAGGCGGGCGCGGGTAAGCTTGCGGACGCGCGTCGTCGTCGTGACCTTGACCTTGTTGCCTGCATCGTCGAACCGGTACTCGATCACCTTCTTCACCCCGTTCTCGTCCGGTCCGATCACCACCCGCGGCGGAAGCAGGAAATCGAGGTCCTCAGCGTCGTCCTCGAGCTCCCCCCAGCGCAGCTTCCCCATGTCCACCGCCATTCTTCTCTCTCTCTCCGCCCCTATGCGTTAAGCGGCTTCTAACCTAAACTCCCAGGATCTCTAACGCTTATATAGTGTTGACGTGGTCAAGTATTTTTTTCGTTAATGGGCCGAACCACTCAAAGTTTATTGGGTTGTCAAGAACCTTTTATTAGGCCTTTAATATCAGAATGACTGCATTCAGTCCGGTCCGGTCTAGTTAATCAAAATGTATAAAGAAAAAAAATGTTAAATCTTTAAAAGTAAGATTTTTATGTTTTTTATATTCCACATCATTATCTTAAATATCTCACTCTTCTATCAACTATAAAAACTTTCCTACAATTTTCTCTACCATTCACATATCTTTTAAAAAAACTCAATTATTTATTAATATCACATATCTTAATTTATATTTAAGAATATATATATATCCAATAATTTGTTGGAAACTATTATTGAAAATTTATAAATAAAAAAATACAACATTAAATAATGAATTATTATAAATAATTTATAAAAATTAATCTTTTACTAATTTCATTCGTAGCATGTCTAACTATACTCAACCAAGTCAGGTTGAAGTTGATAATGTACTTAATTATCACGTAGTTTGCAGTTATGTATTCTTGAAACTCTTGGATAGAATCTTAAAATATATATGTCGGAGGATCTCATTTATCATTCAACCAATTGATTATTGCATTCCTTTCATTCTCAATAATCATATTGTGTAAAATAATACACAACGAGATTGGAACACCATAAATGCTTACTCAATGTCCTTTCTTACTGCTTATTGTCTTTGCTTAAACATCTTTTTCTTAGAATCCTGGGGGCACGGGACACTTGACGAAAGTAGCATATTCTGGATAAATTCCATCAGTTAAATAGTACTTTTTTTATATATTGTGTGTATTTACTATAAAATTAACCTTTGGTGTGTTTTCTTATAAAACATTGTTGAACAAAAATAATTCATTAAGCTTATTGATATCATTATGTGACCTTGTGATCCTAAAAGAAGCGTAACATATTCATAAGTTTGCATATGCAACCATTTCAAATACAATTATTAGGACCCCATGATCGTTTGGAGTAAATTAGTCTTTCCAAGTGATAGGATAATTTTTCCATTTCCAATGTATACAATCAAAGTTACCCAACATGCTAAGGAAACCATGTATTTGTTTATGCATTTTAAGCAAACGTTGAATGTCAGAAACATTAGGTCTTCTTAAGTATTGCCACCTAAATCTTTAATCACACACAAATAGAAGTTGACTAAGCAATTTAGGGTAGTTGTTTCACTCATTCGTAGGTACTCATCACAAATGTCAGTAGGGGATCCATACATCAATTGATGAATAGTGATCATACTTTTTTGAAAGGGTGACAAATCATGTCTTCCCAGTGCATTAACCCTTCATTCAAAATATTCTCCTCGTTTTAAGAAACTCATATAATACAAATAACATTAATATGGATAAAAATAAATTACATAAATGAAATAAAAATAAAAATAAAAAGTTTTATAAAGATCATATTAAAAACATCCACTACATATCATATATGGGATTATCACAATTTTTTTGTCCCCGGGGTCATGGTGTCGCGGTAGGACATCCTGGCCCAGCTACGGTGTATTTACAAAAAATTTTCCTCCAAATGGGGGCGTAATCAAAGGATGCTGGGCTTCTGGGCTGGCCACCGCGTGCGCTTCCCGATTTATCCTGGTGGCCGGTGGGAAACTTTCATGGGACCGGACCAGTCACCCTCAGAGATAGTCAATGAGACTAACTGAGATTATCATTTTTATTTTTTTTTCTTTTTAATACTTTCACAAAATTTAGAATGCAACTTAAGTCAATCTTCTATCTTCCTACTAGTATCCTTCATTGTCATGTTGTACTTTTGCATCTCAATTCGCTCTCTTTGTAATTCTTCCATTTCTTGCCATTTATTATCGAATTTTGGATTTATCCTTCCTTTGTGTTGTCTTTTGCCTCATTGAATGAGTATGGACTTTACAATCATCCATGTCGATAGGAGCATCCGAATTGAATGAGGATGTGTGCCCCCTTGATTATAAGGTCTTGGATTGTTTTTAAGCATAATGACTAACTTTTTGTAGAGCATATTTCTCACAATCTCTGATAACTCGCCACATATGTTCATAATTGAAGAACTTATTGTGATGATTTTCCTGTCATGTTTTATATGCTCTCATGAGCACATCCTCATCGCTCCACCCTCTTTCATAGTGGCAAAAGACAAATACGTTCCACCCTCTTTCATAATATGTGTAAAAGTTATTGTATATCACTATAAATTCATTCACCATCAGATGGAGCTTATAGAAATATAATTTTAACCTCACCCAAAGTCGCTCCACAAATCAATCATGTTGATATTTGTTGTAGTAATCCGTGATTTGTTTCTAGAAAGTTTGTTCCTTTTAATTATTATCGATAATTGGATTGGTGCTAATAATTATCCATGACTTTGCAAGGTATATCTCTTCGTCTATTAACCACTTTGCTCGTTTGGTGGCATGCACACACAAACTTGCTTCATTACCCAACTCTAGAATCTCAAATGGTATTACTGATTCTTTGTCAATCCAAGATACGTTTATGCTAGCCCTCCTTAATCTGTCCCAGAGCATGAATAATGGTTGTGGAGAAGAAATTCTATAAGGAGGGGGTGACATTACAAATTGGCTTGCCATGATTACTAATATTCAAGAGGGTATATATTAAATGGAGGTCGAGAGACATTACTCAGATAAGCCAAAAAGTTTTGAGAACTTTAAAAATTTGGAGGAAATTATGGAATATATGAAACATTTAAAAATTTTTAGGGGTATTGCGTGGAAGTAGAAAATTGAGAATATTGAATATCTGGATGATTGTGTAAACTTTACGAAGTTGCATTTTTATAATTAAAAAAATTTCTAAAAGATCTATCAAAATTTTAGATTCATTTCGAAAGAATAAATGATGAAATAGATTATAAAGAAAAAAATAGAATGATTTGATTGGGCGTAGGATGAATACGTCCAAAAAAAAAAAATAAAGTGACAAGAAAATTTTCAAGACGCTCTAGATAGCTAAATCATATTATTTTTTTTTTTAACAATGAGTCCATCGTTTGTCAAAAGCCTGGTTCGAAATATCGAACTAGCCAAAGATTTCAAGAGAAAAAAACCTACCACAATGATGTATAAGTTTTTGATATGATTTTTAAAACGAAAAAAGTTTGAAAAAAAAGTGTCCATTAGAGATTAGAGATGCCCTTAGTGATTTAGATTATGATTTAATGGGTAAAATAGTTATTTTAACATTAAATAAAGCCTTTTTGTAATAAAAATATTTAGAGCAGTTTAATACTGATCAAATAACTTAGAAGAGGGATGAAATATCTAACTTGTCAAACTCAAATTCAAACAAAAACACAAAACAAAAAATTGACAAGAGAACAAAAGTGATTAAATTGTTTTCAAAGTTTGTGGTTTTAAAAATTAACTTTAATTGCTTTTTCCTCCTTGAGTGGGGGTAGGGTGGGGTTTCCCTACAAACCTAGAGTTAACCCCACCTAGTGACCTAGGCTTAATAATAGAGATGATGGGCATTGGGCACACCATGTAAAATAGTAACATAAAAGATGGGTCAATAATGGAATCTTATACTTTTTAAGATGCCCAAGTTGTGTACACGTTGATAAATTAAAAGGAGGCAAGTGAAAATTTGCCCTATTTTAGAAAATGGTGATTTGAGGAGTGATTTGAATAAATGAAAAAATAAATTTTAATTATCTTTTTTTAGAAATAACTAAATATTGGGAGGTTAAATGATCTGTTTAACAAATCTAATTGTACTTTTCTCCAAACTTAATGGAGCGATTCGCATATCTAAACCGGGTTTGGATTTCCAAAGATTCTTTCCTTTTATAGAAACCATGGCCCACTGCTCCTCGTGGCGCGATGCGGGAACTTAATAATTGGACCTTAATATGAAACCCTAAAAAAATGAAAATGGACAAATTCCTCGGTTCCCCTGTTCTCAAGTTGTCTCTTTGAATCGCCTGCGCAGTTCAATCTTTTACTGTTCCAGATCAAGAACACAAGGACAAATAGGGTGGTCTCATAGATCGAGGACCAGAAGTGATGCAAAGCGGAAAGAAATTTTGAGCTCCGTTCGTGTGTGAATGAGGGAGGAACAGTGGTTGGTTGGTTCGCTGAACAAAAGACAAGAACAATTAGGTCAGATCATTATTGTATTTGGTGTCATTGTTGGCTTCTGGGATTGATTGATGTGCGCCAATGGCAAAGGCGATGGGGAGCGATGGAGGGGTAAAAGGGTTGTTCCTCTTCTTTATAAAGCAACGAGGGGAGGCCGGTCGTAGCGGCAGGGTTCGCTTCTTCGTCTGTGTTCTTCCTCGATCGCAAAAGGGATGGAAAGCGATGGATCCGTAGATGCGCCACTTGGTTGCTGTTTTGTGCTCGTAAAGGTCGAATCTTTGGCCTCCGCCTCTTTATTTGCGTCGCTTTTCTTCCGTCGCTTTCGATCTTGTTTCTTCTTCTTGTTCATCGATTCGAATCGCTGGTTTCCGACGAGTTGTTGTTGTTGTTGTGGTGGTGGTGGTGGTTTAGGAAGGTTTTCCCTCGCGAGCTGGGAGTTTCCGCTAGGGTTTCGGGAGATGATGAGCAGATCGTGGGTGGATGTGCTTCCGAGTCTTTTCGTCGGCGAAGACGGCGGTGGTGCAAGCGGGAGCTGGACGCTGGAGGAGAACAAACTGTTCGAGGACGCCCTAGCTGAGTTCGACACCGACGTCCCGGACCGCTGGGAAAAGGTGGCGGCTTCGATCCCCGGGAAGACCGTGGGCGATGTGGTGAGCCATTACCGGGAGTTGGTCGACGACGTGAGCGACATCGAGGCCGGCCGCTTCCCCTGCCCTCCCTACTCCGGCGGGGCTTCGTCGTCGTTTACCTTGAATTGGGAGAACAGTCACGAACCCTACTGCAAGCGATCCGGCGTGAGAGGATCCGACCACGAGAGGAAGAAAGGAGTTCCCTGGACCGAAGAGGAGCACAGGTATGCTCATCTTCAACCTCTTTCCATCCTCGCCATGATTCTTCAATTTGTTGCCGACAAGCTGTTTGAATCAATGCTTCAACCTAATTTTGTTTAAAATCTTTCAGGTTGTTTTTGCTTGGCCTAAAGAAGTACGGCAAAGGAGATTGGAGGAACATCTCGCGCAATTTCGTGATCACCAGGACTCCCACACAAGTGGCCAGCCACGCACAAAAGTACTTCATCAGGCTCAACTCTGGCAGCAAAGACAAGAGGAGGTCGAGCATACATGACATTACTACCGTAGATTTGCCCGATAACCCTAGATTTCCCTCACCGTCATCTCAGCCATCTACTACCACAGCACCTACATTGTCGAGCCAGTACTCTGCTGTTGTCGATTCAGATCAGAATCAGCTCGGTGAAGTAGCCAGTTGTCCATCGGGGAATCAGTTTGTGCAGAATCAGCTCGGAGCAGTTTCATATGGCATGAAACTACAACACCAAAGTTCGCAGAAGAGATATTGTTGAGGATGACATCCTCTAACTAGATGCCTTGCCGGTGCAGGATTCTCAACGAGTGAATTCTTGGAATTAACAATCTGAATTCTTGAGACCAAATCAGGATTGCCAAAAATGCTACAAAGGTGGATGAGAACATTTATCCGATTATTGTGTCTTGTCTCGAAGCTGAAGATTATGATTCTTTTTATATCCATGGATCTATGCTGAGACTGCAACCTAAAATTCACAGCTCATGGATGAGAGATTGTTGAGAATTACATCCTCTAACCTTGCTGTCAAAGAGGATTTATGCCGAATGGATTTTCAGAATTAATCATAAGAATGCTTTGAGTTTGAATGAAATATTGAGATTTTCAGCACATAAATCCAACTTTTACCTACTTTTGTAGCCGAAGATGCTCTATATTGAATTTGAGCAACTCAATAGCTTGGTGAGTGGTGACACACACATCATGATTCATAAACATCAATTGACACTCCAGTTTAGTGATTTCATTGTGTGCCTTGAGATGAAGGAGCAATGCTATAAGCACATAAAAGTCTGCAATGGTCATTGCTCATTGACCAACCCTTACTTCTGGTCTTTGTGTTCTCTTCTTTATGTGTCTTCTCTTTGATAAAAGAGGAGATAGCTTCAGTTCATGGCTACTTGGATTTCAGTGGTTGAGTTCATTTTTCATTATGTTTCAAGATGTCTTGGAATGATTGCGTTGATCATGAGTTGTAGTTTTCATGGCAGCAAGATGCTTTAATGGTGATTCAATAAATGGAAGTGAGTCAAATCCAGCTCATTCTTTTGCTGAAATCTGTTGTGAGGCATGGTTGCTTCTGGTGTTCTATAGATATCTTTATGAGCAAAAATCAAAAGGGCAGTTTAGTGAATCGTCAAAAGGGGCGTCCTTTTTTGTTTTATGATCAAAAGGACGCTCTATACTTGGTTAATTTACACTTCTCTCCTTAATCTATTGTTCATCCAAGTTTGAATTGTTTTTTGATTCAAGGCTGGTTGAGGCGGGCGGGCAAGAAAATAAACCAATTCAATTAGGTTTTTGTGCTTTCAAATAATTCGAACCCTCCTTCAAACTCTCTTGTTCGTTCTTTACTGTCTTCACCGATTAACTCCTTGCCTTGCCTGTTTATCGTCATTCTATCTATGGTGTGTTCCCCCATGTCCGTGCTCATCTTCTATTATCTATCTTTTAACTGTCTGTTGCTGCCTCATTTTATTATTTTAGGTTTTAATGTCAGTTCAGTTCACTTTATCTTCCTCCATCTAAATATTGTTGTAGCAGATACAACATTGTAGAAGCTATAGAACCGTAGCTACTGTAACGTTCTGGTCTAGCCACATTGTAACAGCTACAATTTAATAGTTGCTACAATATTCTAGTCTAACCTACAACATTATGGTTAGCACATTGTAGCAACTACAATATGATAGATGCTACAACGTTCTGTTCTAACCACGTTGTAGCAGCTACAATTTCATAGCTACTCCAACGAATTGGTCTAACCATGTTGTAACAGATACAATTTAGTAACTATACAACGTTCTGGTCAGCGCGTTATAGTAGTTGTCAAATCATAGTTGTTACAGTGTTGTTAGACTAGAACATGCAATAGCTACCAAATCGTAGTTGCTAAAATGTGATCGTCAAAACAACGTGAAATATCATTTTATGGTTCGAAATTAATATTGTAATATATCACTAAGATATTAAGTATTTGTTTACAGAATTAAATGACGTCTAGTGCTTCAACCTCCCATAAAAGCTCTACTCTCGTGCATATCGTAAGAAAATATAATGAAAAAGTAGCATCAACTAGTTTAAGTCGTTCATATTATCACTACAACCAAATGACCGACAGATGGAGTTGATAAGTGGAAACTCATTTGCCCGAGCCTAGACATACCACATAAATCACATAATGCAAACATTAGAGGCTTTGTACAAAATATATTTGATAATTGGGACTATCATGTTAAGTGTTTCATCCTTCAAAATTAGAAGATTAGATATAACCTTGAAAAGACATTGCACTGATTCTAGAACTTCCAAACCATGTCGATGAATTCCTTTGCATTTAGATATTGCCGCCACCTCACTCTACATTTTATGGATCGAGGTTGTTTAAAGAATGAAGTAGAGAACAAACTAATCTACATCAGCAAACAGTCATCTCCTAAATCTATTTTTTTGTTTTATCAACTTGTTATTTTGTATTTTTTTTAAAATTTGCGTGTTATTTACTACTATCAGTAGTATATCTACATTACCAATAGAATCATTACTTGATTGTGTAGATAACTTTGAAAATTTAGATAAATATAATTGACGTAAGATTGTATATAACCCCACAAATTGAGGACGTTAGTATGATGCTCTCACAGAGGCCCAAGCCATTAGGCCTCGAGGGAAATCAAAGTCCAATGCTGAACAGATTTGCACACATACCAGTAGCATATCTACAATACCAGTATAATCACTACTTAATTGTGTAGATGATATTGAAAATTTAGATAGATATAATTAGTGTAAGATTGTATATAACCCCACAAGTGGAGGATGTTAGTATGATGCTCTCCCCACAAATTGATTCAATTAAAATTATAGCGGCGAATCCATATTATTCGTCGCTAACGTATGATTGATTAATAAATCCCGATCGATCAATAAATCGATTCAGGTTATTTATGCGAAAACAGAACCTCACTAATTGATTAATGGATTGATTGGGCATATTTTGAAATTATCGCATGTTGGTGATGAATTGATGTCATTTCGCCGCTAACCATTGCTATTTGCGACCAAACCAGCATTTACGTCGCTAATCACATGTTTGAGCGACGAGTTAGGTGTTTATCGTCGCAAACATTGGTTTTTTTTGCATTACGCGTGATACACTTTCGATACGAGGGTTTAGCGATGAGTTTCCTAATATCACCGCTAATCAATTTGGTTAGGGACAAATTTAGCTAAATTCGTTGATAACCCAGGTTTCTTTTTAAAAAGGGGTTTGTTTATTTAAAACTATACATAATACACACAAAATGCAGAAAATAACAAATATACAACATCCACAAATTTACAACTCTTGTGTTCACAACATAAACATTATCAAATTCACAACTTCAATAACAAGTCAAGTCTAGTTTATCAAGTTCATAACATATCAAGTTCATCAACATTATACAAAAGTTCATAACATTATCAAGTACATGTAGTTACCAAAAGTTCATAACATCACAATCTAAATTGAGAAGGATGAGGTGGAGCTGAGGGAATCATGGATCAAATGCCCCAGGTGCCAATCGGTTCAAAATTTCTTCAAACTTATCTTGTCTTGTTTTCATTTGTGCAACTCATTTTGGGTGTTTGTTAACTAAACTTGTGTGTTTGCTAACTCTTTCTCGATGGATGCCAGTTTTTCACGCAATGTTGTGTTACTTGATCTGGATGAAGTGACATCTGAAGAAGTTGACTAGCTTTGGTCCACCTCCAAATCCTCTAATGTATCCGGACCGAGTACTGAGGACCTAATTTAGTTCAACCGGTTTAAAATACCAAGTGATGATACAACATCCAAATGTTATGAAGATGAAACATAATCAAGTATGATGACATTGAGCATAAACTAATCTAGATTCTTAATATAGTGTTAGATATGGATGAGCATAAAGCTAAATCATGATCATGAACATAAAGAATAAGAAATCCGATCTTTTCTTTATGACTGATCGGTCTAAAAAAATAATGTGTTAATATTTTAATATCAAACAATATATGATAATTATAAAATTAGCACTTACACTATCATAACTATACTAAATGAATGATTTTGAACCTCCATGATGATTGTATGGCAGTTTGCCTCTATTTTCAACATTTGTTGAAAATCATTTCTACAATACAAAATTTTGTATAAATAAAACATTAGTTATATAACAAATAGTTAAATTGCTTCTTATATAAAAGGGCATTTGTTATAAAATGAGTTACTTGAAATGCCTATGATTCAAACAGAGTACACATATAGTCCCAATCTTCCTACGCCTCACAAAACTCGATCAACATATGTTGTCGGCGCTCAACAGGAGGAAGGTGCAATTGCTTCTTATAATGTGCATGCATTTTTGCTCTATTGTCTCTATACCTTGTACTCATTAACCGATCAGTTTCCTTTATAATCGACGATGAACCCTCCTCAAAACTAATATCAAAAGTAGCCTAAAAAAAATATTTTGCATTAGTAATAAAGGAGTGGTTTTAAAAATCTTCAAATTACTTGTACTTACTGATAATCGATCGTATATCATCCTTTTATTATCAGCGAGCACGTGCTTCCAACTTTTAGCTTGTAAGGTCACAAACTTCTTTACTGAAAGACCTAACTTGGTCATAAATGAAGTTGCATTTAGGCCAATTGGATGCCCGTCGCTCTGATGAAAAGTAACAGGTAATTTACCTCGTTCATTGATCTGATGTCAAAGCCGATCAGAATGTATACCACATGTCTCCCTACCAGTGGGCGTCTTGTGCCCGCAAATAAATATCATGATAATACTTAACAACTGAAATACTTAAATAAATAGCATGATAAATAGCAAAAGTATTAACAACTAACCACTAGGACAACTACCATCATCAGGTGTTTCCACAACTGGTAGATGCTCAATCCTCTTGGGCGGCATAGCTATCACAAATTCATCAAATATAGGTATCTATAAGACATGAAACTTATTGTGCATGATGAAAAAATGAACAATTATACATGAAGTAAAATTGAAGGAAAACATAAATACCATGTAAATAAGAATTATTCACTATCACCATCTGAAAGAGATAATAGATCATCTGCATCACTATCAATTTTAGTATCTTCATCCTCGTCATTAAGAAAATTTTGAGAATCCCTAGCTAACTCCACTTGCTCATTTAACATATTTAGATCTTGATGCTCAATATCTAATCTACAAAGTTGAGATATCTCTAAGTCTTCACCAACTACTGAAGTTGCTTTATTAAAAGATATATCTTGGTTAGTCTCAATATTGTCATCATCTTCAAATACTTCATCAACTTCAGTTACTTCATATATTTCTTAGTGTTGAACCTTTTGCACTACCTTCCAATGGCCTCCACGCTTTATGTCATTTATATAATAAACTTGGTTTGCTTGGTTGCCTAAAATGAATGGCGTACCATGTTTTAGAAGTATCAATACATAAGAGACCAAACTCTTCAACCATTGCATTTTTTTTTTTGGATTACATTGGAACCATTCACACCAAAATAATTATACTTCATAACTAAAAGAATAAAATAGTTGAAACATCTTTCAAGACTCCAAAGAAATCCAAATTGTCACCATCATCAGATGATGGTATGCTAACCCCACTATTCTGAGTAGTTTCACGAGAATCACGGGACCTTGAATGGTATTGGATACCATTTACAATACAAGCATCATACAGTTGAACTTCAACATTATGTTCAATTGCTAAATAGTACAACTCTTGTATGATCTCTGAATTTGATAAATTCTTTAATTTTATCATTCTATCCTTGAATCATTGTGAAAAATCTCTCTCACGATATTGCAAAAGTTGATTTGCATCAACTTTATGTGATAGAATTTGTAGATGTTCACTGCATAAATAAATATTTAAATTACTATTTTATATTGAACATAAACAATAAAATTAATTAATGTAAAAACTTACTTTCGATATTGGTCAACTTCTTTACAATTGTTGAGAATATACTAATGTGTTTTCTTATACAAAGTAGGAGGAAATTTCTGATTATGTTGGTTGCCAAATACTCTTGCTTGTGAGAAAACACTTAAATTGAATGTGACTGGTTGAACATCTTTATTTCGTTGTGGTCTACTATATCTTGTCTCAATTTGACTCATATATAAAGAACTGAATATCAATGCCTCATTTAAAATACACCCCTCTACAATAGATACTTCAGGTCTTGCTTTATTACGAATATATTTTTTTAGTCTTCCTAAATATCATTCAAAGGGATACATCCATCGTGACGAAATAGGTCCAGCTAACATGATTCATTATCTGCTAGGTGCCTTAATACACTATCTGTTTCAACTCGCTTTTCCTTGTGCCATCTCATATCTTTTGCTGTATGTTTCTCTATAAACAACCGCTTAAGTCTGGGCTTTAAAGGAAAATATTAAAGAATTTTTTGAGAATTCTTTTTCTTATTCATCCCATTATACTTGCATCTGGGCTTCTTGCACACTGGACATGCATCTTTATTCTCGTGCTCACCCCAACATAATACACAATCATTCTTATATACATGTATCTTCTCATATGCCAATCTTAACTCTTTCAACAATTTATTTACTTCATAATGAGAGTTTGGAATCACATTCGGTTTGGGAAATGCCTCTTGCAATAACTGAAGTAACATATCAAAAGATTTATTGCTCCATCCATTCAACACCTTCACATGCATTAACTTGACCAAAAAATTGAATGCAGAAAAATTAATACAATTGTGATAAAACTCTTTTTGTGCTTCTTCAAACATTGAGGTATACAACTTCCTTTGATATCATGTGTATTTATATTTGCATTAATATCATCTAATTGAGGTCCGCTAGTGTTGATATTTTCTATATTTCTTAAATCAGTAAACATGTCTTGAAAATTATCTTTTTCAAAATCACAATCATTTTCTTCTTCACTAATAATATTTATATTAATAGATAATGTAGAAGTTTCTCCATGAAAGTTCCAGGCTTTATATAACTTATCAAATCCCCACCTATAAAGATATCCTCGAACATAATCCAATTCATATTTAAATAAATTGTCACAATTTCGACATGGACAACAAATTTTAGATAAATTCAAACTTATCATATAATTCTCTGTCACCTCTAAAAATTGATTCAACCCATTAATATATTTAGGACTAATCCGATTCTCAATCATTATCTAACTTTTATCCATATTTATAAAACCTGGTCAAATATATAAAAAAAATCATGGATAAAATTTTACTTACAATTTAAAATGGAGATTCCAAACACTTTAATTTTAAATAATTAATAATTGAGATATAGTGACAAAAGAAAAGAACAAGAAAAATCCTAAATGTTTTATTAATAATTGAGCTCATGCGCACAATCAATCAAATTGGCGATGCTACTTTACTCGATTGTTTTGCTTGTCTATGTTAAGTGCAAACCATATCATGTGTCACGAGGATGTCTTTAAATGCTACTTATCTCTATCAAAAAATTTAACACTTACCAAGAATTTTAGAAAACAAAAGTATCTCTATCAAGAATCAAAGTATCTCTAGTGATAGGCACCCATAAAACTAGAACAAATAGCTATGATAATAGCAATTCCACCAATTTTAGAGTTCAACTTCATAAGACAAATGGGAAAACAAGATATCACCGAAGCAATCTAAGCAATGGAATTTTAGATCTAAGCAATCTAAGGTCATAAATCATTTAAATACCGTCTTTCAGACCAAGCCATGTGCCAAGGAATAAGAAAACTCATGTTGTGATGCCCCCTAAATCATGATAGGTAATAGGTTGCAGTACATGTAAAAGCCCAAATAATTGAGAATCAATATGTATAATATATAAGAATCATATAACAAACTTGTGCAGGATGTGGGATTTGTATGTTTATAAATATGTTTTAAATTCTCAATGCCGCTGGAGTCTTTCTCCATATTGAAAGAGTGTTTTGTTTTCTTAACCATGGTTTACATTCTTAAAACGAAAAAAATGATAAGTTTGTACTTGGAATGTTTTCCTTTATTCTAGAGAATTACCTTGAGGAGGGAAGAAAAGCGCGACAGAGGAGAAGAAACGGAGCACGACGCATGTTGGAGCAATGGTCACTGGAGCATGGTACAACGTTGGAGAAGAAACAGAGTAGTAGAGAGGAGCACGGAGACGAGCACCGAAGAGGAGCATTGGAGGAGACGAAGTGCAGAAGAAATGGTGCACCGGAGAGGAGCGCTAGAGGAGAAGAAGTGAAGAAGAAATAGTGAAGCACGATGCGACATCGGGATTTAGGGTTTTAAATCATGTATATTAGCGGCAACATTTTATCATTCGCCGCTAATCATGTATTTTAGTGGCGAATTTCCAGATTTCGCCGCTAATCACTACGATTAGCGACGAAATAGATGAGTTCGTCGCTAATACCTTTAATAACCCTTGTCCCAAAAAAAATGTGATTAGCGGAGAAATTGTTAGTTTCACCGCTAATCTATGTGATTAGCAATGAAACAGGGGAAATCACAATCAAATATTTGATTTGTGGCGATTTATCCAGCTTCGTGGCTAATCCTTTGTTTTTTTACTGTGAAAAATATATCGCTGCTAATCAAGCAAATTAGCAACAAAATGTAAACTCGTCGCTAAATTATGTCGCTATTTTATAGATTTCTTGTAGTGATAACTTTGAATTGATGTTTCAACTTCCTGAATTAAATTTCACCAACTCCTACCTTGCATTTAATGGGCGTTAACTCTGAAATTGATGAAATCACATAATTATAAAGATGACCTTCAAACATATGTTGACCCTTCACTTTCAGATCATGACGTAAGAAACTTTGTAGATCATGGCGATTTTGTGTTATAGGAAACTAACACATTCTTTAGGTCCCATGATAGTGCCCAATGATTCAACTTCTGACTCTTGTAAGGCGTCTTTGGATGACCTTTCCCTCTCCCTACCCTTGAACATCTTGGCAGAGCCTTCTGCACCAGAAGATCCTCAAATCGCTAGGTGATATTTTATCTCCCATCAATCCTTTTTCCTTGTATATTTGACAATAAAGTATAGAAATTACTCACATGAACTGTCATCTCAATCTTCCAGTTTAAGCAGTGCCCTTAGGCAAGATATTCAACTGCATCTAGTTTCGGCGCAAGTAAAAACCCTTAAGCAACAGTGGGATCAAGTGGTGAGCAAGTTGAAGGCTGCCCTTCAAAGATTGGAAAACACGCATGCCACACTTGCCAAGTTGAATGAGAAAGTGACAAAGGTTAATGCAATTTTAAAAGAGGACATAGATCTCCTGAAAAACAATGATTGCTACGGGAGGGGCTCGCTTTAGAAGACTATAAGGTCTTAGGATCATTTTATTGTTCTTCATGCTGTTGATGTCTTATAATGATCATCTTCCTTCTATTGTATGTCTTATAGACTTGGAAACATTTTCTTTTAATGGTGAACAGTGGGTTGATCTATCTCAATCTTATACAAACACGTTGTAACAGCTACAGTTCTATAGTTGCTACAACACAAGCTTGAGATTGTGGCAACTATGAAACCGTAACTGCTATAACACGATTTGCAACTTTGTACAAACACATTATAGTAGCTATAGTTTTGTAGTTGCTACAATATGGTTTGCAGCCTTGTACAAACACGTTGTAGCAGCTATGATTTTGTAGCTGCTACAACACAAGCTTGAGGTTGTAGTAGCTACAAAACTATAATTGCTACAATATAGACTTGACTTTACTTGACATTTTAGTAGCTACTTATCCATAGCTACTATAACGCGAACATGAATCCTTCAATCACATTATTATAACTACTTAACCGTGTCTACTACAACACAGACTTATCCAAGTCTTATATATAGCAACCACAGTCAATTTGAAAATGAAACTGTGAATTGAACACTAAAAATATTTAAATATTGTAAATGTAAATGTATAATAATAAACCAGTATATCAAATTATATGCATCAAAGATTTACTTACATATTTCAAATCTCATACAAAATGCTTAGAATTTCATTGAACCATCATGACATTTACTTACATATTTCAAACCACATAAAAAATGTACAAAATTTTATTAAACCATCATGACATTTACTTATATATTTAAAGCTCATTCAAAATGCACAGAATTTTATTCTAACCATGCATTCAAACTATTGGAGGATTACTACAAGATTGAGGATTATGACCTAGCAATAAACACCTTGTACATCTTTTCTAAATCTTGCTGCTGTGTATACTTGTAATACGTGTCTTTCGTCATCTTCCTAGTTGTACATGACACCTAGGAGTGAGAAGATAGGGATCAATGACATGACGTATCCAATACTCCTTACTTCTAGTTCCATGGATAACATCATTGTATGCATTTCTATAGTATAATATCAAATAACAATCTCCACAATAGTTATAAGGATCTAGATGAGCATGCCCAATTGCACACATTGCATAAGACCATAGGAAATCATGAATGTCGAACTTATGACTACAAGTCTTAGTAGACCGGTTAGAGGGGGTGAATAACCTGCAATTTAGAATTAATACTTCTCTTGCTATTTGAACTTAGCAAAGACAAACACACAATTCAATAAAAATAAATAACATAAAAAAGAAATTAAGATACTCAAAAGATTTACCTAGTTGCATGGGGAAGTTGTTAATCCAAGACAGTTGAAAAGCTTCACTAGAAGATCTCATTTGACGAAGGCAGAGTAACCTCTTACAAACGTTGAAAGCATAGACTTGAAAAGAGAAAAGAATTCGAGTATAGAGTGTGTTGTCTTAAACTTCGAGGGTCAGGGCTCTATTTATAGTTCACTAGTCAAAATTAGTTGTTGACTGATGTGACACCTCCCGGGCACCGGAACTCGGTTCGGGTGCTTGAATGTGGTCGATCGACCCACTCTGTAACGACTTCTTTTCCAAAAGTTATCGCTTCCCGAGCGCCTGGTCCCAGTCCAACTGCCTAGAGTCTGCTGACGTGGACTTTAGTGCTAATCCTCCTGCGACGACTCACTAATCTGGCCAAGACTACTTTGGGCGCTTGGACCTGGTCCGAGCGCCTAAGCTCGGTCAACTTCTAGGTTGACTGATTTTCTGTCTGGTCACTTGGGTGATACTCCGATTGTCTATAGTTGAGCTCACCCGAATCCAATTCTGACATTCTCCTCGAACAATCTTCCTCCCTTGCTTCTCGTCCCTTGGAAGCACCGAGTGCGTCATTCTCGTCCATCAGTATACTCTTCCGCAGCTCCTCTTTCCTCGAATGCACCAAGCTTGTCGACTCGCTTCCCATGCCATCCTTCTCTCTCACTTCATCTTCCGCTCGACTTCTTATATTCCTAAGTCCTTGCACACTTAGACACAAAGGATCAAACCACGAAGCCTAACTTAACCTGGTTAATCATATCAAAACCAATCCGGGGTATCTACAATCTCCCCTTTTTGATGTGCATCAACCCAAGTTATGTTAAGGTTAAAACAAATAATAAAACAGTTATTTGCATTTATACAAAGAAATAAATTTGCAATAATTTTTTTTAAAACCTCCCGCTTAACTTAATTCCTAATCTCTCTCCCTTTAATCACATCAAAAATATATTAAGAAAATTAAGGAAAAAGTTAGAAAAATTTTAGAATTTTTTCAAGGGGTTTTAAACAAAATTTTCTATTATATGTCTTCTTATCGAAATTAATTTTCAAAAGGAATAATTTTTAACAATTAATCCAGAGTTTTCATAAAAATAATTTTAAAGTTTTTAAAAATCCTGAAATTTTTTATCAATAACAATCATAAGCATTTAAAACATGATAAAAAATTTCATACATAGAATATTTTTATTTTAACCATAATAAATATTTTTAAATAAAATTAATTATTTATAAATTTAAATAATTAAAAATAAAAATTTTCATCTAAAAATCTTATTGATTTTTCTAACCATTCAAAATATAACGATCTTTAGCAAAAAAAAAAAAAAAAAAGGGTTTTCAAAATTAATCTCCAAAAATTTTCATTTTTAAAATTCCATTTTTTGCTCAAAAATTATAAAAAATTAATTATTCGTCAAAAACATCTCAAAATTTTTTAATCTATCATATAATATAACTCATTATACAAAAAATTAATTTGTTCAAAAATCAATTTTCCAAATATTTTAAATTTTAAAATCCATGTTTCATAAGAAGAAAAATTAAAAAATAATATAACGGTCAAAATTTTTTAAAACAATTTCTATTAGCAAAATATTATCTTCATTTTTAATAGGAAAAAATTTAAATAAAAAATATGAACCGAGGTTAACAAAATAATTAATTTTGCTAAAACTATAAAAAATAAACCAAGTTAAATTTAAGTATACATACAAAAGTAATTTAATAGGCAAAGCATGATTCCTGCCAACACCAATAGGTTTTTAAGTATTTTTTGTGGAATGTAATTTTTTTAGTACTTTTACTATTTAGTCCCTATGATTTCTAATGTATCAATTTAGCTCTCCATAATATCTAGTATTTAAAAATCATGAGATATTCAAATTTGAGCATGGAGACTCTTTTTTTCAACAGTTCTATTTGCTCTTTTAGTTTTTTATTTTTATTTTTAAATTTGTCAAAATATTCAACTAGGCATGCATAATTTTACTTTGAATCTAAATATTTAGACCTAGTTTTACATAGAGATCTAGACTATATTTTGATACATTTATATAGTTGATCGGAAGGAAGGTTACATACCTCACTTATCATGTCGGACTCGTAGGTAGATACTCCCCCTTCTTCATTGCTTGCTTCTGAAGTAGCTTCGTCGTCTTCAGGTAGGTATTCAGCTATTAGTGTTGTTCCTACAATCTCTTCGATCTAAGAGTTTTCTCAAGACGAATCGATATCCATCGAAAAGTCAAATTGTCTCTTTTGGTTTTTCATGGAGTTTCAAGAACTTTTTCCAAAGTTCTTTAGCACAATTGTGGTTGTCGATTCTTTCGAGTTTTTGAGTAGACAACATATTTAGAAGATATGACTCGGCCTTACCATTTGCCATAAATTCATTGTGTTGCTTTTTAGTCCAACAATGCTCCTCGACTTCTTTTTCATCTTTGTTTTTGCGCACTTCAAAACGAAATTTAATTGAAAGCGTTATATCAAAGTCAGTTAAAAAAAATACCTCCATTTTTCATTTCCAAAATGCAAACTCCCCCTCTAACGTTAGTGGGTAGATGCTTAATCCAACCATCTTGTTGTTGTTTGAGTCGACAGTTAGTCCTTTTTGAAGTAGTTAGGCTCTGATGCCAATTGTAAGTCCCGATAGACTAGGTAGAGGGGTTGAATAACCTACAATATAGAATTAATACTTCTCTTGCTATTTGAACTTAGCAAGGACAAAGACATAGTTAAATGAAAATAAATAACATAAAAATAAATTAAGAGACTTAAAAGATTTATTTGATTACAACTGAGGAGGTCTTCAAGGTAGTTGAAAAGATCCACTAGAATATCTCCTTTAATGAAGGCAGAGTAGCCTCTTACAAACGTTGAAAGCGTAGACTTAAAAATAAAAATGAACTCGAGTACAAAGTGTGTTGTCTTAAACTTCAAGGACCAGAGTGTTAGGATCTTTCGTACGGCTAGAGAGGGGGGTGTGAATAGCCGCCCCAAATCGCTCTCGTTTCTTCCTACAATTAGGTTAGTCGCAGCGGAAAATACAAAGAAACGAAAGAGAAGAAAACCAAACCTTAACACGAGGATGTAACGAGGTTCGGAGATTAGGGCTCCTACTCCTCGGCGTGTCCGTAAGGTGGACGAGTCCGGTCAATCCGTCGGTGGATGAGTCCCCGGAGAACCGGCTAATACAATATACTCCTTGTGGGTGGAGAAACCTCGCCACAAACGTTTGCAACAGCAAACAAAGAGTACAAGAGCAGTAAGAAAAGCAATACAATATGAATACAATCGCACTCTACCAATTGCTTGCTTTCTTGTCGACTGGAGGTGAAGCAGCAACTTCACGCGACGCCTACAACAGCACGCGAAATGAAGCTCACGCGAAGCTTTGGAGGAGCTCAACAAAGCTCAAGCACGAAAGCACTTAGAATGCAAGAAGGAAGAAGGAGATTAATCGCACGGAAGATGCCTCGATCCTTTATACCGCGAAGAAGAAACAATGAAGAAACTAACCGCTGTGTCGCAACGGTTAGAACCCTCGATCGGCCTGCACCGATCAGCCCAGGCGCATGAGGCTTCGTCACCGATCGGTCCCGATCGATCGGGTGCAATCCATCGATCGGTCCGTGGACCGATCAGGAACCTCCTGACGGTCCATGACCGATCAGCCGCCTCACGCCATCGATTATTCTCGATCGGCCCGCACCGATCAAAGAGGGTGGATCGGCCAGCACCGATCCACGGTTTTCTTCGCGAGTTCTGATCGGTCTCCGCATCGATCGATTGCAATCGCGAGCCATCGATCGATTCGATCGGTCACCGCACCGATCGTGGCAAACGCAGATCACCGGATCGGCCACCGCATCGATCCAACTCCTGCTTAGAGTGCCCTCTAACCTAGTTCGGAGAACGAGCCACCGAGCCCCTCCGACTCCATATGCCAAGCTTCACTCACTTGACTTCTCAACACCGGATGTCCGATCACCCTTGATCCATCTGGATTTTCCCTTGCCCGGCTTCACTCACTGTGACTTTCCACCGCTTCACTCACAGGATTTCACACCGCCTAACATCCCACTTAGGACTTTCTCATTCACCTAGCTTCACTCACTAGGATTTTCACCGGCTTCACTCAGATTTCAACCTGCCCGGCTTCACTCACTGTGACTTTTCCGTCTGGCTTCACTCACCAGACTTTCCTTGCTCGGCTTCACTCACCAGACTTCCCAACCGCCTAACATCCCAGTTAGGACTTTCCACCGCCTGGCTTCACTCACCGGACTTTTCCCGTGCCAAGCTCCCCGCTTGACTTTTCCAGCCAAGTCTCCATACTTGGACTTTTCCCGTGCCAAGCTCCCTGCTTGACTTTTCCAGCCAAGTCTCCATACTTGACTTTTCGCGTGCCAAGCTCCCTGCTTGGACTTTTCCAGCCAAGTCTCCATACTTGGACTTTTCTAGTGCCAAGCTCCTGCTTGGACTTTTCCGCTGCCAAGTCTCCATACTTGGACTTTTTCCAATCAGTCAACCAGTCAACCTTGACCTACGGTTGCACCAATAATCTCCCAAACATCTATTCTTGTCCCATATCAAGAATAGAACTCTCTCACGAGTGTCAAACATCAACATGCAACACAACTAGGTCAACCTTGACCTAAGGTTGCACCGACAATCTTCCCAAGTCAAACATCAAAATACAACTCGAGTCAAGTCAACTCGAGTCGGGTCAACCAGGTCAACCTTGACCTAAGGTTGCACCAACAATCTCCCCCTTTTTGATGTTTGACAAAACCATAATCAAGTTAGGTTAACCCGATAACCTAACTTAGGTTTTCCAACCATCTTCCAATGTCCAATGTTCTTTCCTTGAACATTCTCTAGACATTCTCCCCTTAGGTTAACCTGATAACCTAACTTGGGTTCTCTAATAATTCTCCCCCTTTTTGACACACATCAAAAAGTATTCCAATGTTCTTCCTCGAACATTCCTTGACAATCTTCCCCTAGCTTAGGTTAAACCGATAACCTAACTTGGGTTCTCCAATAATTCTCCAATGAACACTCTCCCCTTTTTGACACACATCAAAAAGAATAAGGAGGGTATCAAGGTCAAGAGTTTCTTCCTAATGAAAGTCCCATACCTTTCATTGAAACTCTTATTTTCCCCTTGATACTAAGCTCAACAGTCCACTTAGTGATAATCCCATATCACAAATCCTCAAGGAGTAAAAACTCCCCCTAAAAGTCAACTCCCCTTGACTAATAGTTAAAACTCCCCCTAAAGGCCAACTCCCCCTTGACCATTGCACCAACAATGTCTTGGAGAGTTTCAAACCTTTAGAAATCTAAAAACCAACTTTCAGCCGAAATTTCAGACATGCAGTCGAATTTCAGCACATTGGCACGCTATCAGACCTCACTGGATCGGTCCAGCGACCGATCCAGACACTGATCACAGGGATTTCTGATTTTTCCTCTCCCGAAATTCAGAAACCCCTAATAAATTCCAGAAAATTCGAAAAATTGTGAAATTTTGAGGATACATTCCTCATATCATACACTACCATGGAAAAATAATTTTCTATGAAAATAGTTTCCATTTTCAAATCTTGATACAAAGTTCAAAAACTTTGAAATAGTTCAAGTTTTAACTCAACTTTGTATCACAATGTTCAATGATGAATGCTATCACTAGGAAAGCTTCATCAAGGTTTTTCAAATCAATTTTAAAATGCTTTTAAAACCATTTGAATTTAGGACCATAATCTTAGGGCTAAATGTACATGACTTGTACATAAGCTTTCCCTATGATCCTCCATTTCTTGAATTAGGGTCATCTAGGTACAAGAATTATGCACCTTGATCCTAACTCATGATCCTAATATCTCACACACATCTAAAGTGTATCAAACCACATTCAAGTCAATTTGATGTGAGATATGGGTTAAGGTCAACTTAGGCTAAGTTCTCATGCATTTTCTAAACATCAATTTGATCTCAATATCAAAATGTGTTTTTCCTTAAATCAATTACATTGATTATAATGCAAGAGATGATGACATGGCATATAATGATATCATAAGTAAAAACATGTGCCAATGTCATGATGTCATGGCATAAAGTTTGAAAACTTAAATAAAGCATGACATATAAACTAGCCTAGCACTATCATGACATTTCAAATGATGATAAAACTAAACATGATGTCATGACATGTCATATGGCAAACAACCATGGTAAGTTAACACAAATAAAATACCTAGATTACTTATCTAAGTATCCTTAATCTCTTAGTTAACTTAAATTCTAATCCTAGATTGCCCATATATCCCTAAGAGAAACCAAAATCCCAATTATGGTTTTTCTGTTTCTTAAATTGTGCCAAATAAGATTAAAATATTCTCACTTTGGCACACTTTACTCTTCCAAGGAGTGAATGATAAAGATTATCCCTTTCATTTTCAAAGGTTCCCAAAACCTTGAAAATGCTCCTTGAGTGTCAATTTCCTCAAAGTTGGGTTAACTACCCTTCTTATTGAGTTGACACTCTCTAACCCATCTATGGGGTAGAGAAAATGCTCCTAGGAACCCAATACCTACTTGAGCTCATTGGGATCACTAAAAATTCACTAGGGATGACTTCCCTAGCAACCCTCCTAATGACCCTCTTAGGCTTTAAAGCCTTGGTCATTTGGGTCTCATCAAGATCAACTCTAGGGGTGACTCCCCTTGTGACCTTGGTGGTGGTCTTCCTAGCCCTAGGTTTTGTTCCATAATCGAATGGAACATTATGATAGGTGGGCTTGACCATTTGGGACTTAGGTTTGTGACCCAAACCTTTCTTGTCCTTGGACTTGGGTTTTTGACTCTTAAACCCTAGAGATGACTTCTCCATGTTTTTAAGAGCCTTTTCTAAATTATCAAGTCTTGACCTCAAGACTTGATTTTCCCTCTCTAATACCTCAAGTTTTAATTTGTCATTTTCTCTTGAGATATTCCTAGGCATGTGTCTAGTCTTCTTGGGATTTCTACCTAGGTTTTCCTTAACTTTAGAAGCGTTAATCCTAGGGTTGGTATTTCTAGTGTTATCCTTACCTAGGCTAACATGTTTAGCTCCTAAGCACATGTATTGGTTCCTAAAGTTAACATGCTTATCATTATTAACAATTGCAACAAAACTACTAGCATGAGTTTTATTAGAATTGCAATAATGAACCTTAGAAGTTACCTTAGGGTTTGCCTTAGCTCCCCCTATCGTTGTGCCCGGTCTCTTGCCCTTGTGAGGTTGCCTCCCCTCGGACAATGGCTCCTATAGTGTCCCCTTTGCTTGCATTGGAAGCACACGATGTGCTCCTTGCCCTTGCGTTTCGGGACTCCGGCTTCCTTGACCTTTGGCGCCGGTGGAGTCTTTCTTACCCTCTTTGGACACTTACTCTTGTAGTGCCCAAATTCCCTACACTCAAAACACATTATATGCAATTTACTTGAACTTAAAGTGTTTGAGTTACCTAGGATTGAGGATGAATGGATGTTCTCTTCTTCATCCCTCCCGGAGGTAGAAGCTTCTTCTTCGTGCTCCGATCTTGAAGAAGAACTCACTTCCTCTTCTTCCTTGGATGTTGAGTAGCCCTCAACTCCCAACTCGCTCCCTCCATGATGTGAGCTACTTGGCTCACTAGGCTCCTCTTCATGGCTTGAAGTGGAACTCTCCTCATGGTACTTGGCCAAGTTATCCCACAACTCCTTGGCATTGTTGTATTCACCTATCTTACGCAAAATATTAGTAGGTAATGAAAATTCAATTGTTTTAGTTACCTCATTGTTGATCGTTGATTGATGGACTTGTTCCTTTGTCCACTTGTTCTTCTCTAGAGGCTCTCCTTCTTTATCCATTGGAGGAGTAAACCCTTCTTGTACACAAAACCAATTCCACATATTAGTCCTAAGAAAATACATCATCCTTACCTTCCAATATGCGAAGTTGTCGTTGTAGAAGGGTGGAATGGTGATGTCTTCTCCGAATTGATCCATCTCGAGCTTGTTCTCCCACGGGTGTGAATCCGAGGAAGAGCGGCCTCGCTCGATACCACTTGTTAGGATCTTTCATACGGCTAGAGAGGGGTGTGTGAATAGCCACCCCAAATCGCTCTCGTTTCTTCCTACAATTAGGTTAGTGCAGCGGAAATACAAAGAAACGAAAGAGAAGAAAACCAAACCTTAACACGAGGATGTAACGAGGTTCGGAGATTAGGGCTCCTACTCCTCGGCGTGTCCGTAAGGTGGACGAGTCCGGTCAATCCGTCGGTGGATGAGTCCCCGGAGAACCGGCTAATACAATATACTCCTTGTGGGTGGAGAAACCTCGCCACAAACGTTTGCAACAGCAAACAAAGAGTACAAGAGCAGTAAGAAAAGCAATACAATATGAATACAATCGCACTCTACCAATTGCTTGCTTTCTTGTCGACTGGAGGTGAAGCAGCAACTTCACGCGACGCCTACAACAGCAGGAACCCAGCCGGAAGCTCACGCGAAGCTTTGGAGGAGCTCAACAAAGCTCAAGCACAGCAGCACATAGAACAGTAAGAAGGAAGAAGGAGAATGTCGCGCAGCAGCAGCCCTCGACCCCTTTATACCTGCGAAGAAGACAGCGAGAAAACTAGCCGTTGCGTCGCAACGGCTAGAACCCTGATCGGTCTAAGGACCGATCAGCCTAGGCGCATGAGGCTTCGTTTGTCACCGATCGGTCCCCAGACCGATCAGGTGTCGCGATCGAAGCCCTGATCGGTCTGCAGATCGGGAACCTCCGATCGGTCCATAGACCGATCGCTCGCCCTCACGCCATCGATCTATTCCCGATCGGTCCCGCACCGATCAAAGGGGTGGATCGCCGCACCGATCCACGGTTTCTTCTCGCGAGGTTCCCGATCGGTCTCCGCATCGATCAGATTGCAACCGCGAGCCATCGATCGATTCTCGATCGGTCACCGCACCGATCGTGGCAAACGCAGATCACCGGATCGGTCACCGCACCGATCCAACTCCTCGCTTAGAGTGCCCTCTCTAACCTAGTTCGGAGAACGAGCTACCGAGCCCTCTCCGACTCCATATGCCAAGCTTCACTCACTTGGACTTCTCAACACCGGATGTCCGATCACCCTTGATCCATTTGGATTTTCCCTTGCCCGGCTTCACTCACCAGGACTTTCCACCGGCTTCACTCACCAGGATTTCACACTGCCTAACATCCCGCTTAGGACTTTCTCATTCACCTAGCTTCACTCACTAGGATTTTCACCGCGCTTCACTCACCAATTGCCCGGCTTCACTCACTGTGACTTTTTCCTCTGCCTGGCTTCACTCACCAGACTTTCCCTTGCCCGGCTTCACTCACCGGACTTCCCAACCGCCTAACATCCCAGTTAGGACTTTCCACCGCTTTCTTCTTCTTCACTCACCAGGACTTCTCCGTGCCAAGTCTTCATACTTGGACTTTTCCTGCCAAGTCTCCATACTTGGACTTTTCCGCGCCAAGTCTCCATACTTGGACTTTTCCCGTGCCAAGCTCCTGCTTGGACTTTTCCAGGCCAAGTCTCCATACTTGACTTTTCGCCAAGCTCCCTGCTTGGACTTTTCCAGCAAGTCTCCATACTTGGACTTTTCCAAGGCCAAGCTTGGACTTTTCCGCGCCAAGTCTCCATACTTGGACTTTTTCCCGAATCAGGTCAACCAGGTCAACCTTGACCTACGGTTGCACCAATAATCTCCCAAACATCTATTCTTGTCCCATATCAAGAATAGAACTCTCTCACGAGTGTCAAACATCAACATGCAACACAACTAGGTCAACCTTGACCTAAGGTTGCACCGACAATCTTCCCAAGTCAAACATCAAAATACAACTCGAGTCAAGTCAACTCGAGTCGGGTCAACCAGGTCAACCTTGACCTAAGGTTGCACCAACACAGAGCTCTATTTATAATCCACTAGTCGAAGTTAGTCGTTGGTTGATGTGGCACCTCCCAGGCGCCTGGACCCGATCAAGGCACCTGAACGTGGTCAACTTGATCCACTCCTCAATGGCTTCTTTTCTAGAAGTTATCACTTCCCAACACCTAGAGTCTGCTGACGTGGACTCCAGTGTAGATCTTCGCTGCAACGGCTCAATGATTTGGCCAAGATTGCTCCGAGTGCTTGGACCTGGTTCGAACGTTTGGAGTCTGGGCACCTGGACCTAATTTGCAGGTGCCTAGAGTTTGGGTATCTGGACCTGGTCCGAGTGCCTGGACTCAGTCAACTTGGTAGTTGACTGATCTATCTGGTTACTTGGGTGATACTCCATTCGTCCAGAGTTGAGCTTACTCGAACCCAACTCCGACCTTCTCCTTGAGCAGACTTCCTCCTCGATTTCTCGTCCCTCAGAAGCGTCGTGTGCATCTTTCACATCCACCGGTGTACTCTTTCGCAGCTCCTCGTCCCTCGAATGTACCGATCGAGCTAGTCGACTTGCTTTCTGTGTCATCCTTCTTGCTCGCTGCGTCTTCCTCTCAACTTTTAGTGTTCCTAAGTCCCTAGACACTTAGACACAAGGGATCAAACTGCAAAGTCTAACTTAACTCGATTGATTACATCAAAACTAACCTAGGATACTTACAACAACAAGTACAATGTCTTTCAAACAAATTAAATTAATGACATATATACCAATATTGGTGCATACTTGGAATTCTATATTGGAACAAGGGTGAATATTGTAATGCATCCCCTAACTACTATACTTTCTTTAGTAGATCTTCCACATAGGGAAACATCTTAGTTAATAATTTTTCACCAGTCCGTCTATGAAAATTAACCATTCAGATAACTTTATCTCGGTGTACTCTATCATGCAACGTATTGGTAATTCACGTGCAGGCTTCAGGACTACGTTCATGCACTCTAAACTATTAGTAGATAACATGTGGAACTCGCGTCCAGGAAAATAGGCATTAGCTCATTTCTTCTTCTCCATTTCCACAACCAACTTATAGCTCTCAGTATGGTACATCCTTATTTTATTCATGCATTCATTATAAGTGAGCTAAGTGCATGCTTGTGTTGTAGCCCATAGCAACTTTGCAGCCTTTCTATCTTTACAATTTGATACCAAGTTCTTAAACAAGTGCACAATACAGTAATTGTGATGTGATGGTAAACATAGATCCTTTACAACATGTAGTATGCCAGGATTTCTATCACTTATAATTGATATGTATTTATCCCCTATTATCTCATTTTGAAGTTCGGTCAAGAACCATTCCCAAGAAAGGCTTCTGTCAATTTTTGCATCTGCAAAAGCTATGAGGAATAATTCATTAGACCCTCCCACACAATTGTCATCATAAGAACTCCAGGATACTTCCTTGTAAGGTGGCAAGCATTGATATCAATAAATCGACGTAGATATTCAACAAATGCATACATACATGCCACAAAGACCAAAAGACATGCTAAAAATGACCATCATGTGTAGACCTTACATGCACCATCGTCTAATTATCTCCGATCTTTAATTCTCTAGTACACAGATCATTGTAGGATTCAGCATAATACCCATGTACATTAGTCATTGCTTGGAGTTTAGCTCTCAATGTTTTCTGATATGATATTGTCACTCCAATTTTTTTTTGAATGTTTGCTACAATCATCTTTGGAGTGTACTTTCACTAGTCATGACTTGTTCTTGAATCTCACTAGCAACCCATGAACTAGTACAACTTTTGTGGTCTCTACTTTTCCTCATATATGATGAGCATGTGTGCAATTTGTCAAACATAATGATCCAAAAATTTACAGGTCCTCTAGCAACAATTCTCCAAGCTCAAGGATGAACCTTACAAATGGACTTCATTTTATAACTTCTTGTCTCCTTGTGTCTAATCTCAAAGCCTTTATATATCACATAATCCTCTAGAGCTTTTCTAAACCTTTTCCATTAGAGAGCACTTAGCATACTTTCGGTGATTTGTACTGCTCTGCTTATCTATGTCAACTAAATCAATTGTGATAGTGTCCTCAACTACATTAGGTTGGATCTGAAGGATCAAAAAAAGTGTTAGAAGGGGGTGAATAGCACTCGTCGTACATGTTTAAAATTTATTCGAAAAACCATGGAGTCATGCAATGGAATTAAAAAGACAAGAAAGAAGGACATAGAAGAACATAGTGGTTTTTACTTGGTTCGAAGCCTTCGACGACTCCCACTCTAAGGCCCACACTTGCTCAGTGCTTGCGCTGCGTAATAACTATTAGCTCAAAATATTACACAATTTTAAGTACAATGCAATTAAATAAAAATATACCAACAACAAAAAAAAAGTAGAAGCTTGATCGTTGGTTGTCGGAGCAGCCTTTCGATGTCATAGGAGACTTCTCGGAGTAGCGCGTGAGTACGAAAGTCAGGACGAATGATGTTATGAAGCTTCTAGTTGAAGTCCTTTTCATAGGCAATTTTTAGACACCCGGACCACCCCTGGGCGCCTCCAACGAGGCCTATATGATCTTGGGACTCCATTGACTTATCCACCTCTGAGTACTTGAACCCGATTCGGGTGCCTGGACCACTGATGTGGCTGCACCTCGACGAAGTTCTATCCGGTAGCCTCTATCCACCCTTAGATGCCTGGACGCTAATGTGTGCCGACCAATCAGAGTATGCCAACTCATCTACACAGGTGGCTGGACCTAGTCTGAGTGCTCAGACTTCCGAGCACCTGGACCCTTCCCGAGAAACTGGAGACCCTTTTCCTAATCAACTGATTTATTAAATTACATTATTAATTAAATCCTATCTTACCAAGATCAGGATCTAGTCATGATCTCATCTTAGACTTCCCAAATGGCTCTAAGCTAGATCAGCACCTATAATTCCTCTAGGACTTATCCTCACTTGATCACTCTCCTCTAGTGACTTACCTTCACTTACCATTTATAATCACTTGACTTGCCTCTTAACCCATTAAGTCTTCTTGTTACTTGTCAGATCTGCAGACCCAACTAGACTTTAGCCAACTGTCAAGTTTTGCAGACCTAGTTGGACTTCCTGCCAGATATCAAGTCACACCTCGACCTATCTAGACTTTGTGCCAATTATCAGGTTCTCAGACCTAACTGAGCTTCAGTTTGGTGTCAGGTTCTCCAGACCCATCAATTCCTGCACACTTAGTCAAAATATTAGATCATACATAATCTAACTTTAACCATTTGTTATTCATCAAAATAAAAGTTCAATTATTAGTGTCAACTGCACTAACAGAATCATCATCTGAATTTGGTTTAACTCATTCGTATTAAAACTTTCATTCTTAACATCATATGCATTAAAATCATTAGTGTTTGAGTAATCATTTTCTTATTGCTCAAATACAAATTGGTCTTAATTTTTAGGGATGCAAAGTTAAAATAATCTTCATCCCCTTATAAATTATATGTGCCTTCATCTAGCTGAGGTGATGATTCATCTTCCTCCTCTATTGCAATAGAAATGTCAACTTTGTTAGAACCAAAAGATTTCAGATATCTCCACAATAGTATGATATTGTCCACTTGGGGCTTAAGTCCTCAGGGATTTATTTTTAGACTCTACCTAAAAGATCTCATACCAATGGAAATATCTTCATCTTAACAACCCATGATCTTTTCCATGTATTTCCAATGTGGGTTTTTCATTGTATTCCTAACAATTCTTCCCTCAAATGAAGGACCACAATTATTCTCATAGTTCGGGCCTCCCCTCAAATATCGGGTTACTCTTGACTTGCTTAGGGCCTCCCCTCAAGCATCGGGTTACTCTTGACATGCTCAAGGCCTCCCTTCAAGCATCAAGTCACTCTTGACCTGCTCAGGCATGTAGGATCGTAATGTCACTAGTGGGGATGAATAGCATTTTTTAAAAAATTATGAATTAAAATAAGTTACGCAGCAAAACAGAAAATAACGCTAATACAAATGGTTTTACTTGGTTCAGAGCCTATGATGACTCATACTCCAAAATCCACAATCGTCGATCGCTTTCATTGGATAATCACCTGTTAGTTAGAGCCCTAGAGCCAATCATATGATGATTGTTGTATGGACTCATTGTATCATATTCCTATGTATATAAAGGCATTTATTTTTGGTTATTATACTTACTTGTATTGGTGCCAAATAACTAAGTATAATAGCGTCCTTGAGTAGAAGGTTCTTATCTATATCAATCGATTGGTTGTATCGATAGTGAGATGATATAAGGAACACTACTCTTAATCATTTCTAGTCAAGTATTAACATTCAGGGACAATGTTAATGTGATGAGACTAGTCATGGATATAGAGATATCAAGTTGACACATGGGTATGCATTGGAGAATGTGTACTGAATGACTTGCCATGAGAAAGTATCATGGATCATTATATGAGTGTCATATACTTTCTCATGTGGCTATTAGTATGACTACTAGTCCTTGGACATGAAGTCACCATGGTTCCCTACATAAGGAGTTACATACTTTGGCTTCGTCAAACGTCACCCGTAACTGGGTGGACTATAAAGGCGATTACTGGGTATGTAACAAATTATGCGGAGGGATGTGAGTGACGTAGATGGGATCTATCCCTCCTATATGATGGGAGTGACATCATTATTCTTGATAGAGTGAGACCACTAAGTGCATGGCCATGTCCAAATGAGTCAATATGAGATATTGAGCTCATTTGATTAGAGTGAGTCTACTTGGAGTTCAAGATTTAGATTGATTAGAGGATGACACGGTCTATGCCTCACATTGATCAATCTAGATGTCAAGGATAGAAGGACATTGTCATATATTGTGAAGAGTCACAATTAGTAGTCATAAGGTGATGTTGGATCTCAACATTCTTGTAACTTGGGTAGTAATGATGTGTTGCTAGATACCGCTCATTACTTATGCTTCTAAATGAGTTTAGGAGCATTGCTAACGTTACAAGAACCTATAGGGTCACACACAAAGGGCAATTAGATGGAGATTCGGTTCATATGATGAACCAAGAGGATTAGGTTCATGTGATGAACCAAATTGGATTAAGAGTAATCGAAATTAGATTAATTGAGTAAGACTCGATTGAGTTAGACTTGAGTTAGACTCAAGTGAGGCTAGACTTGAGTTAGACTCAAGTGAGACTTAATGATGATATTCATTGAATTTTGAATTCAATGATAAATGAAATTCAATTTGAATTTTAGATTCAAATTTCGAATGAGTTTCAAAATGACCATTTAATGAAGAATGAATATTCATTAAGGCTCATTAATGGAGTTAATGAGCATTACGTATTTTCATTAGATGAAAATACTTAAGCTATTTTTTACTCTTATTTTAATAATTGATCATTATTATTCCTCCTTGCTTCTTCTTCTCTCCCTCTCCTCCTCCTTGGCCGAAACCCTCAAAGAGTGCTAGCACACTCTAAGGTTTCCTCTCCACCTAATTGTTCGTGTGGATACACATAGAGGGGTGTTCACTTGACACCCTTGAGATCCGGCATCTTCTTGGACGAGGGGGATAAGCGAAGGGCTTCGTATCAAAGGTATAAACTCCTAAACATGTAGATCTAAAGTAGATCTAGGATTAGAAAACACGTACATGAAAATTTTAATATTCGCACGGATCCGGTGGCATGGGATTTCGGGGTTTCCGCAACGCAAAAAGCAATTTTTGCGGCCCGAAAGACCCTACAGTGGTATTAGAGCCACGTGCGAACATGTACTTATTTTTATTTTAATTTTTATGAAAAATTACAGATCTGTAAGTTTCTGTAAATTTATGATTTTTATGTATTTTATGGGTATTTTTCTCGTAGAAGCGAAGCAACAAGTGTTTGAACACTTGTAGGTTTCGACTACCGAGAAACACCTTCCGAAATGGCAAGGTCTCGCCCAAAATGTTTTGGGACAGCGGGTCAAGGTGCTGTAAGATCGTCATAGGACACTTGTGAGACTCATATCGCGAGAAAGGGCGCTGCCCTTAACCCCGCAAGGGGCATTGTCCAGCGATCGCGCCCGAAAATCGCTATACGGGACCGCTGGGAAGTTGTAACTCGTAAAATCGTAAAAATCAGTAGTAAAATTACAGAAATTATGAAAATTACATAATTTAGAATTATGTATAATTTTTGTGATGGTCATAACCCAAATACCCAATAAGATTGGACAAAATGTGTTGTAATTCATAATATGGCCTGCGTGCCATTTTGTGTGTTTGTGCGTGTTGTATATGATCGCGACCTGCGCGTCATGCCTTCCTTTATTTTATATTCCTGTTGTAAATAGTTTAGACTTGAATGTAACTTGAGTTTCAAATTTGTAATGTACAAAAATTGAAGCGGTGGAAGGTCCACTCGAGGAGGAGTTACGAGGAGGGTGCGAGCAACACATGGCGGTCAAAGGGAGGAGCTTGGAGAAGCTGTTGCCCCTAGGTTGACCATCCGATCTTCTCATTGGCTTGAGAAGATCATAGTAGGGCCATGACTAATCATAATTTAATTAATTACTTGTGTGTGTGTATGTGATGCATGCTAGAGTAGAGTAATTAATTAGTGCTTTAACGATTATATTAGATCTAAATCGCGTATATGATGCACCACAATTAGATTAGATCTAAATCGAGTATATGATACACATCAACGATTAGATTAGATCTAATTTGCGTCAACTCGAAATACCTACCATGTCGTGATACCCATCACTACCTCGATCACATGTTGTTGTTGAATTTGCCAAAGCAGAGCAACGCATATTATCTTGGTAGGGTGCGGAGGGACAATCTCGGCCCCGCCTATCAACGCATGGGTGAGTACAAACTCAATTAGATTGAGTAAAACTAGTTAAACTCAATTGGATCGGGTTTAACTATAGGCATTTTCTAATGGTTGGTAGATAGGTTAAAATCACATTTATATTAACTCTTGGGCAATTTAGCCAAAGCTAACTCAAGTTTTAATATAATGCGGATCTTGATCCTATAAACAAGAGTTACATAGAGATGTAATTGGTAATTAGTTACCTACCGATCATACTAAGTCTTGGGCGATTTACTCAAAGCTAACTCAGGGCTTAGTATGATGTGGATCTTGTCCCGCAAGAATTATAGCTAGTTGGTTAGAATCTAGTAGGTGTGGTTTGACCACATCCATGACTTGATTCTACAAAAGTTCTATAATTCAGTGGGAGCATCATTTAGTTAAAGGCCTAATTAAATGATTAGTGGAATATGATTATTTATTTTCTACATTTTCTGTTGTAGATTGTCATGTCGTCAAACACGAACACCTTCTCCCTGCGTTCTGTCCTTGATAAGGACAAGCTCAACGGAGCTAACTTCCTGGACTGGTACATGAATCTAAGAATAGTTCTCCCACAGGAATGAAAACTGTACGTCCTGGAGCAGCCATTCCTGAGGCACCTCCTGCCACTGCCACGCGAGCTGACCGAGATGCTTACAAGAAGCATCAAGATGACTCATTAGATGTGTCCTGTCTCATGCTCGCGACCATGAACTCTGAGCTTCAGAAGCAACACGAGTTGATGGGTGCTTATGATATGGTTGAACATCTTCGTCAACTATATTAAGGATAAGCAAGACACGAGAGATTCGAGATCTCTAAGGCACTGTTTCAGTGCAAGATGCAAGACGGGACTCCCGTAGGTCTATATGTACTCAAGATGATTGGGTACATAGAAAACCTACAAAGGTTGGGATTTCCCCTTGGCCAAGAGCTGACCACTGACTTGATCTTGCAGTCCTTGCCAGAGAGCTACAGTCAATTTGTCATGAATTACAACATGAACGAAATTGACAAGCCATTGCCCGAGCTGCTTAGCATGTTGAGAACTGTTGAGCTCAACTTTAAGAAGGTTAAGCCTAACTCCATTCTGATGGTGCAAAGGCACAAAGGCAAGGGCAAGCCTAAAGGCAAGGGAAAGTCCCAAGCCAAGGGCAAATGCAAGACATTGAAACCCAAAGGAGGGATTGCCAAGGATGCCACTTGCTTCCACTGCGGTTAGACCGGGCACTGGAAGAGGAACTGCAAAGTGTACCTGAAAGATCTTAAGAAGAAGAGAAGTGAGACTTCCACTTTAGGTATATATGTCATAGAAGTCAATCTATCTATTTCTTCATCATGGGTATTAGATACTGGATGTGCTTCTCATATTTGTACTAATATGCAGGCGCTGAGAAATAGCAGAGCATTGACGAAGGGCGAGGTGGACCTACGCGTAGGCAATGGAGCACAGGTTACTGCTGTTGCTATAGGGACTTATTCTCTATCTCTACCCTCTGGGCTTGTACTAGAATTAGATGATTGTTGTTATGTGCCTGCTCTTACTAAGAACATTATATCAGTTTCTTGTTTGGACAAGAAAGACTTTTCATTTATAATAAAGAACAAATGTTGTTCAGTTTATTTAAATGATATGTTCTATTGTAGTGCACCTCTGATTAACGGACTCTATATTCTAAACTTAGAGAACCTCATCTATAATATAAATACCAAAAGGTTCAAATAAAATGAAATGAACCAAACCTATCTCTGCACTGTCGCTTAGGTCATATAAATGACAAACGCTTTTCCCAGCTCCATAATGATGGTTTGCTGGACTCGTTTGATTTTGAATCATATGAGACATGTGAGTCATGCCTTCTGGGCAAGATGACCAAGACTCCCTTTAGTGGACATAGCGAGAGAGCGACTGACTTGATAGGACTTATACATAGTGATGTATGTGGACCTTTCGCTGTCGCTGCTAGAGGTGGTTATAGGTACTTCATTACATTTACTGATTACTTCAGTAGATATGGTTATGTGTATCAGATGACACATACGTTTGAATCCTTTGAAAAGTTTAAAGAATTCAAGAATGAAGTGCAAAACCAGCTTGGCAAGAGTATTAAGATACTTCGATCAGATCGAGGTGGTGAATACCTTAGCCATGAGTTTCGTGACTATCTAGCTGAGTGTGGGATTCTATCCCAACTCACTCCTCCTGGAACACCACAGTGGAATGGTGTATCCGAAAGGAGAAATCGTACCCTATTAGATATGGTGCGATCTATGATGAGTCACACAGATCTTCCTATGTCTCTTTGGGGCTATGCTCTGGACACAACAGCCTTCATACTCAACCGTGTTCCATCCAAGGCTGTGATAAAGACCTCATATAGGATATGGACTGAGAGAGATGCCCAGGTGCCTTTTATGAGGATTGGGGTTGTGAGGCTTACGTTCGACGTCAAGTCTCAGACAAACTGGGACCCAAATCCGATAAGTGCTATTCTATTGGATATCCCAAGGAAACGAAGGGATATTTCTTCTACATTCTTGATCAACACAAAGTAGTTGTGGCTAAGACTGGGGTTTCTCTATAAAGAGACTTTGTTTCTAGAAAAACTAGTGAGAGTACGTTCAATCTTGAAGAAGTTCAGGATATAGACCATAGCACTGAAGCCTTGATAGAAGTTGAACTAAAACCACAAAGTGTTGTGGATGATGAGATTATTCCACAAGGAGTTGAGGAACAACAACCAGTTCAAGTAGACATACCTCTTCGCAGGTCAGATAGGGTACGTCGTCAGCTTGAGAGATACTAATTTCTCTTGTCTGACCATGATGACGCTATGTTCATTGAGAATGAGCCTACCTCCTATCAGGAAGCTGTGATGAGACCAGATTCTGAGAAATGGCTAGAGGCCATGAGATCCGAAATGGAATCCATGTACACCAACCAGGTATGAACTTTGGTTGATCCACCTGAGAGGGTCAAACCCATTGGGTGTAAGTGGGTCTTTAAGAGAAAGACTGACATGGGTGGACTTATATATAAGGGTCATCTGGTAGCTAAAGGTTTCAAGCAAATTCATGGTATTGACTATGATGAAACCTTTTCTCCAGTAGCGATGTTTAAGTCCATTCGGATCATGCTTGCTATTGCAACATACCATGATTATGAGATCTGGCAGATGGATGTCAAAACCGCGTTTCTGAATGGAAACCTGCTCGAGGATGTGTACATGACACAACCTGAGGATTTTGTAGATCCACAGCATACTGGCAGAGTATGCAAGTTGCATAAGTCCATTTATGGACTAAAGCAAGCTTCTCGGAGCTGGAATCTTCGATTCGATGATGCGATCAAACAGTTTGGTTTCATCAAGAATAAAGATGAACCTTGCGTCTACAGGAAGGTTGTTGAGAACAATTGTCTTCCTTGTATTGTATGTGGATGACATACTACTCATTGGGAACAACATCCCTTTGCTATAGTCTGTAAAGACTTGGCTGGAGAATTGTTTCTCAATGAAGGACTTAGGTGAAGTAACTCGTATTCTAGGCATACAGATCTATAGAGATAGATCTAAAAGATTGCTTGGCCTAAGTCAGAGTACATATATTGACAAGGTATTACTATGGTTTGCCATGCAGAACTCCAAGAAGGGATTTTTGCCGATGTCACATGGTGTGAGTCTTTCGAAGACTCAAAGTCCTTCTTCTTGAGAGGAGAGAGACCGCATGGATATGATCCCTTATGCTTCAGCCATAGGATCTATCATGTACGCCATGCTATGTACTCATCCTGATGTCTCGTATGCTTTGAGCATGACGAGCAGATACAGTCAGATCCAGGTGAAAGTCACTGGATAGCGGTCAAAAATATTCTTAAGTACTTGAGAAGGACTGAAGAATATTTCTTGATATATGGAGGCGATGACGAGCTAGCTGTAAAGGATTACAGTGATGCTAGCTTCCAAATTGACCAGGATGATTATCGATCACAGTCTGGGTTCGTGTTTTGCATAAATGGTGGTGCTGTGAGCTGGAAGAGTTCGAAGCAGGACACAGTCGCTGATTCTACAACAGAGGCTGAGTATATTGCTGCTTCAGAAGCAGCAAAGGAGACAGTTTAAATCCGCAAGTTCATTACTGAGCTTAGGGTAGTTCCTAGCATAGCTGATCTGATAGAGCTCTATTGTGACAACAATGGAGCAATTGCACAGGCAAAGGAACCTCGCTCACACCAGCAGACCAAACACATACTACGGCGTTTCCATCTCATTCGAGAGATCATCGATAGAGGAGATGTGAAGATTTACAGAGTACCCACAGAGGCTAACATCGCTGATCCCTTGACCAAGGCTTTGGCACAGAGAAAGCATGATGGTCACACTAGGTCATTGGGCCTTAGAGCCTACACTGATTGACACTAGTGCTAGTGGGAGATTGTTAGTTAGAGCCCTAGAGCCAATCATATGATGATTGTTGTATGGACTCATTGTATCATATTCCTATGTATATAAAGGCATTTATTTTTGGTTATTATACTTACTTGTATTGGTGCCAAATAACTAAGTATAATAGCGTCCTTGAGTAGAAGGTTCTTATCTATATCAATCGATTGGTTGAATCGCTAGTGGGATGATATAGGGAACACTACTCTTAATTATTCCTAGTCAAGTATTTGTTGGTGTGGGAAGCATCAGACGATCGAACCCAAATTTTGATAATGGCAAAGGGTTCAAAGTTAAGTAGTGTTGTGATCTAACAAGTTCATGGAGCTTGTAGGAAAGTCCTAAGTGATACTTAGGTAAAAGTCCTATCTGTGGTTAGGCAGGTGGAAAATCCTAGGGGGTGGTAACCCTAGGTCATAGGGGGTGATAACCCTATGCGGAAAGTCTTAGCGGGTCGATAGATTCAGGCAAAAGTCCTGAGGGGGGTAACCCTAGGTGGAAAGTCCTGGTGTCGCGAACCAGGTGGAAGACTGGACGGGCCGGGAAGCGGAAGTCCAGCAGAAAGTCCGGAAGCTTCGACCGTTGAGCAAAAGTCTAGTCGATCTGGAGGATCACACTGGCAACAAGTAAATCTCCTTAGTGGAGTAGGTGAGGACACACTCCCCGTAGAGGGAACAGTAGGCGTCGGGTCGACCTAGGGTTTCCGGTTGGAAATTCGAAGTCAGACCCGGACAGTCCGATGACTGTCGATATCATTTATCATATTTCTATCTAAGTTTGTTTTGCAGGGTTTGTGTTTGGGACTAACACATTTTGCAGAAACAAAGGAGCACATTTAACCTCGGATGAACAGTGCCCGAGGCGCCTCCATGGGGCTTGGAGGCGCCTCGGGTGCTAGCCGAAGCTAGCTGTCCAAAGGCGCTGGAGGCGCCTCAGGGGAAGCTGAAGGTGCCTTGGACCAGGTGTTGGAGGTGCCTTGGAGCAGCTTGGAGGCGCCTTCAATGGGATAAGGTGCGACCAGATCAAAGCTGATCCACACGTGCGACTCGCCGGCCTGGAGGCGCCTCGGACAGGCTTGGAGGCGCCTCCAGCACTGTTTAAAAGGGGGTTCGAGGCAGAGGTTCAGAACAACAATTTCTAAGTGATCAAGCTACAACGCGCTGCCTCAAAAACACCCTGAAGTGCTGCTACAAGTTTCCGACGACCCGGAGCTCCGCTACTTTAAGATTCTATCGTCGATATAAGTTTTCTTTAATTATTGCACTTATTATAACTTACATTTGTACAAATTCTTTGCGTGATATAGTTGTTGCTCACAGTAAGCGATCAACGATTGTGAGCCTTAGAGTAGGAGTCGTCACAGGATCCGAACCAAGTAAACGACCTGTGTCTTCTGTGTTTGTGTGTTTCTTTTTATTTCGCTGCTTTACTACTCGAACGATTTACGATTCTGAAACGCGAAATAGCCACGAGCGCTATTCACGCCTTTCATTTTTTCCCTCCAAAACTGTTTTCAAAAAATTCATTTTCATATTTTCACAATTAATTGGGATTAACGAAATATCGCATTTAACAAATTTTGAAATAATATTTTTTTATTATTTTAATAATATTTTTTATTATTTTTTCTCAAAATTTGTAAATTGTTATTTCTATCTTTATTCTGCACTACTAATCCAAGATCAAGTCTTGGAACAAGCTTTCTTGTTTCTTTGTGTGTAAGATTCATTTCTCAAATGACCCATCAAGAAGGCTACAGCACTGCTCGTCCCCCGCTCTTCTCTGGCGTAGACTTCGGCTATTGGAAGTGCCGAATGGAGTCTTTTCTCCAGGCCCAGTTCGACATATGGATGATAGTCAAGACTGGATTCGAACTATCAACTGACAGAATCGGCAAACCAACACCATGCGAGAACTGGGATCCTATCCTAATCAAGAAAGTAGAGGCCAACGCCAAAGCAGCCTACACCCTACAGTGCGGACTAACAAATTCAGAGCTTGATCGAGTTGGAAAATTCTCAAGTGCGAAGGAGTTATGGGAGAAGTTGATTGAGCTTCACGAAGGTATTTCTGATACGAAAATAGGTAAGCATGTTTTAATTTACGAATTATTTGAGTAGACTAATACTACTCCGGCCGAGAAAGGTGTTGCGTCATTTGCAGGTACAAGCAAGACGAAGAAAGTGTTAAAGGAAACATGGTCCGAGTCATCAGACGAATCTGAATCCGACGAAGAAGAACAAGCAAGCCTCCTCGCTCTACCAGTACTAGCACATGTTGCCGAAACCGAGTCTGAGTTTGAATCTGAAACCGAGAACGAATCAGACACTGAGTCCGAGCGAAGCCACGGATCCGTATCCATTTCCGAAGGACCCAAACCCAATGTAAGTTCTATAATGTCTAGTATTAACCTAGATGACTCGGAAAACTTAATTCCTTACTTGCTTAAGAAATTGGCTAAATCCAACGTCCGAGTTAAGTCACTCCAAAAGGAGGTAACAACCCTTAAGGAAGTGACTAACTCGAGTCCTTTAACTGAGCCAGTTCAAATTAGAAATTCAACCCAAGTCTAACAACTTGAGGAAGAAAATTCCAATTTAAAAACTTAAGTTAAAGAACTCAAGAACATGTTGGAACGACTTACTTTGGGTTCCAAGAATCTTGATCTGATTCTCGGAAAACAAAAAGCCATTTACAACCGATCTGGACTTGGATTCAAGGCTAAAAGGAAATACCAATCATATTTATCACTTGTTAATAGATCAAATAGAAAGGTAGTCCAAGCATGGGTACCTAAGTCCAACCTGATCAATCAAGTTGGACTTGGTCAATATTGGGTCCCCAAGGATTAAGTCTATTACCTTGATAGACTATATCGAGGCTATGATCCAAGGGGAGCTAGTAGAAAAACTATCTTAATAAAAAGAATTTAATTAAATCAAAAATCAAATTAAATTTAAAATTCAAATTAAATTAAATTCAAACCAAAAATTTAGATTAATTATAAATTTAAGACAAATAAAATTTAAATCAAATTCTTACAAAATCTTAAGGGAAGGCTCCAGAATAGCTGGCACCTCCATAACTTAATCTACCCGACAAGGGTAACCAAGAGTAGACTACTCGGCAGGGTAATTAAGGTTAGATTAAAATGAGCTAGGTTTAACTTGACTCACGGTACTGGTGAAGTATTGGATGATAGTATGTTGGGGAAGCTTAGTCATCGCATGTCTAGGAAGATATAGCTTCAACCTGGTGCGTTTGGCTAAGTGGAACTAACCGAAGCTACCCTTTATGGATCCTAACCAGTTAGACCAAGGTTTTGTACTAAGTTCAATGGGTAGGACTATTTGGAAAACCTCGAAGGCATGGTTACTTTAATGATATCCTTGTGACTCACCAAAGCCCAGAAGTTTATCCAAAGAATGCCTATTTGTTGAACCCAAAGCTAAACCTGAATCTAACACAAAGTTAAACCAAAACTCTAAAATTGAACCTAATTCATCTCACAAAATTATAGGATTCCCTGATTTGAAATCTAGATCGGGTGAGATGACTAAGGATTAAAATTAAATCAAATTAAAAAGCAAATGAAATTAAATTAAATAATTAATAACCTTTTAAAAATCATTTTAAAAAATTATTTGAAAAATTATTTAAAAATCATTTTAAAAATTATTTTAAAATCATTTTAAAAACTATTTGAAAAATTATTTAAAAATCATTTTAAAAACTATTTGAAATATTATTTAAAAATCATTTTAAAAATTATTTGAAAAATTATTTAAAAATCATTTTAAAAATTATTTGAAAATCATTTTAAAAATCATTTTAAAAATTATTTAAAAATCATTTTAAAAATTATTTGAAAAATTATTTTAAAAATCACTTTAAAAATTATTTTAAAAATCACTTTAAAAATTATTTGAAAAATTATTTAAAAATCATTTTAAAAAATTATTTGAAAAATCATTTAAAAAATCATTTTAAAATTATTTGAAAATTTATTTAAAAAATTATTTAAAAATCATTTTAAACTTATTTGAAAAATCATTTTGAAAATTATTTAAAAATCATTTTAAAAATATTTGAAAATCATTTTAAAAATATTTTAAAAATATTTTAAACTTATTTGAAAAATCATTTTAAACTTATTTGAAAATAATTAATATATATATATTATTATTTTTTAGAAAAATAATTTTTAAAATTATTTGAAATTCAAAACTTATGTTTTATATCAAATGAAAAGACAACTTCATCTCACGATCACTCATAAGCTGAACATGCTTGTTAATCTAGAATGAGTGAGATGGAAAGTTAGGCAAATAAATATTTTGTTTTAACCTCTCATGCCTAAACATTAGCGCTCTGATACCTTACCAAAGAACCTAATTAAATTGCAATCAACTCAACTCATGCTTTGACATTAAGGTTTAAACTTATTGCTCCTCCTTGGCTATTAAGTATTTTGAAATTCATTATTCATTTAAAAAATAAATAAATAATAGTCTTAAACTTTTCAAAATGTATTTTTTTAAAAAAAGGATATTTACCAATAAAGCCTTTAGAATCTATTTAATAGAGTTTGAAAAATATATTTTTCCCCAAAGATTTCAACTAAGTTTCAAAATTAGCTAAAGTTACTTTTTAAAGTAAACCTTCTACTAGCTTAATTGAAATTATCACTTTAGACATTTAGCTTTACAATGAAAAAAATTATAAAAAGCTAAGTGTTTGAAAAGTTTTTTAAATTAGCCAAACATCCTTTCTTTAAAGCTAAGAGTTTTCTATAAATTTTTTTTTCAAAACTTAATTCAATTTTCGTACTTAAGAAAATCCCTTTTAAAAAGACTTTTAAAAGTTTAATGGAAAATCTTTAAATAAAGTCTTTAAAAGCTTCAATTTTCAAAATTTTGGCTAAACATAGTTGTTTTGCACTTAAACTATTTTTTACTTAGCCAAATTTCACTAAGCTTTTTCCTACAAAGTTTTAAAAGCCAGGTATTTTAAATGTTATTCTTTGAGCTTTAACATTTTTACTAAGTTTTTCCTACAAAGTCTTTTTTGATATATGACAAAGGGGGGGAGTAGGACAAAAAATTCAAAATTCAAACTAAGGATAAGAGTTCTCTTATTAAGGGGGAGCCTTAACTTTGGAAACTTTAAGTTTACCTTAAATTTTAAAATCCTTTTTGCTTGTACTTAACCTGTTACTTAAGTATGCTTACGTTTGTGCTTAAACTTATAATTTTAAAGCATGCTTATGTTTATTTATGCATTTTTTACTTAACTTTGAATTTGAGTTGCCATAATAAAAAAGGGGGAGATTGTTGGTGCGGGAAGCATCAGACGATCGAACCCAAGTTTTGATAATGGCAAAGGGTTCAAAGTTAAGTAGTGTTGTGATCTAACAAGTTCATGGAGCTTACAGGAAATTCCTAAGTGATACTTAGGCAAAAGTCCTAGCTGTGGTTAGGCAGGTGGAAAACCCTAGGTCATAGGGGGTGGTAACTCTATGCAGAAAGTCTTGGCGGGTCGACAGCTTCAGGCAAAAGTCCTAGGGGGTAACCCTAGGTGGAAAGTCCTAGGGAGGTAACCCTAGGTGGAAAGTCCTGGTGTCGCGAATCAGGTGGAAGACTGGACGGGCCGGGAAGCGGAAGTCCAGCAGAAAGTCCGGAAGCTTCGAACGCTGAGCAAAAGTCCAGTCGATCTGGAGGATCGCACTGGCAACAGGTAAATATCCTGAGTGGAGTAGGTGAGGATGCGTTCCCCGTAGAGGGAACAGTAGGCGTCGGGTTGACCTAGGGTTTCCGGATGGAAATTCGAAGTCAGACCTGGATAGTCCGATGACTGTCGATATCATTTATCATATTTCTATGCTAAGTTTGTTTTGCAGGGTTTGTGTTTGGGACTAACACATTTTGCAGGAACAAAGGAGCACATTTAACCTCAGATGAACAATGTCCGAGGCACCTCCATGGGGCTTGGAGGCGCCTCGGGTGCTAGCCGAAGCCAGCTATCCAGAGGCACTGGAGGCGCCTCGGAGGAAGCTGAAGGCGCTTTGGACCAGGCGTTGGAGGTGCCTTGGAGCAGCTTGGAGGTGCCTTCAATGGGATAAGGTGTGACCAGATCAGAGCTGATCCACGCGTGCGACTCGGCGGCCTGGAGGTGCCTCGGACTGGCTTGGAGGCTCCTCCAGTACTGTTTAAAAGGGGGTTCGAGGCAGAGGTTCAGAACAACAATTTCTAAGTGATCAAGCTACAACGCGCTGCCTCAAAAACACCCTGAAGTGCTACTACAAGTTTCTGACGACCCGGAACTCCGCTACTTTAAGATTCTGTCGTCGGTATAAGTTTTCTTTAATTATTGCACTTATTGTAACTTACATTTGTACAAATTCTTTGTGCGATATAGTTGTTTCTCACAGTAAGCGATCAACGATCGTGGGCCTTGGAGTTGTTGGTTGCTACTCGGAAAACCTATAGGTTCCACTGTACAAAAATTTTGTACAAAGGTCTGAACCTTTTCCTAGCTACCATGTGTTCTTTTAAATTAAATTTTGGATCGCCTGCGGAACTTAACACGTTTGATCCAAAACTTAATCTATTTGTTCTTTTAGGTTTTGACTTGGATCTCCTGCGGAACTTAACACGTTCGACCCAAGTCTCCTTAAGTTATTAATTCCATTAAATATTAATTTTCATAATTGGTTCCCAGTACTGACGTGGCGAGGCACATGGCCTTCTTGGATATGGGAGCAACCACCACCGACTAGACAAAACCTTTTATAGAAAGCTAATATTTAATTTCCTAAAATAACTTTAGGTTAACCAAAGAGAACAATCAAATCACAAGGAAAAGAAAAAACAAAAGAACACAACTTTGAAAAACATATTCGAAATTCTAGAACGTAAGCCTCTTGTATTTGGTATTATTTCCATAAATAACTAGCATGATGCGGAAATAAAAATTACTAGTTATACCTTGTAGAAAAACCTCTTGATCTTCTACCGTATTCCTCTTCTAACCTCGGACGTTGTGTGGGCAACGATCTTCCGAGACGAGAAACCACCAATCACCTTCTTCTCCTCCTAGCTAGGTTCGGCCAACAAAGAGGAAGCTTCACCAAGGAAGAAAATCAAAACACTAACCAAGCTCCAAGAGATGCTAGCTTTCTCTCCTTCTTCTTCTTCTTCTCCGAGTAGTATCCGGCCACCACAAGAGCTCCAATGGAAGAGAAGGGTTCGGCCACCACAAGAGGAAGAGAGGGAGAGGATGGCCGGCCACACCAAGGAACAAAAGAGGAAGAGAAATAATAGATGTTGTGTCTCATGAAGGCACCCTCACCCCTTCTTTTATATTCCTTGGCCTAGGCAAATTAGGAAATTTAATTACAATAAAATTTCCTCAATTCCTTGATATGATTTAATTGAGAAAAATAAAATAAAATTTCCCCAATTACAATCACATGGCCGGCCACATCATTGGAGAACAAATTGGATAAGTTTTAATCAACAATTAAAACTTCCTAATTTGTTTCCGGAAATTTTAAAAAATAAAATTTCTCTTTAAAATCTCTTCATGGTTGATAAAAGGAAATTTCTATAATTTTAATTTTATCAACATGTGAATAATTTTTAAAGAGAAAATAAAACATCTCTCCAATCTACAAATAAGGAAAGAGATCTAATCTCTTTCTTTAATCTTTTGTAGATCTTTTACAAGAGAGATATTTTAATTTTAATTCTCTTTAAATTATATCTTCCACATAATAATAAAAATTAAAATTAAATTTCTTTTTTAATTTATTTTGGCCGGCCCTACTAGCTTGGGTTCAAGCTAGGGCCGGCCACCCAATCTCATACCTAGGCCGGCCCTAGCTTGATCCCAAGCTAGCTTGGCCGGCCCCTATTGGGTGGGTATAGAAGGTGGGTATAGAACTCTATAAATAAGAGGCTACGATAGGGACCGAGAGGAGGAATTGGTTTTGGTCTCCCGATAAAATTAAGCATCCCGTGTTCGCCCCGAACACACAACTTAATTTTATCAATGATAATTCATTCCACTAGAGAACTATCATTGAACTACCGCACCAATCCCAAATTACATTTTTGGGCTCCTTCTTATTATGAGTGTGTTAATCTCCCTGTGTTTAAGATATCGAATGTCCACTAATTAAGTGAGTTACTGACAACTCATTTAATTAATATCTAAGTCCAAGAGTAGTACCACTCAACCTTATTATCATGTCGGACTAAGTCCACCTGCAGGATTTAACATGACAATCTTTATGAGCTCCTTTTGAGGACATTATCAACCTAGTATCTCTAGGACACAGTTTCCTTCTATAATCAACAAAACACACTATAAGTGATATCATTTCCCAACTTATCGAGTTTATTGATTCATCGAACTAAATCTCACCCATTGATAAATTAAAGAAATAAATATCAAACATATGTGCTTGTTATTACATTAGGATTAAGAGCACACACTTCCATAATAACTGAGGTCTTTGTTCCTTTATAAAGTCAGTATAAAAGAAACGACCTCTAATGGTCCTACTCAATACACTCTGAGTGTACTAGTGTAATTGTATAGTCAAGATAAACTAATACCTAATTACACTACGACCTTCTAATGGTTTGTTCCTTTCCATTTTAGTCGTGAGCTACTGTTTATAATTTATAAGGTACTAATAACATCATCTTCTGTATGTGACACCACATACTATGTTATCTACAATATAAATTAAATGAACAACTACAAACAAATGTAGACAATTAGACCAAATGTGATTCTTTATTCATAATGAATGTTTACAAAGCTTAGGCTTTCAGTATACACTCCAACAGGAGTATGAGTTGTCACAGGCTCCGAACCAAGTAAACGACCTGTGTCTTCTGTGTTTGTGTGTTTCTTTTTATTCTGCTACTTTACTACTCGAACGATTTACGATTCCGAAACGCGAAATAGCCACGAGCGCTATTCACCCCCCCCTCTAGCGCTTCTCGATCCAACAGTATTAACATTCAGGGACAATGTTAATGCGATGAGACTAGCATGTAGGTCAACTCGATGACTTGATCTCACAAGTCATGGATATAGAGATATCAAGTTGACACATGTGTATGCATTGGAGAATGTATATTGAATGACTTGCCATGAGAAAGTATCATGGATCGTTATATGAGTGTCATATACTTTCTCATGTGGCTATTAGTATGACTACTAGTCCTTGGACCTGAAGTCACCATGGTTCCCTACATAAGGAGTTGCATACTTTCGCTTCGTCAAACGTCACCCGTAACTGGGTGGACTATAATGGCAATTACTGGGTATGTAACAAATTATGTGAAGGGATGTGAGTGATGTAGATGAGATATATCCCTCCTATATACGGGAGTGACATCATTATTTTTGATAGAGTGAGACCACTAAGTGCATGACCATACCCAAATGAGTCAATATGAGATATTGAGCTCATTTGATTAGAGTGAGTCTACTTGGAGTTCAAGATTTAGATTGATTAGAGGATGACACGGTCTATGCCTCACATCGATCAATCTAGATGTCAAAGATAGTAGAACATTGTCATATATTGTGAAGAGTCACAATTAATAGTCACAAGGTGATGTTGGATCTCAACATTCTTGTAACTTAGGTAGTAATGATGTGTTGCTAGATACCACTCATTACTTATGCTTCTAAATGAGTTTAGGAGCATTGCCAACATTACAAGAACCTATAGGGTCACACACAAAGGGCAATTAGATGGAGATTCGGTTCATATGATGAACCAAGAGGATTATGTTCATGTGATGAACCAAATTGGATTAAAAGTAATCCAAATTAGATTAATTGAGTAAGACTCGATTGAGTTAGACTTGAGTTAGACTCAAGTGAGGCTAGACTTGAGTTAGACTCAAGTGAGACTAGACTTGAGTTAGACTCAAGTGAGGTTTAATGATGATATTCATTGAATTTTGAATTCAATGATAAATGGAATTCAATTTGAATTTTAGATTCAAATTTTGAATGAGTTTCAAAATGACCATTTAATGAAGAATGAATATTCATTAAGGCTCATTAATGAGGCTCATTAATGGTGTTAATGAGAATTAAGTATTTTCATTAGATGAAAATACTTAAGCCATTTTTTACTCTTATTTTAATAATCGATCATTATTATTCCTCCTTGCTTCTTCTTCTCTCCCTCTCCTCCTCCTTGGCCGAAACCCTCAAAGAGTGCTAGCACACTCTAAGGTTTCCTCTCCACCTAATTGTTCGTGTGGATACACATAGAGGGGTGTTCACTTGACACCCTTGAGATCCGACATCTTCTTGGACGAGCGGGATAAGCGAAAAGCTTCGCATCAAAGGTATAAATTCCTAAACATGTAGATAAAAAGTAGATCTAGGATTAGAAAACACGTACATGAAAATTTTAATATTCGCACGAATCCGGTGAAATGGGATTTCGGGGTTTTCGCAACGCAAAAAGTGATTTTTACGGCCCGAAAGACCCTACATCACCATCAGTTCGAATAATTAGTTATAAATATTGAGTACAATAACTAAAATTAGTTGTTACCGACAAACAGAAAGGAAATTGGAATAACTCATTCTTCAAACTTCGAAGCAGCCTTTCGATGTCGTTGGAGCCTTTTCGTAGCAGCACGCAAGAATGAAACTTGTAGTCGTAGTTGATCTTCTGAAGCTGCTAGTCAAAGGCCCTTATATAGGCCCATTCTGAGCGCCTAGACCATTACTAATGTGGTGATCTCTCATCGAAACTTCATCCACAAAGTTTATCCACTTTCAGGCGTCTGGACCGTTGATGTGGGATTTGCCAGTCATCGCTCCAACTCAGCTTTGAGATAACTTTTCTGGTCTGGGTGCCTAGACTAACTCCAAGTGCCCAAACCGCTCGGGTGCTTGCGGTACCCGCCAAGGCGACAATAGTCCGAGGGCCTGGACTAGCTCCGGGCGCCCGGACTCCCTTTTTCAGCCTTTAAAATTCTACAAAAAAGAGTTAGTCCAAGTAAATAAAAATATATTTATCCTACAAAATAGAGTTAGTACAACATTAATAAAATAGGAGTAGTAATTAGATCCTGTCTCCCCAAGACTAGGATCTAGTGAAAGTCTCAACTTAGGTTTTCCAAATGGACTTAAGTTGGAACGACGCCTATAGTTCCCTCAACCGGGAACACGTCCTCACTGGATCTCTCCTCCAGTTGTTTACTTTCAATTACCACTTGCAATCGCTTAACTTACCTTTGACCTACCAGGTCTTCCCACCAGTTGTCAAGTCCCGCGAATCTAACTGGAGTTCAGCTGGTTGTCAGGTCCCACGGACCCAACCGGACTTCCCGCTAGATATCGAGCCTTGTAGACCTATCTGGACTTCCCACTAACTATCGGATCTCATTGACCTAGTTGGATTTCAGACTAGTGTCAGGTCCTTCAGACCCGTCAACTCCTGCACACTTAGGTGGCGTTTGGTTTAGAGGTTTAGAAATGAAGGAATGGATTCATTCCCAAATCTTATGTTTGGTTGATGGGAATGGAATCAAGATTTTGGAATGAAATCCAAAAAATTGAGTATGGATGAAACCCACCCCCTCCCTTGGATTTTGATGGAATGAGAATTAATTTTGGATGAAAATACCCTTAATATATTTTTTCAATTTTTCTTTCATTTCACTCTCTCTCCTTGTTCTCTCTCATCATACTTTCTCTCTCTATCATCACACTTTCTCTCTCAACATATTTTCTCTCTCCTCATTCTCTCTCATCATACATTTTCTACCATTTTCTCTCTGTATTCTCTCTCATCACACACACTCTCTCTCATTATTTCCTCTCTCTTCTTTCTCTCATTTTTTCATCATACTTTTTCTTTCATCATACTTTCTCTCTCCTCAATCTCTCTTACCATACTCTCTCTCCATATTTTCTTTCACCACACCTTCTCTCTCTTCATTCTCTTCCATCACACACTCTCTCCTCATTTTCTCTCATCGCACTTTCTCTCTCTTTATACGCTTCCATCACTCTCTCTCTCCTCATTTGCTCTCATCCCACTTTCTCTCTCTTCATTTTTTTCCATTATACTTTCTCTCCTCAATCTCTCATTTTCTCTCATCACACTTTCTCTTTCTTCATTTTTTCCCATCCCTCTTTCTCTCTCAGCACACTTTCTCTCTCATCATAATTTTTTTCTTCTCAATCTCTCCTATCACGCTCTTTCCTCATTTTCTCTCATCACACTTTCTCTCTCTTCATTTTCCCATTACACTTTCTCTCTCATCATTCTCTCTCATCATATGTTTCTCTCATATTCAACTTTCTCTTCCATCTAATTTTTTATCTTATTTTCCTCTAAGGGTAAAAAAGGAAATTTAGGTTCATTCCGATTGAAAATATTCAACTAGCTAAACATTATTTTTAAGAATGATACCCAAGCTCATATTCCCATTCCACAATACTATGATACCCATTCTCATTACTGTGAGAGAACCAAACGCCACCTTAATAAAGTAATTAGATCACAAAACACTCTAACTTTACTCCCATTATCATTCATCAAAATCTGAGTTAGATCATTAGTACAAATTGTACCAACAATGGTCTCTCCTCAAGCATCAAGTCACTTGCCTGCTTAGGACCTTTCATACTTCGTTCAAGGTTCCACCCATATGGTTTGATTTGATTCATGGCTCTGACTCATACTTCTTCTGACGGTTAGTTCGGTGAAGAGCGACCTTGCTCTGATACCAATTGTTAGGACCAAAAAATTTCAGATATCTCCACAATAGTATGATATTATCCACTTTGGGCTTAAGTTCTCATGCATTTATTTTTGGAATCTACCCAAAAGACCTCATACTAATAAAAATCTCTTTATGTTACAAACCCATGAACTTTTCCATGTATTTCTAATATAAGACTTTGATTGTATTCCTAATAATCTTGTGTTGTATTGGAATACAGTGTAGCCTCCTGTACATTTTGTGCTTGTGACTCACAATGATGTCCTTGGTTGGTGGATTATCTAGTGGATGAGGAAGACACCCACTGTTGTTCAATACTATTAATATAAGATAGTAAATTAGTAGAAAATGGCGAATCTCTAAAAACAAATTAAGCGAGTTATGATAAATAAATAATATATAATTATTTATGAACAACATATAATTTATAATTATATTATCACTATTAGCTATAACATTGTAGCAACTATCATAGTTGTTATAATGTTCTAGTCTAATAACGTTATAGCAGCTATGATTTCATAGTACTACAACATTATAGCAGCTATCGAATCGTAGTTTTTACAGTGTGGTTATATTAGAATATTGTAGCAGCTATGATTTTATAGCTACTACAACGTTCTGGTCTAAGTAGGTTATAACAATTATAATATTACAACGTTATAGCAGCTACCTAATAAGTTTAAGGTTTAAAGTTTAGGATTTAACAATGTGCTTAGACCAGAATATTATAGCAGGTATGAAATCGTAGTTCTTATAATATGCTTAGATGTTTGGGCACTCGAATGAGAACTAAACTGAATAAGACGAGGCAGGAACAAGTAACTAAAAGATAAACAATGGAAGATTATAACATACATGGGAGAACACACTGCAGATGAGCGAGGGATTGTGAAGTAGGAGAGTTCAAAATGTTGAGATTTTTTTAAGAAGCACAAAACCCTAAATGTATTGGATTTTTTTTGTCTTGTATGTCTGATAGCTTTAAACAAAGCTTAGGGAGAAGCTTCATAGGCAAGCAAGCGAGGCAAGGCGGGGAAGCAACGAGGGAGTTTATTGACGAAGATCGTGAAGGGCGAATGAGGGAGTTCAAAGGAGTAGAGATGGGAATGTTCGGATTTTTTCGAGGAGTGAACTAAAACCTAAATGTATTGATTTTTTTCATGCCCACCCACCTTGATCAGCCTTGAATCGATCTAAAAATAACCCAAATCTGGATGAATAGTACATTAAGAAGAGAATTATAAATTAACCATAGGATGCAATGTCCTTTTCATCATAAAGCAAACAAAGGGCGTTCCTTCAACAAAGGGCGCTCCTTCAACGATTTGTTAAAAAAAAAAAGACGCTCTTGCTCTATCTATATCAAAATCTTCCTCATTGTGTAGTCGAGACTTAGGAGTTCTTGTTTTATTTAAATAGTCAATATTGTTTATTCTTTATTCATGAGTTTTTTTAAAAAAAAAGGGGCGCAATTAAAAAATATTGGACTTCTGAACTGGTCATCGTGTATGTGTTTTTTGATTTACCCTAGTGGTCTATAAAAAATTTCAGTGGGACCAAATTTGATCATCTCAAGAATAATCAATAAGACTAAATAGGATTATTATTTGGTTTAAAAAAAAAGACTTATTGTTTTCTTATTTATTAGCTTTTTTTCATAACACCTCTAAAATAAAAGGACAAGAGCTATTTTAGTTTCAGATAGGGATATATTGATGATAAAATGAAATATCTTAAGAGACTTTTTGACATTAATAAAATTTTAAAGTATTTTGCAAAAGCTAATAATAAAGATTGAAAAGTATTTTGAAGAATTTTCTAAACGTCAGGACATTTTAAAAGATCACTGCTATTATGTAAAATTTTAATATTCGTTTCAAGAAAGAAGTATATTTATTTGAGCTATTGGATTTTTAACAATTTGAATACTTCAAATTTATGAAATTCATGCCAATATTAAATTATATGGGCAAAAATTAAAAGGAGAGTTTCATATTTAATAAGTCATCATATAAACGTCCCATTTATAAAAAAAAATCATCAAAATAATGTTTCATAGTGTTAGTATATTTTATGTTGAGAATATTCTTACTTTCAATACGATTATAACAAACTATTGTAATAATTACAAAGTAACTACTATAGCATATAGTACTCACAAAATAACTGCTACTAGCTATAGCATATAGTACCTACAAACTAACTGGTACAATGTATAGTAGCTATTCATATATAATATAATATGATAAAATATAACATTTCATTCTAATTAAAATTATTATACAAAAAATATTATTATATTAAAAATATTTTATACCTACTTAATTAAAATTGACTAAACTCTGCAACATTATATTAATTGTTATAACAATTTGATCCTGTCCGAAGGCGCGAAGTTGAAAAGTCGGGGAGACGGCAGTTCCGCTAACAGGATAAAGACCTCGATCCTTTCTGCAAAACAAAAACCAAAACCAAGGAAGGGGTCCCTGGCGTTGGCCCTCCGACATTCAAGTCAGAAACAGAAAAAGAAAAGAGTGAAAGTATTAGGGACAAAGATCTATCTTGCCTTTCTTCGTATCTAGTATACTCTTTTACACATTTCTCGATGACCCTCTATCTTCCCTGATTTAATGATATCAATTACCAACGGAAGGCATCTTTATCATGGTTGTTTCTTATTTAATGATAGATGGAGTGTTCTCTTTTATCTTCTCCTTTCCCTATTAATTATCCATCTTTTCCTCTTTTATTATTATATCAGTTCATTAGGTATATAATGCCAACGACATACCTCGAGCCTGATGGGTGGCCCACTCGGTTCGGGCTTCTGGCTCGCTCAACTTGCTTTTTTGCTGCCATGGTTGACCAGTCACTAGTTCACTTAGATGGCTAACTGGATAATGATCCTTCCGATCGACTCGTTCGGCTCGAGCTTCTGGCCTGCTCAACTTGCTCTTTTGCCGCCCTGGTTGACCAGTCATTGGTTCACTCAGATGGTTAATGAGACAATGATCCTTCAGATCGGCCCGTCCGGCTCGAGCTTCTGACCCGCTCAACTTTCTCTCTTGCCGCCCTGGTTGACAGTCATTGGTTCACTCAGATAGCCGACCAGACAAGGATCCTTCTGATCGGTCGATGAACCGCTTTCCGCTCAAGCGCGGCTGAGCCTTAAGCCCTAGTGTGGACTGCCTTGACTTTAACCTATCATGTGGCAATTGACTCGTGTCACGTAGGCTCCTCCTTATCGCCACATCACAAGCCTCCCCTTCAAGTCTAGTCGAAGGAGGCTGCAAGTCCGACTGACTGGACAGTTGGTGCCTTAATGTCCGATCGGACTATGCATGGTCCATTAACTACTCAGACCCCTGAACCAATGCCACTCGACTTTACTTTGCCTTGGCCGATTGGGAAGATTGTGTGCCAATCGGGAAGATGGTGTGCCAATCGGGAAGATGGTCAACAATACTTTTCAAAATTTTTGACCTTCATGGTATCCCTTCAGGTGGGAGTGATTTTGGCTGATGCCATTCTAATTTCTCAAATTTTCGTGTAAATCCTTGAAGATTATGGCTGAGCATGAGGTCATATCTTTTTAATTAAGGGTTTTAAATGCAACCTTTTGACTGAAGGACACGTGTCCTATATTGTCGCCGCATGCCTGATGTGACGGGCAGACATTTGCCTAACGTGATGTGTATCATTTTCAAATTCAGCGGCTGGATTTGTTTCTAGGTTTGTGTACCCTGGATTGGACGGTTGTCGTCGATCGGTTGCAAGCTTTATAAGCCTCGCATGTGCCGTCGTCGTCTACTTCGCTCTTTTGTCTTCAGATTTTGTTGTTGTGCGCTCTTCTCCAACGAATTTGCCGCTGTGCTCTATTCTCCAGCAATCTTTCCTCTTTCTCGTAAGCCTTCCTCATTCAGCTCATTTGGTTGTTTCTTAGCGTCCTCTTTCTCTTTTTCGATCGAACTTGTTGTGTTCTTATCGATCTTTTGTGTCTGATGGCGAGTTCCTCTCAACTTCTTGTCCCTGTTCCTGGCCTCTGGTACACCTCCATCTAATCTAGATTCGACGGGGGTGACTCAAAGAGCCTAAATTCTGCATATGAAATTCCTCCGGGCTATGAAATTGCCCTTCCTTCTTTCTCCGATAGGCCCCATGAGCCACCTTCAAGCTTTGTATGTTTCTTTATGGACCAATTTATTGCTGGTATATGGTTCCCTGTCCACCCTTTTTTTCTCTACGGTTTGCAAATACTTTCATATTTCTCTCCATCAGCTAGTGCCCAACTCTTTTCGGTTGTTGTGCGGCGTTGTAATCCTCTTTTGTCTACACGACATTCCTTTATTTGCCCGGCTCTTCCACTACTTATATTATCCAAAACTATCCGAGTCGGGGACTTTCCTATTCCAAGTCCGAGTGGGCTTAGTCTTTTTCAATAAGATGTCATCCTCCAACAAACATTGGAAGGAATACTATTTTTTTTTTGTCAAATTCCCCGATCGACCCGATTTTTCAACCAGCTGGAAGCTAGAGGTTGCAAATCCACCGTTGCTCGGTAGGTACAAGGGCCGATCATACTACCTTTAGAATGCTTCCAGCTTGGCTGGTCAGAAATATGATATCCACAAGCTACTGCTGGAGAGTGTCCTCTACGTATTGGGCTTGAGTCCAATCCACACAAGGCTTTCGTTTAGCCTAGGTATGCTCCTTCTGTTAGAGTGTATACTAAAAGCCTAGCTTTTGTATAAATATTTATTTAGAAATAAAGAATCACAATGGTTAAATACCTACATTTATTTGTTAAGTGTAGTTGTTCAATTAATTTATATTGTAGATAACATGGTGTGTGGTGTCACAGACAGAAGATCATGTTATCAGTTCTTTATAAATTATAAACAGTTGCTCACGACTAAGATGGAAAGGAACAAACCATTGGAATAGTCATAGTGTAATTAGGTATTAGTTTATCTTGACTAATAAATTACACTAGTACACTCTAACTGTATTGAGTAGGACCATTTAAGGAAAGTTCTTTTTATACTGACTTAATAAAAGAACAAGTCCTTAGTTATTATCGAAGTGTGTGCTCTTAATCCTAATATAATAACAAGCATATATATTTAATATTCATTTCTTCAACTTATCAAAGGGTGAGATTTACCTTGATAAATCAAAAGGCCCGATAAGTTGGGAAATGATATTACTTATAGTGTGTGTTGTTGATTATAGAAGGAAATTGTGTCCTAGTAATCTAGGTTGATAATGTCCCCAAGAGGAGCTCATAAGGATTGTCATGTTAAACCCTGCAGGTGGACTTAGTCCAACATGACGATAAGATTGAGTGGTACTACTCTTGGACTAAGATATTAATTAAAGGGAGTTGTCGGTAACTCATTTAATTAGTGGACATTCGACATCTTAAACACAGAGAGACTAACACACTCATAATAAGGAGCCCAAAATGTAATTTGAGATTGGTGCGGTAGTTCAATAATAATTCCTTAGTGGTATGAATTATTATTGATAAAGTTAAGTTGTGTGTTCGGGGCGAACACGGGAAGCTTAATTTCATTGGGAGACCAAAACCAATTCCTCCTCTTGGTCCCTATCGTAGCCCCTTGTATATAGAGAATTATACTCACCTATACCCACCTTCTTACCCACTCTTTGGTGGCTGGCCAAGCTAGCTTGGAGCCCAAGCTAGGGCCGGCCAAGACCCAAGTATTGAGCCAAGATTAGTGGTCGACCCTATCTTGGAGTCCAAGATAGGTGTGGCCGGCCACATATAATATAAAAGAGATTTTATTTAAATTTTTTTCTTATGTGGATAACATGGTTTTAAAAGAGAGTTTAAAATTTAAATCTTACCTTTTATAGCTTTCTACAAAAGATTAAGAAAAGATTTAAAATCTTTCCTTATTTGTAGATTGAAAGGTGGATTTTAATTTTAAGGAAACTTTCCTTTTTTGTAACCATGTTTATGATTTAAAAGAGAGTTTAAAAATTAAATATTTCCTTTTATAAGTTTCTACAAAAGATTAAGAAAAGAATAAATATCTTTCCTTATTTGTAGATTGAAAGGGGATTTTAATTTTAGAGATAACTTTCCTTTTGGAAATTATCCACATATTTAAAAGAAAGATTTTAATTTATAAAATTTCTTTTTATAATCCACCTTGAAGGGAAAAATTATTAGAGAAATTTTTATTAAAAATTTCCGGAAACAAATTAGGAAGTTTTAATTCTTGTGAATAAAAACTTTCCTTGATGGAGAATTCTTTGTGGTCGGCCACTTTATTAAGTGAAAAGAAAATTGATTTTTATCAATTAATTTTTTCTTTCATGGCAAAGAAAATAAGAAAGTTTTATTAAAATTTCCTTATTTACCAAGACTAAGGATTATAAAAGAGGGGGTAGAGGTGCCTTCATGATTGAACAACTCTATTCTATTTATTCCTCTCTTTTCTTCCTTGATTGTGGCCGGCCCTAGAGGTTCTCCCTCTCCTCTTCTCTTCTTCTTTAGTGGCCGGTTTCATCCTTCTCTTGGAGCTTTTGATGGTGGTCGGTTCTAGCTAGGAGAAGAATGAGAGAAAGGAGGCTTTGTTTCTTGCATCCCTTGGAGCTTGGTGGTGGTGGCCGAAATTCTACATCCTTGGAGGATTCTTGGTTTGGCCGAAACTTGCAAGGAGGAAGGAGAAGGGCTTGGGTGGTTCTCATCTCGGTAGATCGTTGCCCACACAATGTCCGGGATAAGAAGAGGAATACGGTAGAAGATCAAGAGGTCGTTGTTTACAAAGAAAGGTATAATTAGTAATTATTTTCCGCATCATACTAGTTTCTTTTCTTTGTATGAATTCCAAACACAAGAGGCATATAATTCTAGAGTTTCAGATTTGTTTCGAAGTTGTGTTTCTTTTGTTTTGTTTTTTGAATTTGTGATTCGATTGTTCTTTTCGGTTAAACTTAATGTTATTTTAGAAAATTAAATATTAAATTTCTATTAAAGGCTTGTCGAGGCAGTGGTGGATGATCACATACCCAAGAAGGCCTAGTGCCTCACCATGTTTGACCTGGGAGCCAATTTTAGAAATAAATATTTAATCAACTTTATAATATTGGTGGATTTGGATCAATAGTGTTAAGTTCCGTTTGCGATCCAAATCTAAACCATTAAGAACAGATAAGCTAAATTTGGAAACAATAATGTTAAGTTCTGTTTGCGATTCCTAATTTAATTTCTAAAGAACACAATAGGTTGTTTAGGAAATGTTTGACACTTGTACAAAATTTTTGTACAGTGGAACCGGTACAATCTTCCTAGGACCAACCAACAATTGGTATCAGAGCTAGGGTTTGCCTCTATGTGTTTTGGTTTTCAAATAGATTATGCGCATGCCATACATAATTTAGGCAGGATAATAGTAGGATGTGCTAACTTTGTGGTTGCAGGCTCCAACTATTATGACATATAGATATTGTGTGTGAATAGACCCTTGGACATGTCAAGGGCATTTTATTGTGTGTGCATGATTGTAAAATTAAATACAGTAGGAGCTGTATTAGTTATTAGAATTTTATATTTTTGTTTCGATCTAGATTACATGTACATTCCTTTATGAAATATAGGATCGATATATGTAAAAATTTTATTTTTATCGTGGATCGTATCCTTGCGAGGCGTGGTGCTATCGGAGGACCAGAGGCGCAGCGTAAAAAGGAAGCTCGATGGACCTGACGGCATGAACCTGAGGGCTGGCATCACGCGATAGACAGTCATGGAAGAAGCCATAATAGTTGGAAAATAAATTTCCATATTTATTGTTTTTATTTACTGTGATGTGTGTGTGTGCATGTGATGTATGCTAGCATAGGTTAGAATTCCTCACCATAAATAACTAAATGGGAGAGGGATTAGTAGATGAATCCCATGGTCTCCATTACTGGTTTGTAAGTGATGCAACAAGCTTGCGCGTTGGCTCTAAGTGCCTTCCTCCATATCGGATGAGTTTGTTTGCGGATCACTAGATCAAACTTCCATATTTGGATGGTTATAGGAAATTATTTGGGAGTGTGTGATCTTTCCCATCGGAAGGGGCACAATCTTACTTAATGGACTAAGTATCAAGTAATGGTATACACTTAGGCACACTTAATAGTATCCTCCCCATCGGAGTCACTGCTATTATTTGTGTGACCGAAGAAAACCAACTATTAATTAATTTATCATAAAGATAAATTGACAAGACAATAAAATTAAAACCCCCTCTTACAAATGTTGAATTTGTATACGTCCACACTATCGTGGCATACAATATTCACGGTATTTGAGATAATTTTATTTTTTATAAAGATAGGTTGACAAGGTTATTAATGGGTATAACCCTCCTCTTACAAATGCTCAATTTTGTATACGTCCACACTATCGTGGCATGTAAAATTCACGGTGTTTGAGGTGTTGGTGAATTTAAATGATATTGTTTTGAGGAATCAATATTATTTTAAATTCAAAGTTTTGACCAAATATTTGATCAAAGAAAGACCAACTATTAATTTTATTTGTCAAAAAGATACATTGACAAGAAAATAAAATTAATGGATAAAATCTTCTTTTTTGTATACGTCCACACTATCGTGGCATATAAAATTTACGGGGATTTTAAGGTGTTGGTCTTGACCAAATATTTTTGTGATTCTTAGGATTTCAAATGTTAGTCAATCCCTTAGTTGTTATACTATAGAATAGACTTAGTTGTCCTAATTATAATGATTGGAAATAAGACTTGGACATTAAGGTGGACTCTCCTCTCAAAACTGAGAACAATAGAGGTGTACTTTATTCATTAGTTGATACATGTTTAGTGGTGTTATCTACCGGTACCTGGTGTGTAGATACGGGAGCCGCTGATCATGTCTGCAATTCATTGCAAGGGTTCCAAGAAACCCAACAACTATATGAAAGGGAACTCACCGTCTATATGGGCACTGTTGCAAAAGTAGCAGCTATTGCAGTGGGAGGTGTTTATCCTTAGATAGGAATAAAAAGTGGATTTTGAGAAAATTATCTTTACATACCAAGTTTAGAAAGAACTTGATTTCGATTTCTAAACTATTAAAGAATAGATATTCTGTCTATTTTGATAACAAACTTGTTATCAAGAAAAATAGAGAAGTTATCTGTTCTGGTATGTTGGTTGACAATTTATAATCCAATAACTCCCACGATGCAATAAATGGAAATTAATAACACATCTTCTAACTTTAATAAGAGAAAGCAACATTCAGAAATGAACCAATCACATTTTTGGCATCTAAGGCTAGGTTATATTAACTTGAGTAGGATTCAAAGGATAATAACCAATGAACTCTTGGGTTCATTGGTAGTGAAAATGTTTCCAACCCGCGAGTCTTACTTGGAAGGAAAAATAACCAAGAAGCTTTTAAGTCTAAGGGGTATGGAGCCAAAGATATGTTAGAATTGGTTTATTCTGATTTGTGTAAACCTTTGACTATCCAGGCAAGAGGTTGTTTTGAATATTTCGTTTCTTTTATAGATGACTATTCGAGTTAAGGATACATTTACTTGACGCGCCACAAGTCTAAGTGCTTTGATCAGTTCAAAGAGTACTAGGCTGATGTAGAGTAACGTCAAGCTAAAAATATCAAGACACTACGGTTAGATCAAAGTTGCAAGCACCTCTTAGGAGAGTTTATGAGTCACTTATCAGAAGTCGGGATTCAATCCCAACTAACTACACCTGGTACACCCCAACAGAATGGTGTAGTAGAACGAAGGTATAAGACTCTTATGGAAATAGTTAGATCAATAATGAGTTATTCAGAATTACCAAAATTCATTTTGAGGATATACACTGGAAACAGAAGTGAACATAGTACCTTCTAAGTCAGAACTCTCTACTCCCATAGAATTGCAGAATGGGCGTAAGCCTAGTCTGAAGTATATTCGAATTTGGGTAGTCTAGCACAAGGGAGACACTGATAAGTTGGAATAGGAGTTCACTTGTTTGTGAATTATTCTAGAGAAATGAAAAGAGGACTATGTAATAAACCATAAGCCCATAAGTAAATTTGTTCTTAAGGAAATAATAAAGGACACGTCTAATCTAGTACCAACTATACAAGATGAAATATCACAATAAACTGTAACATGTATCACAGATGATACACAATTGCACAAAGTTCCTCGTCATAGTGGGAGGGTTGTTAGGCAACCTGAAATATTCATGTTTTGGAAAAGTCTTTGGACTTGATCCCTGGAGAACATGAATTTAATTCCCGGATATATGATGAAGTGCTTCAAGATAAAGATGCAACATCTTTGAGAAATGAATACAGAATTAGAATATATATGTTCTAATAAATTCTGGGAGCTTGTAGAGCCACCAGATAGTGTAAAAACCATTGGATCTACAATAGGAAAAGAGGGATAGATGGGAAGGTGGAAACTTTCAAAGCAAGGCTTGTTGGAAAAGGAAACTTTCTCACCGGTAGTCATGTTTAAGTCTGTCCGGATTCTTTTATCTATTATTACTCATATGAACTATGAGATTTGGCAAGTGGATGTCAAGATAGCTTTCCTTAATGGAAGTCTTGAAGAAAATACTCATATAAAGCAACCAGAAGGGTTCATTGCAAAGGGCAAAGAGAATCTTATGTGCAAGCTCAATCAGTCTATGGACTGAAGTAAAGCTTCAAGGTCTTGGAACATCCGGATTAATAAAATAATCCAGACCTATGGATTTATTAAAAAAACCGGATGAGTCTTGTGTATACAAGAAGTGTGATGGAAACGTGGTGGTATTTCTTGTACTATACGTAGATAACATTTTTGGTAGATGGAAATAATATCAAAGTGTTGTCGGAAGTAAGGGTATGGTTGTCCAAACAATTCGATATGAAGGACTTAGGAGAATGCATATATTCTTGTGATCAAAGTAATAAGGGATCGCAAGAAAAGAATATTTTGCTTATCCCAAAATTCATATATCAATGCAATCCTTGCTCGTTTTAGCATGCAAGACTCCAAGAAAGGTTTTCTACCTTTTAGACATGGAGTAAACTTTATCTAAAGAGATGTCTCCGAAGACATCAAAGGAGATAGAAGACATAAAGACAGTTCTTTATGCTTCGGCTATCGGAAGCCTAATATATGTTATGCACGAGATAGAATATCGGTTTTGTCGTAGGCATGGTTAGCAGATATCAAAGTAATCCAAGACCGGGATGCTGGACTGTCGTAAAGCATATATTAAAGTACCTTAGAGGGACTAGAGATTATATGCTAGTTTACAAGGCAGATAATTTGATCCCTGTGGGTTATACGGATTTTGACTTCCAATCAGATAGGGACAATAGTAAATTGACCTCGGAGTTTTGTGTTTACTTTAGGAGGTGAAGCCATAACTATGGAGTAGTGTTAAGCATAGATATTTTTCCGGACTCCACCATAGAAGCTGAGTTTGTGACAGCCTTTGAGGCAGCCATAGAAATTAAATGGCTCAGAAACTTCATGATGGACTTAAACATGATTTCTGGTTTACCCAAAATTATCACAATTTATTGTAATAATAGTGGTACAGTAGCAAACTCTAAGAAACCATAAGTCCATAAGGTAAGTAAACACAATAGAGCGCAAGTACCACCCAATACGAGACAACGTATAACGGGGAGAAGTTGTTGCCGCCTAGATTGCATCAGATGATAACCTATGAAATCTTTTCACTAAGGCCCTTAAGGCAAGAGTTTTTGATGGGCATGTTGAAGGGATGGAGATCAGATGTATGACAGCAGATATGGCAGCATAGTCTTTTAGTATAAGTGGGAGATTGTTAGAGTGTATACTAAAAGCCTAACTTTTATATAAATATTTATTTAGAAATAAAGAATCACAATGGTCAAATACCTACATTTATTTGTTAAGTGTAGTTGTTTAATTAATTTTTATTGTAGATAACATGGTGTGTGGTGTCACAGACAGAAGATCATATTATCAGTTCTTTATAAATTATAAACAGTTGCTCACGACTAAGATGGAAAAGAACAAACCATTGGAATAGTCGTAGTGTAATTAGGTATTAGTTTATCTTGACTAATAAATTATACTAGTACACTCTAACTGTATTGAGTAGGACCATTTAAGGAAAGTTCTTTTTATACTGACTTAATAAAAGAATAAGTCCTTAGTTATTATGGAAGTGTGTGCTCTTAATCCTAATATAATAACAAGCACATATATTTAATATTCATTTCTTCAACTTATCAAAGGGTGAGATTTACCTTGATAAATCAAAAGGCCCGATAAGTTGGGAAATGATATTACTTATAATGTGTGTTGTTGATTATAGAAGGAAACTGTGTCCTAGTAATCTAGGTTGATAATGTCCCCAAGAGGAGCTCATAAGGATTGTCATGTTAAACCCTGCAGGTGGACTTAGTCCGACATGACGATAAGGTTGAGTGGTACTACTCTTGGACTAAGATATTAATTAAAGAGAGTTGTCAGTAACTCATTTAATTAGTGGACATTCGACATCTTAAACACAGGGAAACTAACACACTCATAATAAGAAGGAGCCCAAAATGTAATTTGAGATTGGTACGGTAGTTCAATAATAATTCTTTAGTGGTATGAATTATTATTGATGAAGTTAAGTTGTGTGTTCGGGGCGAACACGGGAAGCTTAATTTCATCGGGAGACCAAAACCAATTCCTCCTCTCGGTCCCTATCGTAGCCTCTTGTATATAGAGAATTATACCCACCTTCTTACCCACTCTTTGGTGGCCGGCCAAGCTAGCTTAGAGCCCAAGCTAAGTCCGGCCAAGACCCAAGGATTGAGCCAAGATTAGTGGTCGGCCCATCCTGGAGTCCAAGCTAGGTGTGGCCGGCCACATATAATATAAAAGGAATTTTATTTAAATTTTTTTCTTATGTGGATAACATGGTTTTAAAAGAGAGTTTAAAATTTAAATCTTTCCTTTTATAGCTTTCTACAAAAGATTAAGAAAAGATTTAAAATCTTTCCTTATTTGTAGATTGAAAGGTGGATTTTAATTTTAAGAAAACTTTCCTTTTTTGTAACCATGTTCATGATTTAAAAGAGAGTTTAAAAATTAAATATTTCCTTTTATAAGTTTCTATAAAAGATTAAGAAAAGAATAAATATCTTTCCTTATTTGTAGATTGAAAGGAGATTTTAATTTTAGAGATAACTTTCTTTTTGAAAATTATCCACATGTTTAAAAGAAATATTTTAAGTTATAAAATTTCTTTTTATAATCCACCTTGAAGGGAAAAATTATTAGAGAAATTTTTATTAAAAATTTCCAGAAACAAATTAGGAAGTTTTAATTCTTGTGAATAAAAACTTTCCTTGATGGAGAATTCTTTGTGGTCGACCACTTTAATAAGAGAAAAGAAAATTGATTTTTATTAATTAATTTTTTCTTTCATGGCAAAGAAAATAAGAAAGTTTTATTAAAATTTCCTTATTTGCCAAGACCAAGGATTATAAAAGAGGGGGTAGAGGTGCCTTCATGATTGAACAACTCTATTCTATTTATTCCTCTCTTTTCTTCCTTGATTGTGGCCGGCCCTAGAGGTTCTCCCTCTCCTCTTCTCTTCTTCTTTAGTGGCCGGTTTCATCCTTCTCTTGGAGATTTTGATGGTGGCCGGTTCTAGCTAGGAGAAGAAGGAGAGAAAGGAGGCTTTGTTTCTTGCATCCCTTTGAGCTTGGTGGTGATGGCCGAAATTCTACATCCTTAGAGGATTCATGGTTTGGCCGAAACTTGCAAGGAGGAAGGAGAAGGGCTTGGGTGGTTCTCATCTCGGTAGATCGTTGCCCACACAACGTCCGGGATAAGAAGAGGAATACGGTAGAAGATCAAGAGGTCGTTGTTTACAAAGAAAGGTATAATTAGTAATTATTTTCCGCATCATACTAGTTTCTTTTCTTTGTATGAATTTCAAACACAAGAGGCATATGATTCTAGAGTTTCAAATTTTTTTCGAAGTTGTGTTTCTTTTGTTTTTTTTCGAATTTGTGATTCGATTGTTCTTTTCGGTTAAACCTAATGTTATTTTAGGAAATTAAATATTGAATTTCTATTAAAGGCTTTGTCGAGGCAGTGGTGAATGATCCCATACCCAAGAAGGCCTAGTGCCTCGCCATGTTTGACCTGGGAGCCGATTTTAGAAATAAATATTTAATCAACTTTATAACATAGGTGGATTTGGATCAATAGTGTTAAATTCCGCTTGCGATCCAAATCTAAACCATTAAGTGCAGATAAGTTAAATTTGGAATCAATAATGTTAAGTTCTGTTTGTGATTCCTAATTTAATTTCTAAAGAACACAATAGGTTGTTTAGGAAAGGTTCGACACTTGTACAAAATTTTTGTACAGTGGAACCGATACGATCTTCCTAGGACCAACCAACACCTTCTTTGTCTAACTTTTGAATCTAACTGATTTCTCTTTTTCTTTTGCAGCTCAAGTCATGTTGCACGCACACTTGGCCAAAGAATCCAAAATCGCGGATGCATAGATCAATGTAGCGGTCATGGCCGAGTTAGAGAACCACGGTTTGCAGCCAATCAGCTCTCATGAGGATCCGCTCAGAGAGAGCACAGGAGCCCCATCCCCGGGAGCGACGGAGTACCTAGCCATACAGTTGGTGGTGAAGCGAATGTCACAGTGAATCCCCTGCCCAAGTGTCTTCCGGTAATTCTAGTCGCCAAGGCCTTGAAATCGGCTTCTTACGGGGAGTCATTGATAAGCCGAAAGAGGTGTCGTGCAGAGATTGCCGCTTGATCTACTACCTCCTCGACACAAACTCCGACCAAGACTAGTCCACGTCTCTCATCCAAGCGGGGTGAGACCTCCACTCCTGCTCTCGAGCAAGCGACGGTCGTCCTACATACTTTGCTTTCATCCGATCAGACGCCGTCTTTGTCTGGACTGCCGCAAGTGACAATCTATGCGTCGCCGATCACTTTCATACTACCCCACCATCGAAGACTCGGAAGTCCAACATTCGACTGATGTCAACATCTAGGTCAACTGTCAAAGCAATCATAACCCTGTTTACCCCGAGTGGCCAACATCACATAACGACGGTCATTCATCTACCCATGGATGAGTGCGTGACTCTGACAGCACTGAATCCCAAGCCCCAGAGCACCAAATAATCATTCAGGGACTGCTAGCACAGATATGGGCTGACGCCCAAGCTCGTGTGGCGGTTATGCCTCCAGGGGTGCTTACCGATAGTCACACCCAGATGCCCATTGGGGTAAGTATTTTACAAGTTACTTTTGTCGTCAGTTGGCCTTAAAATTTTCTCATTTTCTCGTAGTATTGGGTAGAGAGTCTGGCTATGCGCCAAAGACTCATATATTTAGAGCAGGAAGTCAAGCAGCTGTGAGCCCTGAGGACTTGGAGATCAAAAATAAGGAGTCCCGGGTGTTGGCCCAAAACCTAAAGGAGGTGGAGGCCACATTGAAGGCCGAGCGGAATGGACGATCGACCGACCAGACCGTAGCGAAGACCCAGCTCACCGAAAAAGATAAAGAGCTGGCTAAGTTGAAGGAAGAGCTGAAAGCTTCCCGAGCGGTCTTAGAGACTTACTAGAGAGCCGAGTCGAGCAGGTTCGACCTCATGACGCAAGCTTACATCCGCTCGGATGCTTTTAATGACAAGGTCGCCGATCGGACACTCCATCTATTCGATCATGCTATCGACGGGACTCTTGATCAACTGAAGGAAGGTGGCTACCTCCCCATCATTTTGACAAGCAAGATCATTAGCCGCGACAAGCTGACTGAGTGCTGCCCGATGATATTTTAGATTATCTTGAGTGAACCTGCTCGTGTAAGTTTTACTTCTATATTTTTTGAAGTATCAATGAATGATTACCCGTCTGGCGAACCATTATTTTTCTTTATCTCTTTCTAGTCGTTCAACATTTTCTACTTGTATTTAGATCAGATGTTGTGCAAACCGAAGTGTGACCTTATGTTATTCTGATATATTTGTTGGTGCGGGAAGCATCCGACGATCGAATCCAAGTTTTGATAATGGCAAAGGGATTCAAAGTTAAGTTGTTCTGTTATCTAACATGTGTGAATGAGGTTTTTCAGGAAAGTCCTAACTGCGGTTAGGCAAGTAGAAAACCCTAGGGGGTGATAACCCTAGGTCTTAGGGGATGGTAACTCTAGGTGGAGGAAAACCCTAAGGGGAGGCAACCTTAGGTCCTAGGGGGTGGTAACCCTAGGTGGAGGAAAATCCTAAGAGGGGTAACCTTAGGTCCTAGGGGGAGGGAACCCTAGGTGGGGAAAAACCCTAGAGGGTGGTAACCCTAGGTAGAAAGTCCAGTCGGTCTGGAGGACCGGACTGGCATCAGGTATGCTCTCCTCAGAGGAGTAGGTGAGGACGCATTCCCCGGAAGAGGGAATAGTAGGCGTCGGTTCGACCTAGGGTTTCCGGTCAGAAATTCGAAGTCAGAACCGGATAGTCCGTGACTATCAAAACTTTCATATTATTATGTTTATTATGTGTGCTAACTTTGTTTTACAGGATATGTGGTTGTGTTGTGGACTAACATATTTTGCAGGGACAAAGGAGCAAGATTAACCTCGGATGAACAATACTCGAGGCACCCTCATGGAGCTTGAGGCGCATTGGGTGCAAAGTGTTAGAGTGTATACTAAAAGTCTAGTTCTTTTTAAATATTTATAAGAATCACATTAGTCAAATGCCTATATTTATGCTAAGTGTAGTTGTCCATTTAATTTATATTGTAGATAACATGGTGTGAGGAGACACACAGAAGATCATGTTATCAGATCCTTATAAATTATAAACAGTTGCTCACAACCAAGATGGAATGGGACAAACCATTGGAGTGGTTGTAGTGTAATTAGGTATTAGTTTATCTTGACTAATAAATTACACTAGTACACTATGAGTGTATTGAGCTGTTGGAGTGTATACTTAAAAGTTTAACTTTTGTACACATTTATTTTGAAATAAAGAATCACATTGGTCAAATGTTTACATTTATTTGTTAAATGTAATTGTTCAATTAATTTATATAGTAGATAACATGGAGTGTGGAGTCACACTTAGAAGATCATGTTGTCGGTTCTCTATAAATTATAAACAGTTGCTCACGACTAGGATGGAAAGGAACAAACCATCAGAATAGACGTAGTGTAATTAAGTATTAGTTTATCTTGACTAATAAATTACACTGATACACTTTAAGTGTATTGAGTAGGATCATTTAGGTAAGTTCTTTTTATACTGACTTAGTAAAAGAACTAGACCTTAGTTATTATGGAAGTGTGTGCTCTTAATCCTAATATAATAACAAGCATGTATATTTAATATTTATTTCTTCGACTTATCAAAGGGTGAGGTTTAGCTCGATAAATCAATATGCCCGATAAGTTGGGAAATGATATTACTTATAGTATGTGTTGTTGATTATAGAAGGAATCTGTGTCCTAATTATCTAGGTTGAGAATGTCCCTAAGAGGAGCTCATAAAGATTGCCATGTTAAACCCTGCAGGTGGACCTAGTCCAACATGACAATAAAGTTGAGTGGTACTACTCTTGGAGATAGATATTAATTAAATGAGTTGTCAGTAACTCACTTAATTAGTGGACATTCGTAATCTTAAACACAGGGAGACTAACACACTCATGATAAGAAGGAGCCCATAATGTAATTTGGGATTGGTGCGGTAGTGCGGTAATAACTCTCTAGTGGAATGAGTTATTATCGATGAACTTGAGTTATGTGTTCGGGGCGAGCACGGGATACTCAAGCTCATCGGAAGGCCAAAACCAATTTCTCCTCTAGGTCCCTGTTGTAGCCTCAATAAAGCCTCAAGTCCATCTAAAGAAAAGTCTATCTTGGTGTCCAAGAAGGGGCCGGTTCATTGCTTGGTGACCAAGCAATGGTCGGCCACATATTCTCTAGAAGTGGTCGGCCCTTGCCTTAGGCAAGGGGGCCGGCCGCAATATTTAAATTAGGAAGGTTATTTTTGAATTTTTTAAATTTCCTCATATATTTACAATTTGTAAAAAGAGAGATTTTAAAAATTTATAAAATTTTCCTAATTTAAATTAGGCCACAAGGTTTTAAAAGAGAGTTGTAAAATTTATAAAACTTTTTTTTAAAAAGAAATATTATTAGAGATGTTTTAAATTTTAAAACTTGGTTTTAAATTTTAAAACTTTCCTTTTAATATCCACATTAGAAAAAAAAAAAGAGTTTGTAAAATTTTATCAGAAGTTTTCTTCTTTTAAAATTTTATAATTTTTTTTCTTTCCCTTTAATTAATCAATCCTAGATTGATTTATTAATTAAAAAACTATTTGTTGATGTTTAATTATTTGACCGGCCCCTTGCTTGGGCACCAATGGTTGCTACTCGGAAAACCCAATGGCTCCACTATACAAAAATTTTGTACGTGATCTGAACCTTTCCTAGCTACCATGTGTTCTTTTAAGTTAAACTTGTATCTCCTGCGGAACTTAACACGTTTGATTCCAAGTTTAACTTATATGTTCTTTTAGGTTTAGATTTGGATCTCCTGCGGAACTTAACACGTTTGATCCAAATCACCTAGATTATAAATTCAATTAAATATTAGTTTCCAAAATTGGCTTCCAGTACTGCATGGCGAGACACTTGGCCTTCTTGGATATGGGAGCAACCACCACCGACTAGACAAAGCCTTTTAAGGAAAGTTAATATTTAATTTCCTTATATAACTCTAGGTTAACCAAAAGGAACAATCAAATCACAAGGAAAAAAGAAAAAGAACACAACATCGAAATTAAATTCGAAAAACAAGAATCGAATGCCTCTTGTATTTGGTATTTATACAAAGAAAAATTAACTAGTATGATGTGGAAATTAAATACTAGTTATACCTCTTCCTTGTATGCTAAAAACCTTGAGATCTTCTGCCGTATCGCTCGCCTCCTCTTGGACGTCGTGTGGGCGACGATCCTCCAAGATGAACACCACCCGGAGAGCTTCTCCTCCTTCTCTAGAATTCGGCCACCACCACCACAAAGGAGCAAAAGAGAGCAAAGGGAAGAGAGGGAGAGGGGCCGACCACGTGATGATCTCCAACAACACAATATCAATTATTATGTTTTTCAAGGCCTCCCCTTCCCCCCTTTTTATATTAGTTTCCCAACGGAAAATTATGGAAAGAGTTTTAAAAAATTAGACTCATTCCTATTTCCGTTTAATTTTTTTTTTCTTTCCTTTTAATTAATCAATCCTAGATTGATTTATTAATTAAACAACTATTTGTTGATGTTTAATTATTTGATCGGCCCCTTGCTTGGGCACCAAGCAAGGTGGCCGGCCACTTATTAAAAGGGAAAGAAAGAAAAAAATTTTATAAAATTTTAAAAGAAGAAAACTTCTAATAAAATTTTACAAACTCTATTTTTTTTTTCTAATGTGGATATTAAAAGGAAAGTTTTAAAATTTAAAACCAAGTTTTAAAATTTAAAACATCTCTAATAATATTTCTTTTTAAAATAAAGTTTTATAAATTTTACAACTCTCTTTTAAAACCTTGTGGCCTAATTTAAATTAGGAAAATTTTATAAATTTTTAAAATCTCTATTTTTACAAATTGTAAATATCTGAGGAAATTTAAAAAATTCAAAAACAATCTTCCTAATTTAAATATTGCGGCCGGCCCCCTTGCCCAAGGCAAGGGCCGGCCACTTCCAGAGAATATGTGGCTGGCCATTGCTTGGTCACCAAGCAATGAACCAGCCCCTTCTTGGACACCAAAATAGGCTTTTCTTTGGATGGACTTGAGGCTTTATTGAGGCTACAACAGGGACCTAGAGGAGAAATTGGTTTTGGCCTTCCGATGAGCTTGAGTATCCCGTGCTCACCCCGAACACACAACTCAAGTTCATCGATAATAACTCATTCCACTAGAGAGTTATTACCGCACTTCCGCACCAATCCCAAATTACATTATGGGCTCCTTCTTATCATGAGTGTATTAGTCTCCCTGTGTTTAAGATTACGAATGTCCACTAATTAAGTGAGTTACTGACAACTCATTTAATTAATATTTATCTCCAAGAGTAGTACCACTCAACTTTATTGTCATGTTGGACTATGTCCACTTGCAGGGTTTAACATGGCAATCCTTATGAGCTCCTCTTGGGGACATTCTCAACCTAGATAACTAGGACACAGATTCCTTCTATAATCAACAACACATACTATAAGTAATATCATTTCCCAACTTATCGGGCATATTGATTTATCGAGCTAAACCTCACCCTTTGATAAGTCAAAGAAATAAATATTAAATATACAAGCTTGTTATTATATTAGGATTAAGAGCACACACTTCCATAATAACTAAGGTCTAGTTCTTTTACTAAGTTAGTACAAAAAGAACTTACCTAAATGATCCTACTCAATACACTTAAAGTGTATCAGTGTAATTTATTAGTCAAGATAAACTAATACTTAATTACACTACGTCTATTCTGATGATTTGTTCCTTTCTATCTTAGTCGTGAGCAACTGTTTATAATTTATAGAGAACTGACAACATGATCTTCTAAGTGTGACTCCACACTCCATGTTATCTACTAGATAAATTAATTGAACAATTACATTTAACAAATAAATGTAAACATTTGACCAATGTGATTCTTTATTTCAAAATAAATGTGTACAAAAGCTAAACTTTTAAGTATACACTCCAACAATCTCCCACTTATACTAAAAGTCTAAGCTGCCATATCTGTTGCCATACATCTGATTCCTATCCCCTCCACATGCCGATCAAAAGCTTTCGCCAGAAAGGCCTTAGTGAAAGGATCTGCCAGGTTATCTGCTGATGCTATCTTGGCGACGACAACTTCTCCTCGCTTGACGATATCTCGTATCAGGTGGTACTTGCGCTATATATGTTTACTTTCCTTATGGGCTCGTGGTTCCTTCGAGTTTGCAACTGCTCCACTATTATCACAATAAATTGTGACGATCTTTGGCAAACCAGGAATCACATCTAAGTCCATTAGAAAGCTCCTGAGCCATACAGCTTCTTTGGCTGCCTCAGAGGCTGCCACATACTCAGCTTCCATGGTCGAGTCTGAGACACATTTCTGCTTAACACTCCTCCATGCAATGGCTCCACCTCCTAAAGTAAACACATAGCCTGATGTAGACTTACTGTTGTCCCTATCTGATTGGAAGTCCAAATTCGTGTAACCCACAGGGAATAAATCGTCTGCTTGGTAAACTAGCATATAATCTCTAGTCCTTCTCAGGTACTTTAATATATGCTTTACTGTAGTCCAATGTCCTTGTCCAGGGTTACTTTGATATCTGCTAACCATGCCCACGACAAAACAGATATCAGGTCTCGTACACAACATTGCATATATAAGGCTTCCTACAGCCGAAGCATAAGGAACTGCCTTCATGTCCTCAATCTCCTTTGATGTTTTTGGAGACATCTCTTTAGATAAGGCTACTCCATGCCTAAAAGGTAAGAAACCTTTCTTGGAGTTTTGCATGCTAAAACGAGCAAGGATTATATCTATATATAAAGCTTGGGATAGGCACAACATTCTTTTCTTACGATCCCTTATAACTTTGATCCCAAGGATGTGTGCACATTCTCCTAAGTCCTTCATATCAAATTGTTTGGACAACCATACCCTTACATCTGATAATACCTTGACATTGTTGCCAATTAACAAAATATCATCTACGTATAGTACAAGAAATACCACCATATTTCCGTTACACTTCTTGTATACACAAGACTCATCCGGAGACTGAATAAATCCATATGACTGGATTACTTCATTAAACCGGATGTTCCAAGACCTTGAAACTTGCTTCAGTCCATAAATGGACCGATTGAGCTTGCACACTAGATGCTCTTTGCCTTTTTCAATGAACCCTTCTGGTTGCTTCATATGGATATTTTCTTCAAGACTTCCATTAAGGAAAGCTGTCTTGACATCCATTTGTCAAATCTCATAATCCATATAAGCAGCAATGGATAAGAGTATCCGGATAGACTTAAGCATGGCTACCGGTGAAAAGATCTCCTCATAATCGATTCCCTCTTTCTGAGTGTACCCTTTCGCAACAAGCCTAGCTTTGAAGGTTTCTACCTTCCCATCTGTCCCTCTTTTTCTTTTGTAGATCCACTTGCATCCAACGGCTTTTACACCATCGGGTGGTTCTACAAGCTCCCAGACCTTATTAGAGTACATAGACTCTATTTCAGAATTCATTGCCTTTTGCCAAGATGCTACATCTATATCTTGGAGTGCTTCATCATATGTTCGGAGATCAGGTTCATGTTTACCCGGGATCAAGTCTGAAGACTCTCCCAAAAATATGAATCTATCAGGCTGCCTTACAACCCTCCCACTACGACGAGGCACTGTCTGTGGTTATGTATCATGTGTGACACGTGTTGCAGTCTCTTATGGTACTTCATCTTGTACTGTTGGTACTAACGTAGACGTGTCCTCTCTAAGTTCTTCTAAAATAACTTTGCTACTGGGCTTGTGATCCATTATATAGTCTTCTTCTAAAAACTGGGCATTGGTGCTAACAATGATCTTCTGGTCTTTAGAACTATAAAATAAACCACCTTTTGTTCCTCTGGGATACCCTACAAACACATGAACTTCTGTACGAGATTCTAACTTATCAGCATCTGGTTTCAGCACATGTGCTGGACTACCCCAAATCCGAATATGTCTTAGACTGGGCTTTCGCCAATTCCACAATTCTGTGGGAGTAGAAGAAACTGATTTAGAAGGTACTAAGTTCAGAATGTACACTGCCATTTCTAGAGCGTATCCCCAAAACAAATTTGGTAATTCTGAATAACTCATCATCGATCTAACCATCTCCATAAGAGTCCTATTCCTTCATTCTGCCACCATTCTGTTGGGGTGTACCAGGTGCGGACAATTGGGATTGAATCCCGGCCTCTGATAAGTAATTCCTAAACTCTCCTAAGAGGTATTCGCCACCACAATCAGACTGTAGTGTCTTGATACTTTTACCTAGACGTTTCTCCACATCAGCCTTGTACTCTTTGAACTTATCAAAGCACTCAGACTTGCGGCGCATTAGGTAAATGCATCCATATCTTGAATAATCATCTATAAAAGAGACAAAATATTCAAAGCCACCTCTAGCCTGGATAGACATAGGACCACACAAATCAGAATGAACCAATTCTAATGCTTCTTTGGCTCTATACCCCTTGGCCTTAAAAGGTCTCTTGGTCATCTTACCTTCCAAGCAGGATTCACACGTTGGAAAGTTTTCCAACTCTAATGGACCCAAGAGTCCATCGGCTACAAGCCTTTGAATCCTATTTAAGTTAATATGACCAAACTTTAGATGTCAAAGATGTGTTTGGTTCATTTCCGAAGGTTCTTTTCTCTTATTAGAGTTAGAAGATGTGTTATTAATTTCCATATTTTGCTTTGTGGGAGAAATTGGATTTAAAGTATATAAATTGTCAACCAATGCACCAGAACAGATAATTACTTTATTTCTCTTTATAACCACATTGTTACTAAAGGAAACTGAATATCCATCCAAATACAGTTTAGAAACTGAAATTAAATTCTTTCTAAAACTGGGTACATAAAGACAATTCCTTAAAACCAATTTTCTATTCCTATCAAATGATAAGTAAACGTCTCCCACTGCAACAGCCGCCACCTTAGTAGCATTCCCCATGTAGACAGTTATCTCTCTATCAAATAGTCGTCGGGTTTCCTGGAACCCCTGCAAAGAATTGCAGACATGATCAGTGGCTCCTGTATCTACACACCAGGTGCTGGTAGATAACACCGCTAAACATGTTTCAACTACTAGAGTATGAGATATACCTTTATTGTTCTATTTCCTACGAGGACAGTCCGCCTTCCAATGTCCAATTGGCTTGCAAATAAACCACTTTCCCTTCGGCTTCTTTATTCTAGCTTTTTGTCCTGCACCTTGAGGTTTATTCACCTTCTTTGCTGAGCCATTTTGTTTCTTCTTCTTCTTGCCTTTCGGCTTAGAAGTAGAACCATTTTCAGTATAGTGAATTTGAGAATGTTGACGAAACAACCCTTCGGCTGCCTGAAGTTTCACCAATGAATCATCCTTTTATTCATATTATAGTTCAGGCGAAAATGCTCAAAACTTCTGGGCAGCGTTTGGAGGATGATATTGACCTGGGTTTCCCCATCAATTTCCCCTCCAAGAACTTGTATTTCATTTAAGTAAGCCATCATCTTGAGAATATGATCCCTCACGGGAGTCCCCTCAGTCATGGTGGCTGTCATCAGTTTTCTCATTGCCTTTTGCCTAGCAGCCCGATTCTGATGTCCGAAGAGTTCCTTGAGATTGTTCATTATATCATAGGCTGTTGGTAAGTCCTGATGCTGATGTTGCAATACATTTGACATCGAAGCCAAGATGTAACACCGCCCCATCTCATCATCCTTTACCCATTTACTATGATGCTGAATCTCCTCTGGGGTAGAATCATTGCTAGGTGTTTCTGGGCATTCCTCTGACAGTACAAACTTATAGCCTTCAGCAGTTAAAACAATGTCCAGGTTTCTTTTCCAATCTATATAGTTGGGACCAGTAAGTTTGTTTTCTTTTAGAATAATGGTCAGTGGGTTAAAAGTCATCCTAAGAATCACAAAATAAATTTTGGTCAGAACTCTAAATTTAGAATAATATTGATTCCTCAAACAATACTATTTTAAATTAACCAACACCTTAAAACACCGTGAATTTTGTATGTCACGATAGTGTGGACGTATACAAATTCAACATTTGTAAAAGGAGGGTATATCCCATTAATTTTATTATCTTGTCAACCTAACTTTTTGACAAATAAAATTAATAGTTGGTTTCCTTCGGTCACACAAATAATAGCAGTGACTCCGATGGGGAGGATACTATTAGACGTGCCTAAGTGTATACCATTACTTGACACTAAATCCATTAATAAGATTGTGCCCCTTCCGATGGGGAAGATCACACGTTCTTAATTAATTTCCTATAGTCATCCAAAATGGAAGTTTGGTCTAGTGATCCGCAAACAAACTCATCCGATATGGAGGAAGGCACTCAGAGCCAACGCACAAGTTTGTTTGCATCACTTACAAATCAGTAATGGAGACCATGGAATTCACTAAAACAAATCCCTCTCCCACTTAGTTATTTAAAGTGAGGAATTTTGATGATGCTAGCCTACTAAACATGTACACTAACATTCACACACAGCACAATATAAAAGCAATAAATAGAAAAATTAATTTTCAACTATTATGGCTTTAATCTATTGTTGTCCTCCGTGTGTCGCCATCCCTAGCTGTTGCCATCTTTGGCCACCACCACGGGGTCTAGTTGTCGCATCCATCTTGCTCCTTGTTCCACTACGCCACTCTGATCCTCTCAAAAGGTTCCACGCCTTGCAAGATTCGATCCACGACATAAATAGAATTTTATATTTTTCGATCCTATATTCCTCGAAGGAATGTACATGTAAACTAGATCGAACATAAAATACTAATAAAACTAAATACAGCTCCTACTGTATTTTATAATACAATCATGCACACATAATAAATGCCCTTGACATGTCCAAGGGTCCAATCACACACATAATAACTATAAGCTATAATAGTTGGATCCTACATCCACAGAGTTAGCACATCCTACTATTAACCTGTCTAAATTATGTATGACATGTGCATAATTTAACTAATACCATATACATAGAGGCAAAACCCTAGCTCTGATACCAATTGTAGGATCGAAAAGAATTTAGATATCTCCACAATTGCATGATATTGTCCACTTTGGGCCTAAGCCCTCATGGTTTTGCTCTTGGGCTTTCCCCAAAAGGCCTCATGCCAATGGAGATATCTTTTCTCTTATAAACCCATGATTTTCCCATATGTTTCCAATATGGGACTATGTTTGCAACCTTGCAACCCCAACATGAGCTAGACCAATTGAGGTAGTATCTTTTTATACTGACTATATAAAAGAACAATACCTCTGTTATTATGGAAGTGTGTACTCTTAATCATGATATAATAACAAGCACATATACTTAGTATTTATTTTTTTGATTTATCAAAGGGTGCGATTTAGCTCGTTAAATCAATAGGCCCGATAAGTTGGTAAATGATATTATTTATATGGTGTGTTGTTGATTATAGAATGAAACTGTGTCCTAGTAATCTAGGTTGATGATGTCCCCTTGAGGAGCTCATAAGGATTGTCATGTAAATCCTGCAGGTGGACTTAGTCCGACATGATGATAAGGTTGAGTGATACTACTCTTGGAGTTAGATATTAATTAAGTGAGTTGTCAGTAACTCATTTAATTAATGGACATTCGATATCTTAAACACAGGGAGACTAACACACTCATGATAAGAAGGAGCTCATATTGTAATATGAGATTGGTGCGGTAGTACAATAATAACTCTTTAGTGGAATGAGATTTTATTGATGAACTTGAGTTGGGTGTTCGGGGCGAACACGGGAAGTTCAAGCTCATTGGGAGACCAAAACCAATTCTCCTCTCGGTCTCTATTGTAGCCTCTTATTTATAAAGTCTTATATCCGCCCAAACCCAACTTCTTACCCACCTTAAGGTGGCCGGCCAAGCCAAGCTTGGAGCCCAAGCTAGGGCCGGCCAAACCAAGGTTAGATGGGTTCAAGTTGTGGTCGGCCCTAGCTTGGAGCCCAAGCAAGGGTGGCTGACCACATTGAATTCAAAAGGAAGTTTTATTTTGTAAAATCTTTCCTTTTATAGAGATCCATTAAAAGGATGATTTTAATATAAAACTTTCCTTTTTTGGATCAGTCATAAAAGGAAGTTTTTATTTTGTTGAAAACTTTCCTTTTATGTTGATTTTAAAAGAGAGTTTTAAATTTTTAAAATCTTTCCTTTTATAACTTTCTACAAAGGAATAAAAGAGAGATTAAATCTTTCCTTATTTATAGTAAGAAAGATTTTAATTTTTTGATAAAATTTTCCTTTCTTGAAACCATGTTTTATTTTAAATCTTATCTTTTATAGATATCCATAAAAGGATTTAAAAGAGAGAGAATTTAATTTATAAAACATTCCTTTTAGAACTATCCACAAAAGGGATTTTTAAAAGAGAGATTTTAATTTTTGTTTAAAATCTTTCTTTGCTTGGAGAACAAGCATGTGGCCGGCCATGACAAGAAGAAAAGGAAGTTTTAATTTTTTGTTTTAAAACTTTCCTTTTTAGTCATTGGCAAGGAATATAAGAAAGTTTTAATTATGTTTAAAACTTTCCTTATTTGCCAAGACCAAGGAATATAAAAGAGAGGGTAGAGGTGTCTCACCACACAACAATACATCTTCTATTCCTCTCCTCTCTTCCTTGGTGGTGGTCAGCCCTTACTCTTTCTCTCTTCTCCTTTGTTTTCCCTCTTGGTGGCCGGCGGCATATTGGTGTGGAGATCCATTGATGGTCGATTACTTGAAGGAGAAGAAGAAAAAAAGGAGGTTCTCTTGTCTAGCATCCCTTGGAGGAAAGTTGGTGGTCGAAACTTGGAAGGAAGAAGAAGGCATGGGTGGATTCTCGTCTTGGTAGATCATCGTCCACACGACGTCCGAGATAAGAAGAGGAATATAATAGAAGATCAAGAGGTCTATAAGATACAAGAGGTATAACTAGTTATAAGTTTCCGCATCTTAACTAGTGCATCCTTTGGTACAGATCTTGTAAAACCAAACACAAGAGGTTATCAATTTTAATTATCATTTTTGTTTTCGATATTTGTTTCGATTTCATATTTCGATAATGTGTTTCTATTGAGGTCTCTATTGTTAAACCTAGTTTACTGTGAGAAGTTTAAATATCCGATTTCTTTAAAAGGCTTTGTCTAGGCAGTGGTGGATGATCTCATATCCAAGAAGGCCTAGTGCCTCGCCACGTTTAACCTAGAAGCCGATCCTTGAAATAGATATTTGATCAACTTCTGTAATATGGTTTAACTTAGGAAGATCACATCGATTGAACTTGAGTAAGAATGTTAAGTTTCGTTCCCAATTCAAGTTTAACTTCTAAAGGAAAAATTTGGATTAATAATGTTAAGCATCGTTTGCAATCCAAATTTAACTTTAGTAGAACACATGGGTAGCTAGAATAGTTCTATACTTGTACAAATTTTTGTACAGTGGAACTAGGATGGTATTCCGAGTAGCAACCAACACAAAGGTGAGTTGGCTGCGTAGCGGGCTTGGAGGCGCCCTTAGAGACAGCTGAGGTGCCCTAGATGCTTGGTTGGAGGCACCCTCAGTGGTTGATTGAGGCGCCTCCAGGCAGATAATGAGCAGGCAATGAAGACTCATTGCAGCGCTCAAATCGGGATAAAACTTCACCTTTGAGGCGCCTCCATGAGGACTTAGAGGCGCCCTCAACAACCTATTTAAGGCTTCTTCGACCAGTAGCTAGGTACAACAATTCTCAAGTGATCCTTCTATAACGTGCTGTTCACGAGACACTCCGACTAAGCTACGACAAGTCCCCGACGACCCGGAGCTTTAATTCTTGTAATTCTGTTATCAGTATAGCTTTCTTATTTCTATTTTGTAATACATATTTGTACTTTGCGATCTGATAGTGAATTTCTCAAAGTAAATGCTCAACGAGCGTGAGCCTTGGAGTAGGAGTCACCCAAGGCTCTGAACCAAGTAAAAAACACTTGGGTCCTTTTTGTGTGATTGTTTTTTGTTTCATTCCACTGTTTTACTCGTACGTTTTCGAATACTAAAAGCGAAAGCCACAAGCGCTATTCCCCCCCCCCCCCCCCTCTAGCGCATCTCGATCCAACAATGTTTTCTTAGCAGATCGATCTTTTCTGATTTTAAGGTCGACGCTTGATCATCGGTGAAGACATGAGTTTAAGGTCGCCGCTTGACCATTGATGACGACAAGAGTTTTAAGGTCGCCGCTTGACCGTTAATGACGATAAGAGTTTAAGGTCGCCACTCGATCGTGGATGAAGACATAGGTTTAAGGTCGCTGCTCGATCGTCGATGAAGACATGTGTTTAAGGTCGCTGCTCGACTGTCGGTGAAGACATGAGTTTAAAGTTATCGCTCGACCGTTGATGAAGACATTGGTTTAAGGTCGCCGCTCGACCATTGGTGAAGACATGGGTTTAAGGTCGCTGCTCGACTGTTACTGAAGACATAGGTTTAAGGCCGCCACTCGACCGTTGATGAAGACATGGGTTTAAGGTCGCTGCTCAACCGTTGGTGAAGACATGAGTTTAAGTTCGTCGCTTGACTGAGTTTAAGATCGCCGCTCGACCGTTGGTGAAGACATGGGTTTAAGGTCGTTCGTCGACCATTGGTGAAGACATGAGTTTAAAGTCGCCGCTCAACCGTTGATGAAGATATGAGTTTAAGGTCGTCGCTCGACCGTTGGTGAAGACATGGGTTTAAGGTTGTCGCTCGACCGTTGGTGAAGACATGGGTTTAAGGTCGCCGCTCGACCATTGATGAAGACATGGGTTTAAGGTGGCCGCTCGACCGTTGATGAAGACATGGGTTTAAGGTTGTCGCTCGACCGTTGATGAAAACATGGGTTTAAGATCGCCGCTTGACCGTTGGTGAAGACATGGATTAGCTCGACCATTGGTGAAGACATGGGTTTAAGGTCATCGCTCGATCATTGATAAAGACATGGGTTTAAGGTCGTCGCTCGATCGTTGATGAAGACAGGGGTTTATAGTTGTCGCTCGACTTGATTTGTCCACCCGACTCATGAGTCTAGAATGCTTGTGATTTTATTCATATTTATCCTGCATTAGGAAGATATGCATGCATATACATGTAAATATATTATTATTTACACCTCTTACCCGACCCTATAGGGTTGGAGGTGGTTCTTCCTCCACGGTCGCTCGAACCATCTTCCGTCTTCGTCTTCCAAATAATATGCTCCTGAGCAGAGTTTCTGCACGACCTCATAGGGTCCCACCCATGGAGCTTCAAGTTTGGTGACGTCGTCGATAGACTTTATCTTCTTCCACACTAGATCGCCGACCTAGAAGGACCGCAGGGTAACCCTCCGGTTGTAGTTTTGTTTCATCCGTTGCCGGTATGCCATCAACCAAATGGCAGCCTTGTCCCGTGCTTCGTCGACCAAGTCTAGCTCCATCAGTCTTCGCTCGTTATTCTCCTCGTCATAGTGCTGCACTCGATCGGACTCCACTCCGACTTCCACCAGGACTAGTGCTTCACCGCCGTACAACAAATGGAATAGTGTCACACCGGTCGCCTCCTTTTGGATCATGCGCAGGGCCCATAGGACGCTAGGGAGTTCATCGACTCAATTGCCTCCTGCGTGGTCTAGCCGAGCTCGCAATCCTCTTAGAATCTCTCGATTGATAACTTTCGCTTGGCCATTGCTTTGGGGGTAAGCCACCGAGGTGAAGACCTGCTGGATACCATAGCCTTTGCACCATTCTTTGAGCCTCCGACTGGAGAATTACCTCCCGTTGTCTGAGACAAACCATCGGGGGAAGCCGAACCGACATAAGATATTTTGCCAGACGAACTTGATGACCATCTGTTCACTTTGTTGGAAAACTTTCCAACTTACACTTAGTATAACAGAGTACACACTTCCATAATAACAGAGATATTTTTCTTTTATATAGTCAGTATAAAAAGAAACTAGGTCAAATGGTCCTGCTCAATACACTCAGAGTGTACTAGTGTAATTTTATAGTTAAGATAAACTAAATACCAAATTACACTATGACTATTCCAATGGTTTGTTCCTTTCCATCTAAGTCGTGAGCTACTTTTTATAACTTATAAGGAACTGATAACATGATCTTCTGTGTGTGACACCACACACCATGTTATCTATAATTTAAATTAATTGAACAACTACACTTAGCATATAAATGTAGACATTTAACCAATGTGATTCTTTATTTCAAAATAAATGTTTACAAAAAGCTAGACTTTTAGTATACACTCTAACACACTTATCTTTACCAATGGTTCGGCCTCCACCCATTTTGAGAAGTAGTCAACAGCGACGAGCAGGAACCTCCGCTAACCGGTTGCCATGGTAAATGGTCCCACGATGTCCATGCCCCATTGGTCGAACGGGCAAGACACTGTGGATGTTTTCATCTCCTCGGTTGATTGATGTGGGATGTTATAATTGTTAGAGTGTATACTAAAAGTCTAGCTTTTTGTATAAACATATAAGAATCACATTGGTCAAATGTCTACATTTATGCTAAGTCTAGTTGTCCATTTAATTTATATTGTAGATAACATGGTGTGAGGAGACACACAGAATATCATGTTATCAAATCCTTATAAATTATAAACAGTTGCTCACAACCAAGATGGAATGGGACAAACAATTGGAGTGGTTGTAGTGTAATTAGGTATTAGTTTATCTTGACTAATAAATTACACTAGTACACTATGAGTGTATTGAGCAGGACCAATTGAGGTAGTATCTTTTTATACTGACTATATAAAAGAACAATACCTTTGTTATTATGAAAGTGTGTACTCTTAATCATGATATAATAACAAACATATATACTTAGTATTTATTTCTTTGATTTATCAAAGGGTGCAATTTAGCTCGTTAAATCAATATGCCCGATAAGTTGGGAAATGATATTATTTATATGGTGTGTTGTTAATTATAGAATGAAACTGTGTCATAGTAATCTAGGTTGATGATGTCCCCTTGAGGAGCTCATAAGGATTGTCATGTAAATCCTGCAAGTGGACTTAGTCCGACATGACGATAAGGTTGAGTGGTACTACTCTTGGAGCTAGATATTAATTAAGTGAGTTGTCAGTAACTCATTTAATTAGTGGACATTCTATATCTTAAACATATGGAGACTAACACACTCATGATAAGAAGGAGCTCATATAGTAATATGGGATTGATGCGGTAGTTCAATAATAACTCTTTAGTGGAATGAGATATTATTGATGAACTCGAGTTGGGTGTTCGGGGCGAACATGAGAAACTTAAGTTCATCGGGAGACCAAAACCAATTCTCCTCTCGGTCCCTATCGTAGCCTCTTATTTATAAAGTCTTATACCCACCTATATCCACCTTCTTACCCATCCTTAGGTGGTCAGCCAAGCCAAGCTTGGAGCCCAAGCAAGGGCCGGCCAAGATAAGCCTTGGATGGACCAAGTGGTGGCCGGCCCTAGCTTAGATCCCAAGCTTAGGTGACCGGCCACATAAAAAATAAAAGGAGTTTATTTTAAAATCTTTCCTTATGTGGAAGCCATGGTTTTAAAAGAGAGTTTAAAATTTAAATCTTTCCTTTTATAGCTTTCTACAAAATATTAAGAAAAAGGTTTGATATCTTTCCTTATTTGTAGTTAAAAGAAATATTTTAATTTTTGATAAAACTTTCCTTTTTTATAACCATCCTCATGGTTTTAAAAGAGAGTTTTAAAATTTAAATCTTTCCTTTTATAGCTTTCTACAAAAGATTAAGAGAAAGATTTGATATCTTTCCTTATTTGTAGTTAAAAGAAAGATTTTAATTTTGGAGAAAACTTTTCTTTTTGTAATCATCCACATGTTTTAATAGAGAGATTTTAATTTATAAAAGTTTCCTTTTATAACCAATCATGAAGGGAATTTTTAAGAGAAATTTTTATTTTAAATTTTCTGGAAACAAATTAAAAAGTTTTAATTTTGTGTTTAAAACTTTCCTTGTTTGGAGGATTTGATATGGCTGGCACATTAATAGAAGAAAAGAAAAAAAAATATTAATTATATTTTCCTTTCAATGGCAAGGAAATTAAGGAAGTTTTAATTAAAATTTTCCTTATTTGCCAAGACCAAGGAATATAAAAGAGAGGGTAGAAGTGTCTCACCTCACAACAATATATCTTCTATTATTCCTCTCTTCCTTGGTGGTGGCCGGCCCTCTCTTCCTCTTCCTCTCCTATTCTTCTTCCTTGTGTGGCCGGCGACATCTTCATCTCAAGAAGCTTGGTGGTGGCCGGATCTTGTTAGAGGAAGAAGGAGAGATTGAGGCTTTGTTTCTTAGCATCTCTTGGAGCTTGGTTGGTGGCCGGAAGTTCTTCATCTCTTGAAGATTGTTGGTGGCCGAAACTTACTTGGAGAAGAAGGAAGCTTGGGTGGATTCTCATCTTGGTAGATCGTCACCCACACGACACCCGAGATAAGAAGAGGAATATGACAAAAGATCGTGAGGTCTATAAGTTACAAAAGGTATAACTAGTTATTAGTTTTCGCATCATAACTAGTTTATTCTTTTGTTTAGATCTTGAAATACCAAACACAAGAGGCTAACGTTTCTAGGGTTCAGATTTATTATTTGAATTTGTGTTTCCTTTGTTTTTTCGATCTTGTAATTCGATTGTTCTTATTGGTTAAACCTAGGGTTACTATAAGGAGATTAAATATTGAATTTCGTTGAAAGGCTTTGTCTAAGAAGTGGTGGATGCTCCCATAACCAAGAAGGCCTAGTGCCTCACCATGTTTAACCTGGAAGCCGATCTCTGAAATAAATATTTAATCAAATTTGTAACATAGGTGGATTTAGATTAATAATGTTAAGCATCATTTGCAATCCAAGTCTAAACTTCTAAGAACAGATAAATTGAATTTGAAATCAATAATGTTAAGTTCTGTTTGTGATTCCAAATTTAATTTCTAAAGAACACGATAGGTTGTTAGGAATGGTTCAGGACTTGTACAAAATTTTTGTACAGGGGAACCAATACGATATTCCGAGTAGCAATCAACAATGATACCTTTGGCAGGACAGACAGGTGGCTACTGTCCGAGCAACATCCTTTTGGAGAGTTAGCCAAAAATATCCTGCCAGGAGGATCTTTCGAGCCAGCGAACGGTCGCTCGGATGGCTTCCGCAAGAGCCTTGGTGCACTTCCTATAGGATATACTCTGTGTCTGAGCGGGATAGCCGCTCGGCTGAAAGTCCACTGTCGCACCGAGCGGGAGAGCTGCTCGGTTGAAAGTCCACTGTCCACATGCTTGGTGAGTAGCTCACTGTCTGCGTGCCCAGCTGATGTCGAGTCTGTTGTTAGACTGAGCGAGGAGCCGCTCGGCTCGGCTTCTGCACGCCCCTTGAGCGTGGGTTTGATTACTCACTATGCCCAAGACGATGGGTTGGTGCTCAACCCCCGATCGGCGCATAACTCGCTCGACCGGCCAACAACATCCACCCGTTGACCATATTGACTTTGACCTCCACCGTGGCAACAGGGTGGGGCCTCGCCTAATCACCACATCAGGGATAAATTTCCAAGTTCGTCCTAAATTTTTTTTAAGAAATACTTTTAAAAATTGGAATATGGCCCTAGGGTGCTCGAAATGACACGAAACAAGTTTCTATGGGTTTGTATCGTTCTCCTGATCTTATTAATGGGGTCAAACATAATTTTTAACAAATATACTGATGATTATAAATTTTTTACCCCGAACGAGTAATAAATATTTGATTCTTGTTCCAAAAAATTATAAATGTCAATGTATTGGTTAAAAATTATGTTTGAGCCCATTAATAAGATCAGGAGATCGATACAAACTTATAGAAATTTATTTCGTGTCATTCCGAGCTCTATAGGGTCATCTTCCAATTTTTAAAATTCTAACCTAAAAAAAGGTTTTGGGATGAATTTGAAATTTCGTCCCAAATTTGCGACAAAATTGGCGACGAATATATATTCGTTGACAATTAGCAACGAATCCAGAGATTTGTCGCAAAATTGCATAAATCTTCCAACGAAATTTATACTTCGACGCTGATTGACAGTGAATTCTGCGACGAAAATATATTTGTTGCTAATATCCGACGAATTTATTTTGTTGCTATTTTCATTGCTAATTAGCAACGAATTTGGTTTTCGTTGCAAATTTGCAACAAATATTATTCGTCCCATTTATTAGTCCCTAAATTGAAGTTTTTTTGTAATGATTTTCATTTAGTATCTTGTCCATCTTTTTATGTTTGCACATCAACTTTAATATCTTCATCTTTGTCATTTCCATTTTCAACACTCTTACTTATACTCTATGTAAAATATCTCTCTCAATGCCTATATTATTTTGTAAAAGTGATTTTAAATATTTAAAGCTCTTAATTACAAATAACTCATTTTTTATCTCAATAATTGTCTTATTTCGTTTAATATTACTAAACTTAAATTCCATATCTTCTATCTTAATTTACTCTACTAAATCTAAAACCTTTCACTTATAGTATTTTTTTTGATAAAATTTAAGTTTATAATTTACTTATTCATGTGACTCATTTACTAAAATAATATCACATATAAACAATAAACACCATGGTACAATAGCTTGGATGTACCGTCAATGATTAGTATAAAAAAATAGAGACTTAAAAATTAAAATTGATAACTGATATAACCTTATTCTTATGGGAAACACTTCAGTAAATTCGTTTGAAATTTTCACTCTTATTATTATATTGTTATACATATTCTTAATTAGTTAAATATACGTTATGCTAGCATATTTTTTTTAAAAAAAATTCTATATAATTTCCTTTAAAATCTTATTATAATTTTTTTTCTAAATCAATCAATATCACGTGTAAATTTTACTTCTATTACTGATCATGATTTTTTTCTTTTATATTTTTTATAACTCTTTTTACAAAACTGTATGATAACTCATTAGTTTATAATTTACATAATTTTATATTTCTCCTGGTATAAAAGCGCTTAGATTAGATTTTTTTTTTTCAATTTCAAATTGATAACTTTTTAAGTCATTCAACTATTTTTGCTATTTCACTTTCCATTTAATTGAATTGTTAATTTTAATTTTATAATAAAAATTTAAATTTCTATATACCTATTTAAATTACCGAATTTAAAATTACAAACGGTATTACCTCAATATTTATTCATTACATGGGATCAGAATATATTTTTAATTTAAAAGTCCTAACAAATTTTTAAAAAAAATAAAATCTGGGTCGCGCTACAATTACGTTCTTCTTCTTCTTCTTCTTCTTCTTCTTCGTGTCTTTCATTACAATAAAAGGTGAAATCCTCGCTCCCAGGGCCCCCATCGATCGGACCCACGATCATTGTGAGGGAGATAAATCGTAGCACCCGAGCTAACATGGGACAGACCGGGTGGGATACAGGGATAAGAGATTTATTCCCCCGTTGTCATTGGGTTTCGACCCGACGACCTCATTGCAGCAACCTCCATCCTATGTCATCTCGGATGACCCACGGGGTCTTTTTCGTGTTCTTCCAGGTTAGATTTGAGCTTGATGAAGTACTTTTGCGCGTGGCTGGCCACCTGTGTAGCAGTCCTGGTGATCACGAAATTGCGCGAGATGTTACTCCAATTTCCTTTGCCGTACTTCTTTGCAAAAACAACCTGAAAGATTTCACACAGAATTCGGTTGAAGCATTGATTCAAACATCCTGTGGGCGACAAAATTGAAGAACCATGGAGAGGATGGAAAGGAGGTTGAAGAAGAGCTTACCTGTGCTCCTCTTGGGTCCAGGGAACTCCTTTCTTCCTCTCGTGATCGAGCGCCATCAGACCGGATCGCTTGCCGGCCAGCCAATCGTCGAACAGCTTCTTCTCCGCCGGCGTCCTGCTCCCGTTCCCGCCGCCGTCCTGGCTTTCCATCGCAGATGACGAGGCGAACCCTGCTGGTGAGATTGGCCCCTCCCCATTGTTGCTTTATAAAGAAAATGAACAGGACGGGCTTACCCTTCCATCGCCCGCGTCTCCTCTGCCATCGGCAAACATCGATCGACAAGCGCTCGTTGTGCTGGAAACGCACTTGAAATCACAGAAGGCGTGGATTTGGAGACCAACGCCAGTGTCTTTCTCGATCACATCGCAGACGAAGCTTCTACGATTGGCCTCCCCCTTGTTGCTTTACAAAGAAAGTGAACAAAGCTTACCCTTCCCTCGCCCTCATCGTCTCTGCCATTGGCCCGTGCCAATCAACAAGTGCTCGTCGTGCTGGAAACGCATTTGAAATCACAAAAGGCGTGGAAGTGGAGATCAAAAGGTTCAGCACCATCGCCTTTCTCCATCACATCAAAATGGCATCCCATGTGGCGACGTTCCGCTCGCGCATTTCGACATACAGCTATCGAGCAGCGTGGATATCACTGTTCAGAGAGCGGTCGCCGTCTTGAAGCACCGGCGGCGGCTGCGGCATTGAGAATTTGAGATGGTGGCGGGGGAAGAGTGGGAGAGGCGGTCGGGTTCGGAGCATGGTTCGTGGCTGGGGGAGTGAGTTGGGGATTTGGATTTGGGCTTTAATGTTCCAATAAAGCCCTTCTTATCGGCCCAATTGTGTCCATTCGACCTAAAACATATGACTGAGATAATATAAATCGATCATTGAGGCATTGTTCGATTTTTGACTGATACAAATATTATTTTAAATTATTTTATACTTTCTATCTAGAAAAGTGTAAGGTTGAATAAATTTTTATGATTTATTATCCTGTAGAATGATGCGTGACTAAAGTAATGACTTCACTTTTATCGAGAAACAATACAAACTCATTCATTTGTCAAATTAAATGATTTTTAATAATATTTTATGTTATGTAATTTACTTTTCTAGAATATTTTAATTAATTTCAAAAATATGTATGAATGAATTTAATATTTTATATAATTTGGGGAAAATGATAAGAGTGCGTAACATTTAAGAAAATATAGAACTGCCACATTTAAGAGAAATCATAGAATTGATCCCACGTATATGTACAGAAACCTAAATTAATTATTTATGCCCTCACCAACTGAGTCAATCAAAGGACAAGTGTTTATCAAATGTAACATCACACTTTAATTAAAATTGCTATACATAAAACATTACTATATTAAAATATTTTTTTTATCAATTTGATCAAAATCGGTTAAACTCCATTAAAATTACTTAAAATTTTTTATAACAATGACTTAGTAGCAGCTACAATCTTGAAACAATCAATATAATATTATTACAATATTGTAGCAACTATCTAAATAGTTATTATAATTGTGATGTGGCGATAAAGAGGAGCCTATTTATCATGAGTCAATTGTCATGTGATAGGTTAAAGTTAAGGCAGTCCACGCTAGGGCTTAAAGTTCGGTTGTACTCGAGCAAGAAGTGGTTCATCGGCCAATTGGAAGGATCATTCTGAGTGAACCAGTGACTCGTCAAGCAGGGCAGCAAGAGAGCAAGTTGAGCGACCAGAAGCTCGAGCCGGATGGGCCAATCGGAAGGATCATTGTCCGGTAGACCATCTGAGTGAACCAGTGACTGGTCAACCAGGATGGCAAAAGAGCAAGTTAAGCGGGCCAGAAGCTCAAGCCAGATGGACTGATCAGAAGGATCATTGTCCGGTCTGCCATCTGAGTGAACCAGTGACTGGTCAACCAGGACGGCAAAAGAGCAAGTTGTGCGGGCCAGAAGACCAAACCGAGCGGGCCACTCATCCAGCTCGAGGTATGTCATTGGCATTATACACATAATGAACCGATATAATAATAAAAGAGGAAAAGACAAAAAATTAATAGGGGAAGGAGAAGACAAAAGAGAATACTTCATCTATCATTAAATAAAAAACAACCAAGACAAAGATGCCTTTCGTTGGTAATTAATATCATTAAATCAGGAAAGATAGAGGGTTACCGAGAAAGGTATAAAAGAGTATGCCAGATATGAAAAAAGGCAAGATAGATCTTTGTCCCTAATACTTTCACTCTTTTCTTTTTTTGTTTCTGACTTAAGTGTCGCATGGCTAACGCCAGGGACCCCTTCCCTGGTTTTGGTTTTTGTTTTGTAGAAAGGAGCGAGGTCTTCATCCCATCAGTAGAATTGCCACTTCCTTAACTTTCTAGATTCGCGCCTTCGGACAAGATCATTTTGGCGTCATTTGTGGGAACGTAGCCTGCATCCGAACAAGAAGATGGAAGATATTGGACGATTCACGATGGTAATGCTGACGCAAGAGGAGCTCGACGCCTGATACAAGCCCAGGCAGTAAAGATAGTGGAGCAATAACAACAAGAGTGGCTGATCGTCAAGTGCAAGAACCTGCAGCCTCAATAGTCGGGTGGCTGCAGGCTGAACAACACTCCGCTCGGGAACTGAACAAGATGTTGATCGGCATCTATAGGGAAGCCCCTAATGCGCAGGCCTTGTTATGGACTCCAGCAGGGAGGGGCCGCGAGGATAAAGATCGGGGATCATCCTCTGATGAGGCACCCGTTCGAAACACAAGAAAAAGAAAACCCAGGGAGGACGACTCGCCTGAATGGGTCAATCAACAATTTTCAGAGCGGATTCTAAATGACCCTCTGCCTAAGCACTACACCCCATTGACGATTGGGGAATATAACGGGACGACCGACCTTGATGACCACCTAGCCAAGTTTGACAACGCGGTCACGCTGCACCAATACACAGATGGAGTAAAATGCTGAGTCTTTCTTACCACATTATCTGGATCGGCACAACGCTAGTTCAAACATTTGCCGAGCGGCTCAATCCAAGTTTCAAAGACTTCCGAGCAGCCTTTCTACATCACTTTGCTAGTAGTCGTCGCTACCAGAAGACGAGTGTGAATCTATTCTCATTGAAGCAGAGGCCGCGAGAGGCCTTAAGGGCATATATCCAATGCTTCAATTAGGAGACGATGGACATCCTGACGACTCCTTAGATGTATTGGTAAACGCTTTCACTCAAGGGCTCACTGAAGGAGAATTCTTCCAGTCCCTCATTCGGAAGCCACCAAAGGACTTTGACCATCTACAAAAAAAGGCCAATGAATACATCAATGTAGAAGAAGCCGAGGCAGTCAGGAAAAAAGAGGCACTAGCCGAACCAGCGGCGGCGTCTGAGCGACATCAATTGAGCAGCCATCAGCCTCCTAAATGACCCCGATCGGGAGGAATTCAACAACAACACGAGCCTAGGGCGCATGTTGTGTAGTACGTTGGGACCGGATGCCCAAAAGCTTTCAGGGGAAAAATATGGACGTCGATGTTTTACTCCTTCCATTAGTCGACGACTCATAATACTTGGGACTGCTACCTGGCTAGCAGACCGGCCCCAAGAAGGCAATATCGCCAATCACTGTCGCCCGATCGGAGACATAGGCGCCGATCAGTTGGGCGAAGGGAAGACGAAAGGACAACGGTTAAACTACTCCACAATCAATCTCAACAAGGGAACAATCCAAGTCATGTTCGGGAGCAGTCCGAACGGAGACGACCCTCAGCTCGAGAGGAAGAAAATATGAGCAACACCGCTCGGGGTGAGATAGGAATGATAGCCGGGGGGCCGATCGGCGATGATTCCAATCGAGCGAGAAAGTTGCACACTCAGGAACTTGAAATTCATGCGGTCGGCTGCAGCAAGGAGAAGGCCGAGGGACATGAGATCAGTTTCAGCCCGAAGGATTTGGAGGGGGTAGAGATCCCCTATGGCGATGCCTTGATTATCCCAGCGGTAATAACTAATTATGTTATTCACCAACCCTTTGTTGACACAGGAAGCTCGATGAACATCATATTCAAGAGAGCGTTCGATCAGCTGTAAATCAATCGAGGTGATAACTTCCCATGAAAACTCCACTCTACGGGTTAACTTGCAACGAAGTGTTGCCGATCGGCCAACTGCGCCTGACTGTCTCGCTCGGGGAAGAGTCGTTGAAGAAGACACGGGCGACCAATTTCATCATAGTGGATGCTCCATCAGCCTACAACGTGATTCTGGGCCGACCGGCGCTGAATGAGTTCTGAGCGGTGGTATCCACTTTCTACCAGAAGATCAAGTTCTCGGTGGGGGACAAGGTAGGCGAGATTAGAGGCGATCAGTTGGCTGCCCTGCGTTGCTACGTCAAGATGGTCAAAACAAAAGCACGAGAACTTACATTACGCAAACATAGGTATGACATCAGAATAAAACCTTAATTCCATTTTTCCCGTACTTTTTTTTCTCCGAGAGACTAACTTGAGCGTCGGAGGGCCTAGCTAGGGATTCCCACCCCGGTCTTAAGTCGCTAACACTTTTTTGGTTGGCCTCATAGTGCACAGGAAGAGGAGATCATTCATGGGATCGCCGAACCTTCGCTGACCCACGGTGTTCCTCATTGGAGTTCATCTTTCCACGAGGGTACCTCGCCGAAGTTCATTTTTATGAGGTATTGTTCGCATATCCGCTTTGGTTTTCTTGGATTTATTATTCTGCATTTAGGCTCTTGTGAGGTCCATTGTCGTTTTCTCGGATCCTCCTATGTTCGCCGACATCAGAGACATTATTCATCATTGTTCATCGTCGCACAGCGCTTCGTCTCGCAAGCTCTCAGACAAGATCAATATTTATATCATATATATATATATATATATATATATATATATATATATATATATATGATATAGTATTACTTTCTAGAGGATTATCTATTACTATCTTATATATGGATGTATTATTTAGACTATTTTTTATCAGAGTATGTATTTTGATATGAATATTTGGATAATTTAGTTTTTCTATTATTATGATTTGTTTAGATTTTATTTGTTTTAGATGATTGTAATTGTTGGATATTTAGATAATTTCTATTAGTTAGTTTGTATGGATGTTAGTTTATTTGTGTTTATAATATTATGGATTGTATAAAATATTTGTATGAATTGTTAAGATGTCTGGGTTGTGAAATGTAATTGTATGGATATATTTGATTGTTTGTATATGATTATATGTGTTTATGATATTATGGATAGTATGAAATGTATGTGTATGAATTGTTAAGATGTGTGAATTGTGAAATATGTTTATATGAAGGTATGTCATTGTATGAAATGTTGTAAGTATTGGGGTTGTAAGATTGTAAACATAGTTCCACATTGAAAACACATGGGAAAGATCATGGGTTTATAAGAGAAAATATATCTCCATTGGAATGAGACCTTTTGGGGAGAGCCCAAGAGCAAAGCCATGAGAGCCTAGGCCTAAAGTAGACAATATTATACTATTGTGGAGATATCTAAATTCTTTTCGATCCTATAATTGGTATCAGAACTACTAGAAGGTTTAATCGCCGACTGTGCACAAGAGCTATGGTTGAATTGAGCCATGTAGGTACAATATTGACCTCGAATAAAGAAAGTGGAGGCTCCTATGTTCAGATGAAGAGGACCAGACACCAGGCAGGAAGTCCTAGTTGCAGCTAAGCAAGGAAGTCCTAGTAGGTCGGGTGGATCGAGGGGCAAGAAGACCTGGTGGGTCGAGGATCGGACGTGGGAAGCCTGTGGTCCTTTGTTTGAGGGGGGATTGTTGGGGTTGCAAGGTTGCAAACATAGTCCCACATTGAAAATACATGGGAAAGATCATGGGTTTATAAGAGAAAAGATATCTCCATTGGAATGATGCCTTTTGGGGAGAGCCCAAGAGCAAAGTCATGAGGGCCTAGGCCCAAAGTGGACAATATCATACTATTGTAGAGATATCTAAATTCTTTTTGATCCTACAGTAAATACACTTTGTTTGTTTTAATGTGATCAATCGAGTTAAGTTAGGTCATGTGGTCTTTTAATCCTTGTGTCTAAGTGTGTAGAAACTTAGGAACACAAAAAGTTGAGCGGAAGACATGGCGGACGAGAAGGATGGCATGGGAATCCAGTCGACAAGCTCGATGCATTCGAGGGGTGAGAAGCTGTGGAAGAGTACGCCGGTGGAGCGAGAAGGATGCACGTTGTGCTTTCGAGGAATGAGAAGACGGAGCGGAAGACTGCTCAAGGAGAAGGCCAAATGATCACACAAGCGACCAGAGAAAGAGCTAGCGACTAGAGAAGACGTCGGATAGTCAGCTCAAGTTGGTTGCTCCGAGTGCCCAAACCATCAAGGTGCCTCATTGTAGTGCCATTGCTGTGGATCACCTTTTGGTCCACGTCAATACTAGTCCAGGCGCCCGAACATGGTCCAAGCGCTCGGGCATGGTCCAAGCGCTCGGACATGAAAAAGTCTATCTTCCAACTGTTACATGAAGCTATTACGTGGAGATAAAATTTGTCACCCTGGGGGCGCCAAAGAGGGTCCGGGTGCCTGGATCATGCCACGTCAGCAACAGATAAATTTTACTAGAGCACTATACATAGAGCTCTGATTCAGTCAATTAAAAATAACACTTACTGTAATCGAATTTCTATTTTGTTCTTCAAGTTCGACTCTTTCAACGTCTTGTACGAGGCTTCCCTGCCTCTGACTTGTGTCGAAGGAGTTTGCTAGTTGAGCTTCAATTGCCTTAGATTAGCAACATCCTCGGTTGAAGACCAAGTAAATACTTTTGTCTCGTACTTATTTTTATGCATTTTAGTTTTGTTTATTAAAAATATTTGTATTAACTTTAGTCAAAAGTTCTGAGAATGGTGTTTTTGTAATTACAGGGTAATTCACCCCTTCTTACTGGTTGCACGGGACCTAAATGTCATCGTTTATGATGATTTCTTATATATATATAAATTATAAAGAGGGTAAGTCCTAAATATAAACTTGTTTTTTATTTTTGTTTTAATTACTGACGGAATATAGACATAATCGATAATTCTATCGGGAGATATCAAAATAATTTTTCGATGGAATGCCCTATTCTATTGGTAAGTACCGACAGAATACCCTGATTCCATTGCCATTTACCAACAGAATCAGTTATTCCGTCAGCAAATCCTCTTGGGAAGTACCAAAGGAATTGGGTATTCCGTGAGTAATGTTTGCTATGGATATTTGTATTCCGTCGGAATATATTACTACGAAAATTCATTCTGTCGATATATACTAACATAATGTAAATCCTAAAGAGTAAAATTTTTTTTTTGACAAATCATTTCCCAATAAATAATTTTCCATCGTAATTCTGTCACAAAACGACTGCAACGACAGAATAACTGTAGGATTGTAAAGACGTTAGAGGGGGGTGAATAGCGTTCTTCGCTTTTTCAAAAATCGAGAATACACAGCTGAAAAGAATATAGAAAATAAGACAAGCACTAACACAAGTAATTTTTTACTTAAGAATATAGAAAATAAGGCAAGTACTAACACAAGTAATTTTTTACTTACTTCGGAGCCTTCGACATCATACTCCAAGGCATGCACTAGTTGAGTGCTTTTGTTAGACAATCACTATAATATTAAAATGATAGGACAATGTTATAAACAAAAATCTTACTGACAACAAGTAGAATAAAAGCTTGAGTATCGGTTGTCGGAGTAGCCTTTCGGTGTCATGGGAGTCTTCTCGGAGTAGTGTACAAGAACGAAAGTCGTTTGAATTAATGTCTTGAAGCTGCCTGTCGAAGCCTCCTTGTATAGCCTCATTCGAGCACCTGGATCGACCCCCAGGGGGCCTGGAGTAAGCAGATGTGGCTACACCTTGTCAAAAGTATATCTCGTAGACTTTATCCACCTTCGGGAACTTGGACCGTGATGTGTGCCCGCCAAACAACAATTGTCACCTTAGCTAGTCACCTCCTGCCGCACCTAGGTTATCCGGGCGCCTGGAGCAACTCCGGGTGCCCGGACCTCCCGGTGCCTGGACAACGTTTGGGCGCCTGGAGCCTCTTTTTCATTCATTTTGCAACTTTAATTCCCTACAAAACACGTTAGTCTAAGCAACAAAAATTATCCTGTAAAAAAGAGTTAGCACATTCAAAATATGATCAATTTATAACTTAGATCCTGTCTTTCCAAGACCAGGATCTAGTAATAGTCTCAGCTTAAACTTCTCAAATGGCTCTAAGATGGATTGTGCCTATAGTTCAACCGGACTCGTTCTCACTGGATCTCTCTCTATTAGTAACTTACCTCACTTACCATTTACAGTCTCTTGATTTGCCTTTTGATCCACCAGGTTTTCTTGTTGGAATCGTACATCCTGACTGAATTTCAGCCAACTGTCAGGTCCCACAGACTCAGCCGGACTTCCTGCCAGAATCACACATCTGGACTTCAGTCTGACGTCTTGTCCTTAGACTCGTCAATTCCTATATACTCGATAAAAAAAATTAAATAATAATATATCTAATTTTAACTTATTTATCACATATCAAAATCGGATTATTAATATAATTTATATCAACAATCACCAATAATGTAAAATTCCATCGGAATTCTTGGTCAGTGTTCTTTTCCTAAAAATATAAATCTGCTCATTTTTGTTTTATTAAAAAAATTAGCAGCTGTTTCCTGTCTAAATGAATGTTATCCATTAATATTGGATAATTTTTAAAATACCTTCTAGTATTTTTTAAATATAACTGGATTTTATTAATATTGAAATATCCTTCAAAGTTTCTGTTTTTTTTTACAAAATATTTGCTATCCATTAATAAATGAGTGATTTATGAGGTGACACGGAGGAGAAATATAGACACCGCAGATAATATTTTAAAGGAAGGTCGAATAAGATGACGGTTTCGCGCCATCACTTTCACGCGATAGAAAATTTAAAATCTTAGAAGTATTTGGGTATTTTATAATATATATTTAAAACTAAAATTATTGTTTGAATTTCAAATATTTTTGTCATCTAAAAATAATTATTTTTTTAAAAAAAATAAAATAGTTCACGTGGCATAAAAATATTAATGTTAATTTAATTTAATAAAAAATTCAATCATGTCATTTATTTATATTTATATTTGTATCATGTCATATCACTTTCAAATTTTGTCTTTATTCGTATCGTATTATTGGAACGTGTCCAATATTAAAAACCATTAAATGCATGACTGTCATTATCATAATCAAATTCGTGGTCAAATCGATACCACTCGAAATTAGATATATATTGAATTATCAAAATTCAATGCCATCCCATACTAAAATTTGAAATCTCAAATCCTATTGACAATTACAGATAATAAATTAAAAGTTGAATGAAAAAGAAATAAAATAAAAAAAGGAGATATTATTTTAGTTGAGTTGTATTGAATTTATAATTCATCTTTGTTCTTTTTTACAACTCTAATCTATTATCGATATCACACATTAGATACAAAATAATATTATTTTAGTCAAAGATCAAACCTTAATATGATTCCACATTTTGAACTTTAATCTGAAGTGAGTGAGGATTGAGTGCAAAGGCTCCTCTTATCTCATCCTTCTTGGTATTCCTTTGTAGTTTTGTAAGGAAAGAAGAGACTAAAACTAATGGTATGATCCAATATTTACTTGTCCATTGTAATTTGTAAATTAGGGATGCAACTTGTATGTTGTTTATGGTTTTGGTTCTTTGTGTACATTTTTGTAACTGTACTTTTGTAGTTTAAATTCTATACAAGTCGGCAACAAAAGAGTCTCCGGAGATCCTAGTATAGGGTAAACTTAGCTTTTGTAAAGCCGGGCAGCTTAGCAACTTTAAGGAGATTGAGAGTTGTTGAAAATTGTTGGTGTTGATCCAATAGTTCGACGATGAGTCAACAACTCAATGGATCTTATTCTATTTAAACTCTCGACATACCTTTTCAGATATTGAGGCATCCCTTCAAATAATAGATTTATAATTTTTGGTATCATCGTTGCCGATTTAATCTCGTTATCTCTTTGAATATTAAAGTCAAGGTCATTCTTTCAAGACATTTGAGGAAATATAGGCTCCACGCGACATAAAACTTGGTCAACATAAACTTGGAATAGGATAAAAGTCAAGACATTTGAGCAAACTCTGATGTTTCAGCTTCATCAATAATTTAATCAATAACTATGATTATTTAGAAAATGTATTCCATCTCTTATCACCACCCAGCCCTGAGGGCCGAGAAGATTAAGGTTTTTTTACTTATGTGACTTTCAAAGCCTTTGTGTTGCAAAAATAAAAAAAAATTTAAAATTATAAATAAAAGAAGGAAGAGGGAGAGAGAAAAGAGCTTAAAAAAGATTTGAATTTGGTAATGGCAAGTAAAGGAGTGAGATTCTTTTATTGAGCTACTCCAAATTGAAGAATTTTAGATATGGAGTGTGTCTAAACAAATTTGTAATTTTTTAAAATTCTTTTCATTAATTAATTAAAAAGATTAATTAATTAATTAATTAATATATCTATTAATTAATTAATCAATTACTATATTCATTAGTTAATTTTGATTCAATGATTAATTCTTTTACAACCAAAGGATTCAATTGATATTTACATATATTTGAATTAGCATTCGTGTACATATTCTCGTTCATGAATCTAATTCATATGCAAGTCATTATATACTTTTGTCCGGTCATAACAGACTAACCATTCATTACTCGAATAATCTTATATATTAATTTCTCATTTACTTAAAAAATTATTTTAATCATTTTATCCCTATTCAATTTCCTGGTTATGAAAACTAATGTTCCATCAAGAGTTAAAAAAGAAGTCACATGCTCTTAGTTAAATTATCCCTCTTCACTAAGTTCAGCTAAGCACCTTGTGGTGCTTGTCTAAGTCCATCTAGCACAAGCTCACTCTCGCTGCAGCCTCTAAACTTCCACCTCGATCCGCCACTAAGAAGACACTCCTGTTCTAACGGATCGCAAGCATGGTACCGAAAGTATAGATGCTGGCTGACTCGATATTTTATTAGACAAATAGCTAGTTAATTAATTAATTAATTCCAGTTGTAAGCATGGGTTCTCATACACAGGCTTTCTTTAGCTGGTGTATTACAGTAGGATTGATTGATCACACCCTTTATCTGAACTAGTGGAAGGCTTCTTTTCTTGTCACTGAACTTTAGAACATGCATCTTTTCTTTAAGGTTCTCACATGGCTGCTCTGTTGCCCATCCACTCATTCAAACAAATGGATGGCTTTTCATGAACCAAAAGCCACCTCTTTTCTTTCACTTGAGTTAGGGTACCCGTTAACACGGGTAAAATTTAATAGACGGTGAAAACCCGCAACGGCGCCTAAGGTTTGGTTACATTGTTTGGTGACATAGCTTCCTTGATGTCGGTTGGCACTAGCAAAATTTATTCGTTTCGTCCATTGATTAATTGGTATGTAACATAAGTTTGAGATAATGAAAATTACGATAGAGATTCCGTAAGCTAATCTTTTTCATCGTCTTCGGTTGTTCCTCTTTGAATCTTTTTTTGTTTGGATGCCTATGATGCGATATCTTTCTAGCAAGTATCAACTATGCTCCAAATGCCAAGCAAACTCTATTTGGCATTTCTAAAGATGATTTTCAATATGATTTTACATGGTAAGACTAGAGCCTAATTAAGAGACACTATAAAATTCGATAAAAGACTAAAAGAGTTATAGAGAAGAAGATTATCAAACTCATCAAATCTCTTACGAAGGTTGAGAAGTCTCTTATTTCGCGTCACAGCAATACCAAACTCTACTCTACAAATACACCATTTGACAAAGCAAAGTCAAATAAGTGGCACTAGGGACAATCTCTAATCTCACTTTCTATAACACAAATAGCTTTTGTAATTGGCTTTGATTTCCTCCATCCTTTTGGAGCACAAATGCATAAGGAATAAAATTTTCTCTTTTTATTTATCACATTTATGTGGTAAAAGATGATTCACATATCTCAAACGTCATTCAATGTCAATATCGGTCCCACAGCCGAGACGGAGAGAGAGTAAGAGAGTAGAACTTTCTCTCTTCACTTAGATCATGCATTGCATTGCCTCGTAAGCTGTCATTTCTAAGACATTTTGCTTAATATTTACATACTTTTGTCTTATCCACATTACAATAATGTTTTTGCTGAGCAAAATCTTATTATTATTTATTTTTAAATCTTATCTTAGTGCTGTGACTAAATCCTTATGGGCCCACCACTTCCTGGTTGGCACATAATCATTATGCTTATGCATGATAGATTGTCTCCCGCATTTGCTGGTCAAGGTGACTCCATGTAGTGATGCAACCAAATGCCACTAACTTCCAGGTACTTTTATTTTATTTTATTTTTATTTTTATTTATTTATATTAAATATAAATGTATTTTTTTTTTAAAAAAAAAAGAAGAGAGGATGCAGATTGTGGATTGTGAGTCGGAGGTCCTTAGTGACTAGGTGGAGGACCTAATCGAGCTGTCTTGCTTTAAGCTTAGATATGTAGGTGAGTTTCAAGAACAAGTTAGTTAGGCAAGATAAGCTTATGATAGTCAAGTTAGTCCAAGAAAATGAATTTGAGAATGAGGGATTAGGTATATTGAGTAGTTGAGTTTCTCCGAGTTATGGAGATAGACGGTCTTTTCTTTGATTCATCTACCAGATAATTTGGAACGCAATTTATGGATACTAAGAAGTCGACATCATTTTATTACTCTAAATCCTCTAAATCTTAGTTGAGTCTATGTGAGTTAAAGAGCAACTTCCTTGAGATAATAGAGTTAGGACTTGATGTGAACTCTAACCCACTATGTTTGAGGTTGAATTGTACGAATAGGGGGAACAGACTTCTCAAATGTTTGTTTTTCCCTTCCTTTCCGCTAAAAGTTACTAAAGATATCATCGACTAGGCTCCTCTTTTATGCCATTTCTAGAAGGGAAGTTTTGACACAATAATAAAGTTATTGTATGTGGTATGATGGTTATGAATTCTAGTTGCAAAAATAACTTTTTATAATACAAGATAAAATTATGCACAATAAATTATTCTCTAGAACTTCGTATTAATGAAAACTTTTGTACCAAACTACTATAATTATTAGTTGACTAATATTTACCACCGTAATTTAGTTGAGACTTACACATTGAAACTCATCCATCCGTTCTAAAGAGTGCCTAAGAACAAATTAAAGCGCACCAAAATGTTTTTTTTTTTTTTTGTGGTCTCTCTTTTTTGTTAAAAAATATATATATATTCTTTCCTTTGCCCTCTGATGGGAGCCATCAACTAAAGCATTTGATAACTAATTAAGTGGATAGATTTTATGCTGGATACCTTATCTAGTTGGAAGAATCCATAGATTGCAATCTAAGTGGGGCCTTTCTTTTATCCTGGTGCACTTTGTTTTTTCTGTTGTCTTGCTATTGGAAGAAGACTTAATAGGACACCTGATCATCATCACTCAATAATCATAGATTCTTTGTATCTTAATCATTGCTTTTCCATGTGTACTTCAATCTACCAATGCATTTTGACGCTGGACGATCCCGTTTACCTCGAGGAAGGATGGAGAAGGAAAGGAATAAAGGGGAGAGACGACGAGCATGAGGGGCATAGTCGAAGGAGCGTGTAGAGATCATTGAATCGAATGAGTAATGTTAGTCCTTTTTGTTAGAAAATATTCCACAATCTTTAGGAGATTATTATCAAAGTTATTCAGGAATAGTCTCAATTAAAATTACAAATTAAAATCAAACTTATCTATGAAATTTGAGTTGGGATATCCGAGCTTAAGTTGGACTTCATTGGATGACTCTCGAGTGTTTCCTGAGTACGAGTGTGAAGCTAAGTGATGAGTTTGAGTCAAGAAGTCAAGTGTTGAGTCAGCCGAGTAGCCTGATTATTGAAAGCTCAGTCACCCGACTACTTAGTACTAACTTGGTTGAGTCATTGAGTCAGTCGAAGTGTCGAGCTATTGAATCGGAATGCAAGTCACTAGAGTTAGTCACCGAGTATCCAAGTGGATTGCTCATAGGGATGACAATTTTCTCCATGGGTTTAGAGTCACATGGGGAAAACCCGAAATAAGGATGGATTCGGAGAGTTTTATCGGATTTGGGTTCGGGGATATTTTAAATCTGTGCAAGTTGAATTAGGGTGGGTATAAGGATATTATCCCTATACCTGAACTCGCCCCGATATTAATAATAATAATATAATATAATTTTTTATAATTGATTTCTTGTATTAATATTTTTATGAAAGGGATTGAAAATTAAAAACTTTTTTTGACCAAGTCGGGCATTTGTAGTGAGGATAGGAGCGGGAATTTAAATCTCACAGGGTCAAGGATATGGATTCCCTGACAAAACAAAATCGAGAATGGACACAAGGATAGAGGTGGGGCTATAATTCGGAGTTAGGGATAGGGATGACAAATCCTCCCTGCCATGTCCCATTATCATCTCTAGTTGCTTAGTGTCGAGTCAAGAGAGCGATGTAGGCTGCTAAGTTTGAATGGGAACTTAAGACACCGAATCAGGGAAAAGGAAACATCGAGGCTTGCGTTTGATGCGGTCTTCTTAAAACAAATTCGTCCCCTCTAGTTGTGCTTCAAGGTCATGTTTGGACATCTAGTTCCTAGAATACATAGATGCTATCACGAGTAGATCAATCGAGCGGAGTGCACAATAGAGAGAAGATGAGGGGAATGAAAGTGAAAGGATTTCTTTTTTATTGCATTTTTCTTGTCTACTACTCATGGTGATGGCCTTTTCCTTATATTGGTTGATTCGCTTGGGTAAATTATATCTCAATCAATCCAACATTCGACGCGTAAAAGTCATGATCACACACGAGTCACTGATCTACCTGTGATAACTGTAGTATCTTTGAGAGCATGAAACAAAGAACAAAAGTAAACTATAAATAACTCACAGTGATCTTCCGAAGAAATTGAAGAAACTGTCGGACGTCGCGACTGTCGGAAGCGCGATCATGGATGAACCAGAAAGCTCTTCGAGTTTCACGAGCTAAATCCCTTTCCTCTTGGATGTTCTCCTTTGCTCACCGTCGCTCCCGCACATATTGATCACCGTCGCCTCTTCCTTTCTTCCTTATGCCTATGCATTCTCATGGCTTAGACACACCATTTATAAGAAGATTGAGGAAGATGAAGGGGAAATGACGCCCCTTCGTCTCCTTGCCATTTGCAGCAATGAGAGGGGTTTGCCGCAATGAGAGAAATGAAGGGGAAACGGTGCCCCTTCGTCTCCTTAACGTCCAATATCTCCCACTCGTCCAAGTCAATCCATAAGGTTATATGGTCACATAGACAATATCAGTCACATAGACTACAAGGTGATCATGTCATAATGCCAAAGTCAAACATTAATTGGTCACAAAAACCAAATAAGTCACATAGACTATTTGACGATCAAGTCACGAAGACCAAAGTAAAATTAATTAGTCACAAGGACCAAATAAGAACAACTATTTCATACATTAGGAAAAATGGTTTGTGCGACAGCAAGCATATTGAGCATTTATTGCTCAGAAGATTGTTATACCTTATATAACTGCTCTTTAGAACGAATCAGAGACATCAATAACTTGTCTTTACCCCAGATTAAATTATTTACATTATTATAAACATTTCTAATCTCTCATATTGACTATATGTCAAGAGCATGTTCAACATTCCCAATTAAACAAATAATTCATAATTACATTTTATGTACTGAACTAAAAATGTAACTAGTACCAGTGAATAAATGTTACAGATGTAAATCAATCTTAACCTTCCTTTTTAGCTAGAATCTATTTATTCTAATCAGTCCCTTTCCTAGTTATGCTCCATAGACCGAATCATCCATAGCTAATATGAAACATGCTAAAGTAGCAGACATTGATCAGAACTTTAAGTAGACAGCTAAATAGCCACTTAGGGTAAGATTGAGATTAACTTATAATCTCAAGGGTCTCACATAGTAGAGAAGCAGAGATCCATTCTCCTACTATCCTTCTTGTCGCCATAGCACATGTGGTATGAATCACATGCTACGATGTTATTCTCTTTACTAAAAAGAGCGCATATTTTTTCCAAAATTTAACATCATACAGATTTTGATCTAGACATACCTAATGTATAATCCTGAATTCAACATATGAATTCTAATCTGGCCTTAAGCAGATTCAGTAAATGATGGGTGCATTTACTCCAATCATTACATAAATGATCTCATCTTGACACAATTATCAAGGCGACCTTAACTTATGGGTATGTCTCTATTCACAAGTACATAAGTTGTCCTATAAGCAACGGTCTCACATCTATTTATACTTAACAAATAGAGATAATTGTCCATGTGAGTAAACCAATCTTAATCTACCAATATGCTTATCGAAACTTTTATTCGAATGTAACAAAGATATAGAATAGATCATGATATTTTTTTATTTATCGAAATGTCTTTACAATAAATTACATTCTTTGAAGTCCCAAAGACTTCACATGTCCATGAAATGACTTTTTAGTTAATGGCTTAGTAAAATGATCAGCAAACATATTTCGTGTAGGGATGTACTCAAGAATTATCTTTTTCTTGTCAATAATATCCCTTACAAAATTATACTTAATTTCTATATGCTTGCCTTTGCTGTGATATTTGGGATCCTTGGAAAAGGCTATTGCAGCTTGATTATCACAGTACACTGTAACAGGACTCTCATTGTCCTCAGCAATCTTCAGATACTTCAGGAACTTTCTTAGCCAGACAGCCTCTTGCACAGCCGTTGCACAAGCCACATACTTAGCTTTCATTATTGACAATGCTACACAAGCCTGCTTCTTGCTATTCCATGAGATGGCGCCACCATTCAGCAAGAAGGCATAGCCAGATTTGGATTTTCTGTCATCAAGGTTCCCTGTCCAATCTGCATCTGTATAGCCACTTAGGCTCATATATGATCCTTGGAAACAGAGGTAATAATCTATTGTTCCTTTGAGATATCTAAATATTTTCTTCACCGCTTTCCAGTGTCTGGATCCTGGGTTTGACTGGAAATGACTAACTAAGTCAACAACATAACTTATATCAGGACGAGTACACAACATAGTGTACATTAAACTACCAATAGCACTGACATATGATTTTTTTTATTCATTTCGACTATTTCCTCAGGAGTCTTGGGATACATACTTTTGCTCAAAATAGTACCTCTCGCTATAGACATTTGTTCAATATTGCAATCTGATATATTGAAGTGTTGTAACATTTTAGTGATATAAGCTTCTTGAGACAAATCCAAAAGCCTTTTTGATCAATCTCTAATGATCTTCACTCCTAAAATGTACTCTGCTTCTTCCATATCTATTATGTCAAATTGTGATGGAAGCCAAGATTTGACTTCTATTACACACTTTATGTCGCTTGCAGCTATTAGCATATCATTAACATATAATGATAAAATGACAAATTTTCTTTTTTCCTTTTTTAGGTAAACATAATGATCCTCATTGATCATTTTGAAACCATAAGATAAAATAACTTCATTAAATCTTATCTTCCATTGTCTTGACGCTTGCTTTAGCCCATATATAGACTTCCTAAGTCTATATACTCTTTTCTTTTTGGCCTTCAGCAACGTAACCTTTTGGTTGTACCATATAGATTTTTTCTTCAAGATTACCATTAAGAAAAGTCATTTTTACATCCATCTGATATAATTTCATGTCAAATTGTGCTACTATAGCTAGGATGACACGTATTGACACAAATTTCATAACTGGGGAGAATGTCTCTTCAAAGACAATACTCTCCATTTGGGTATATTCTTTTACAACTAATCGAGTTTTGTATCAATTAATCGATCTATCTTCTTTCCTCTTTATTTTGAGAATCCACTTATTCCTAATAGCCCTTCAGTCTGGAGGAAGATCGACTAAATCTCAAACTTGATTCTTTCTCATTGACTACATTTCCTCATCCATTGCAATTTTCCATTTTTCTCTTACTAAGCTTCCTCAACGGTTCGAGGTTCCTCATCATCAACTGAGAGAATTATCAATGCCTCACTCTTAATATCAAACCTTCTCCGAGAAATAATTTGATGACTACTTCTTCGTAGGTTAGACTGTTGAGAAACTGACTCATTCAGTGGCAAATTACTCCCACTAGGTTGACTAGATTCAGGCATCTCCTGATTTGTTGATAAAAGAACATTATCCTCCTCCTCTATCTCATATAGAGGAATTGTCTTATCAACTTCACCTTGTGTTGGGAACTCAATTTCAAGAAAAGTAGCATCTCTTGACTCTATTTCAGAGATGGTTTCATCTTGTCACTCACCAATAAAAACATAACCCTTAGAAGTTTCAGAATACCTTATAAAGATACACTTCTTACCTCTGGGTCATAATTTTCCATGTTCGTGAGTCTTATCATGAACGAAGGCAGCAGACCTCCAAGGTCTCAAATTACTTAAATCCAAATTTCTGTCTGTCCAATGTTCATATGAGGTAGATGGAATTGACTTTGAAGGTACTTTGTTAAGTATATAGGCCACAACTAATAATACATCTCCCCAATATGAGATTGACAAATTGTTGGTATCATCATAAGCCTAACCATTTCAAGAAGAGTCTTATTTCTTCTTTCAGCAACCCCATTTTGCTGTGGAGTTCCAGGGATAGTTAGCTGTCTAATAATCTCTTTCTCATTACACATTGTCTTGAACTAATCAGATAAATATTCACCTCCATGGTCAGTGTGCAAGGTTTTAACCTTATGTTCCAATTGATTTTCAACTTCGTTCAAGTAACGAATAAAGTAATCTGATGCTTCAGATTTGTGAGAAATCAAATACACATGACCAAAACGTGTGAAGTCATCAATAAATGTAATAAAATAAGAACTCTCATTTCTAGCCTTCATATTCATTGGACCACAAATATCTGAATGAATTAATTGCAATGGTGATTCAATCCTAATAGCCTTACCAAATGGTTTCCTAGTCGTCTTTCCAGCAAGACAATGCTCACATATAGACAAGTTAATCTTAGCATAAATGTCTAAAAGGCCCTCCTTAGCTAATCTATTCATTCGTTCTTGTTCTATATGTCATAATCTAGCATGCCAAATTTCATTATTAACATCAGCATTACTAGTAAAAGCAATGTTTGAAAAACAACCATCATTATTATTTAGTTCTACATCAAGAACCAAAAATTATTTGTTACATAACCATGCCCAATTAACACGGAGTTAATTCGAAGTTTCACACAATGGCTATAAAAATTTACACAATAACCTAAATCAATAAGACAAATTACAGAAACCAGATTCTGTCGAATCTCAGGAGCATACAGGACATCATGTAGAAACAAGGTACGCCCACCACGTAGGTTGAGCTTGCAAGTGTCAATTCCTTTAACTTTAATTCTTACATTGTTTCCTACATATATCCAATTGTTGTCAGCTGGTACCTGACGGTACTCCACATATGTAGCTCGATCACGTGCTATGTGGTTCATTGCTCCTAAATCTACAATTCACAAAGGATAAGAATCAGCTAACAATATTGTACTTGCAACATAATACTCATGGAAAGAAGATAAAAATGGATCTACCTTTCTAGACTCAGTACAATCTTGAGCAAAATGACCCTTCTTGCCATAGTTATAGTAAGTCAACTTGCTCTTAGGTCTTTGTCCATATTTCTTTCCTTTCTTCTTGATTTGGTTTTTAACAGCAACAACACCAGCCTCCTTTCCTTTTCTCTTTCCTTTCTTAAACCATCTTTTCTTATTATTGGAACCAGAACCTTTAGCTACAAAAGCTTGACCAGAAATCCTTTCTGATTAAATCCTCTCCGCCTCAAGTTCAACATGGCGTGATACATCAGTGAAAGTCTTGATACTTTCACTATAAGTCAAATTCTGTTTCATTGTTTCCCAAGAATGAAGAAGGGAACGGATAATTGCTTGAACCTATTGTTCAACAGTCAACGCATGACTAATAGTCGTAAGCTCTCGAATCATATTACCCATCTCCCTAAGATGTTGGGTCATGGTAATATTCGAGCGTTTTTTATAGCTAGCGGAGCTTACTCAGACTTACTCTACTATACTTTTCTCTAAGCGCTACGCAGACAGCATGAGTGGATGGTAATGGCTCATACTCAAATACTATGTCATCCACCATTGAACTAATCAATATTCCCTTAGCAATGGAGTCTTTCCTTTTCCATGCCTTATGGGCATCAAGGTCGCATCTATGCTGTGTTGTTGAACCATCAGCTGATTCATCCATGAATTGATTTACAGCCTCTGGAACTTCTTATTTGTAGTTATCCCCATATAATTTCTCTCCCTTATTAAGTTCAACTATGATGTTTTTAGTTGCCATGATCTACATAAATAAATACATTATTTATTATTTCAGTGTAATTCATATGTATGTAATTAATTATTGACTTAGTGTAAATTAGAATTAGTTTACAAAATCAAGTGATAACTATATTTCCACTCATCATTTGTATGTGACAATCTAATCAACATTGATCAATTATATCACACACATCCCATCTAATGAACGAATCATTTAATATGAACAAATCATGAAATGAACTAATCATTTTTACATGAACTAATCATGGGCAAGTTAGTTAACACATAACATAACTATTTTTATACCATAACTCTGTTTGTATATAACGATAGAAATTATTACATGACTCAAAAACTAAATGGGCTAATACTGTCCATACATAACGACAGTAAATAGAACACTAATAAATTAGATAGGCCAATACCGCTCCCACTAGGACAAATACTAGTGCAACGGCCAACATTATCCCTATTAACCTGGACTAATTTGGGATAATTTCAGATGAGGCAACTTCAGGATTCTCCATCAAATCCATTTCTAGATCTTCCTCGAACATTTCCTGGTCCTCTTCAGACTCTTCAAGCTCTTTTTCACCCATATAGTGAAGTAGTTTCTCACAGTTCTGAATATGTGATGCATCCTTCATGGCACCCTCATACATAGTCTGCTATTACCCTAGGATACTTTGGCAATGAAAGTATCAATGCCTAGATCCTATAACCATCCAGGACTGAAAACTCTTCTTACTCAAGTTTCCAAAATAGTCTATCAAGCCTTCTAACATGTCCGTCGACTCCATAAGCAGACGTATACTCTATCTCCTAAATTTCCTCTTGGAGTTGGTTTCACCGCACTTCGCGACGAGTCAATGTGGTAATCGTTCTTGCCATCTAAAAAATTAAATTTAAATAAGTCAATACAAAATTGACTAATCAGTACAAACTAGTTTAATTCAATTTATACATATATAGAGCCATCATTAAAAAATCAAGAAAAATAAATTTTCTCAATTTTCAGGAGATTAAGTCGACTGGCCGATTGGACCGGTCAATCAGGAATCCGGATCCTAAACTTAGTCTATTGTCTTCATTAGAACTAATCTAATTGGATAGGGATTTCTGACCTATGTTCTGTTATTATTTTAATCTAAGCTCATTTAAGTCAATTCAGACTTATTGACTAAACATAGGTCTCTTTGATCAATCTAATGCTCATTGGATTAAGTCTAATCCATTAGAACAAATCTAATTTTTTTGATCAAATCTGACACAATAGAACTAATTTGGTCATATCCGATCATCTCAACTTATGTAATAAAAATCACCCCAACTAATTCAATAATGAACTGATATGGTTAAATCAACAAATGATTTGAACTAGATCTGGGTATCATTGAATCAAATTGGTCTGTTTAAATCAACTGATGATTTAAATCAGACCTGAGTTTGATTGAACAAGTTGGTCTAGTTCAATTTTTAATTAATTGAACCAAAATTTAATTAAATATATATTTATTAATTAATAATACATTTCTATATGTATTTAATTAATAAATATATTTAATTAAATTCTAAACCAGCACATACGCATGAAAGAAAAAAAAATATTTCTTTTATTGTGCTTCGTCAAAATACTATTCATTGCGCTTTTTTTTCAATCGATTGAAGAATCGATTAAATACAAGATTCACTGTGCCGTGAATTTAATCGATTCAATTTCCTTGTCAATCGATTCAAATAATTGAATCAATTGAGCAATCGATTAAAACAAAAAAACTGTGCACTGTTCATCTTCTTCTCGTGACAAACGCGAGGCTTCCCGCGGCCGACTTTCACCGGTATTTGAACACAGTTGCCAACACTCCTTTGCCACGATTTATGCCACCGAGGACTACACGATTTTCATGTAGTCGGGTGGAAATCGTGACTTTGAGATGCCGATTCTTGCAGAAATCGTGTGAAATTGCAATGTCGCGATTTCTCAGTTCCGTGCATTGAAATTCATGCTTTCAAAAATGCTTTGATACCAATGTAGTATCTTTGAGAGCATGAAACAAAGAATAAAATTAAACTGTAAATAACTCACAGTAATCTCCCGAAGAAATCGAAGAAGTTGTTGGACGTCGTTGCTGTCGGAAGCGCGATCATAGATGAACCGGAAAGCTCTTTGAGTTTCACGAGCCAAATCTCTTTCCTCTCGGATGTTCTCCTTTGCTCACCGTCACTTCTGCGCACACTGATCACCGTCAGCGCTTCCTTTCTTCCTTATGCCTATTCATTCTCATTGCTTAGACGCACCATTTATAAGAAGATTGAGGAAGAAGAAGGGGAAAGGACGCTCCTTCATCTCCTTGGGGTTTGCAGCAATGAGAGAAATGAAGGGAAAACGGTGTCCCTTCGTCTCCTCAACGTCTAACAATAACATCTATTATATCATAGGAAATAGACATCCAAACGTGATCTTAATGAATAGTTGGAGGGGACAAATTTGTTTTACAAAAACTACAAACGCAGGACTCAACATTTCCTTTTCCTGATTCGGTGTCTCAAGTTCCCACTCAAACTCAGCAGTTAGCATCACTCTCCCGACTTGGCACTGAGCAACTCCCTTGGGTACTCGGTTGTTAGTATATGTATGAGCTAGAAGGGGGCATGAATAGCTTGCTCCACTTCTTTGAACTTGAATGATAGTGGAAAACTCGAATCAAAACTCTCAATCGCTAACACCTTTATTTTTATTTGGTATCCACCTCCTTAAGGTGACTAATTCAAGGGTCCACTCCTCACACTCACAGTTCCACTATGAATGTCTTCTTCTCAAAAACTTTTCGAAAGTGGAGAAGCCTCGTACAATCTTTAGCACAGGAATATAACAAGAAAACTAGAACGTAAACACAAAATACAATCGAGAATGACTTTAGAGTTTACAATGAGGGACCTTGCATTGTTTTCTTTTCTTTCTTTGAATTGTCTTTTGATGGGTGGAAATGCAATAACACTTTGCTCCAAAACTCCCAATAAATGGCTACTTGAAAACATCACAAAACCCCCTTTTTTTAGGGTTTCTCTCGGGCTAGAAAATATCTTATAATTGATTGGCCTTACCCCTAATTAATTGCCATGTAGGATCAGACCTTTCAAAGTTGTAGAACGACTCTTTTTACCCAATCAATCGATTGGTGAATCATACCAATAGATTGGTTAGCCTTTAATCAATTGCCCTAATCAATTTTGAAATTTTTTGTTCTCTCGCAAAATGCCTCCAATCGATTAGCCCAATTGATTGGTGAAGCCTGAATCGATTTAGAAAACTTCTATTTGCAGAAAATAGTGCCTAATCGATTATCCTAATTGATTACTAATTGATTGCTCCTTTCGATTGGTTCTCTTTTTTTGAAAAGGCTCCCAATAGATTGGTGATCCACACCAATCGATTGGAGCTTCTCAATTGATTAAGCCAATCGATTCAAGCAGTAAAATTAGGAAGTTAGGGTTTAGGGTTTGCGAATTGATTCTAAATCCTAGCAATCAATTACTAACCCTAATTTCAGTCTTTCTGAGGCTGAAATCACATCTTGCCTAGTATTTGGTTGACCTCAATTTACCAGGACTTTCATTGCCCAACATCCAATCATCCGTGACTTGTTAGAACTTCTTGTTACCTAGCATTCGATTAACCTTGGTCTACTATGACTTCTTTACCAGGTGTTTGATCCTCCTTGATCTACTTGAACTTTTCCTTGCCAACTTTCTGTTGGACTTCAGATCACCAAGTGTTCGGTACCCTTTGACCCACTTATACTTTTTCTTGTCAATCTTCCCGTTAGACTTTCACTTGCCTAACTTTCAGTTAGGATTAATCACTTGGTAGACTTCTCACCTGCTTAATATCTAGTTAGGACTTCTCATTGTCTAACCTCTAGTTAGGACTTTTTCCTTACCTATCTTAGTTAGGACTAGTTACTCAGTAGACTTCTCACTTATTTAACTTCTAGTTAAGACTTTCTGTTGTCTAACCTTCTGTTAGGGTTTTCCCTTGTCTAACATCAGTTAGGACTTTTCGTTGCCTAACTTCGAGTTATGATTTTTTTAGTCAAGTATTTAGTCCTCTCTTGACCTACTTAACTTCTCTCTCAAACATTGTCAAACATCGAACTTAAGCTCGAACCAACCCGAGCTTAGTCAAACTGGACAACCTTAACCTGAGGATGATTATACCAACAATCTCCTCCTTTTTTATGTTTGATAACATGATTAAGTTAGACTAACCTATATTAATCCAACTTCCTTCTTCATCCTATGCCAAAGCATAAATAAGATTTCCTAACTTAAACTATACATTCTCCCTCTTGACACACATTAAAAATCTTCTCGCAAGATTGATTCCTCTTATCACAATGAACATCCCAATGAAAGTCACATACCTTTCATTGTATCTAATGCAAAACCTTAAGCATACATCCATTTATAAATCTCCTTTCATATTCAGATCATGTCTTTAAGTGTTGCCTCATCCTCAAAGCATGCTCTAACTTCTTTCATTGCACTAACAAATATTTGGAGTTCCAAAACCTTTAGAAAATCCCAAAATTTGAGTCGAGAGGTTAGGAAATTCAACCATGAACCTAAATCTCCTCATCAACTCCAAATTTGTCCCCTATAACTATTTCTTTCTTATTTTCATTAATAAAATTACCCTTAAATGCTTGCCCAAGTATTTCATAGGGTTAGAAATAGATAAATTAGTTAAACGCGGCTTAATCAACTGAAACAAACTTATTTTATTCGAAATCAGTAACTCTCAATCGATTGGTATTAGTATAATCATTTTTGGCCTATACTAATTGATTGGCATGAGCTGCCAATCGATTACATCATGTACCAATCGATTGGCAATAGTGCCCAAACGATTGGTATTACTGATTTCTCAAATCTGATTTCTAATCAAAATTCAGAAATACATAAATAATTCCAAGATATTCAAAAATTTATGAAATTTCACGTAGAAGAGTAATTATGTCATTTACTATCATGGGAAAATAATTTTATCTAAAAATATAAATCATTTTTAAAGAATGATACAGAATTAAAAATCATTAAAAACTTTAATGTTTCACTCTAACTTTATACCTAACTAATCAATGGTAATTCATATCAACAAATAGACTTTACCAAGGGTTTTCAGAGCATTTTTGAAATTATTTTTAAAATAAATTTTCAACCATGATCTTTGAGCAATATGCACATGACTTACACATTTGTTTTCCGTATAATTGGACTTCATAAAATCCATGTATTTTAATGAAATTAAAACTCAAATAGATACACTAAATCAATATCTTAAGTTTTGCTCATCCTTCTAACATCTCACTTATATCTAATGTGTTTCAATATACATACAAGTCATCCTATGATCTTGTGAAATATAAAATTATTTTTTCATAACTAACGGATCATGCATCTCTATTAAGACATTTACCTTTGAGCATCCTACCTATGATGTCAATTAATGTCATTGTCCTTAATTACAAAAAATTAAAATAATGTAGAATAATGAATATGTCATATATCACATGCATAATTTTTTCAAAAGAAAATTTATCATATTTAAATGATATATATATGACATGGTATGTGTCAAAAATACTAACAATATAATATCATGTCAAGATGAATAAATAATATGATGTCATGATATATGATAGGACACACAAAATATGACAATTATAGCATAAAGAAAATATATGGATTTTCATTTAAGTTCCAATAACTAATCATTATGCTTAAAACATGATTTCACATAAACAACTCTATCTCCCTCGAATGTGTCAAAATCCCAACTCGACACACTTTTGACCTTTATTCTATTTGTGTCAATTTTATTAATCTTAATACCTCAAATTTTATTGGTAGATTTTAAACTCTTCAAGAGTAAAAATTGAATTTTCATTTTCAAGATATCATAATGCCTTGAAAATGCCATAAAATGTTGACTTTACTATGGTTGAGTTAGCTACCCTTCAATTTAGAGTTGACACACTCTAAACTCATTAAGTATGAAGAGATCACACTTTTAGGAACTCAATATCTATTGGTGCTCCTTGAGTGTACTAGATATTCACTAGGGATAACTTCCCTAGAGACCTTTCTAATGACTTTTCTAAACTTCTTGGAAGCCTTAGACATGCTAGTCTCCTCAAGTTCAATACTAGGGACAACTTTCCTTGTAACCTTGACTTGACTCCTAAACTTAGAGTTAGTTTGATAGCTATATGAAACTCTATGATATAATATCACATTCTCCTTGGCTCTCGTCTTAGATGACTTTTGTCTACCTAAACCTAGATTTTGCTTTTTGGACCATTTGACATTATTTGTCATTTTCTCTAGGGGCTTCTCTAATTTTTTAAGTCTTAACCTCAAAACTTAATTTTCAATCCTTAAATCCTAAAATTTAGATTTTCCATTATTTCTTTAAATATTTTTCTTAATAGGCATATATTTAACTTCCTTAGAGTTCTTGCTTAAATTATTCTCTACCTTCCTATCCTTAGGTAAGATTATTCTATCATGATATGATCTATAATTTTTCTTAGAATTATCATGCTTCCTATTTTCATAATAAATAGCACTAAAATGATATCATTTATTTCTAACATGCTCTTTATCATGATATAAAGAAATACCATGAATTAATGGTACCTTAGGTTTATTTTTAGAAGTTCCCTCTTAATTTGAGCTCCCTCCTTTGTTCTTACTTTGAAGCCTCCTCTTTGGACATTGATTTTGATAATGCCTCCTGTGATTGCATAAGAAACACATAATATGCTCTTTGTTCTTTTATTGTAATACCCCGGTTCTAAGATTATGGTTAAGTAAGGCCTAAAAGGTTAGATGGTACTATCCATATCACCAAGGTGCACCTTCCTTTTCAGAAACTCAAACTTAAGAACTCCAAAGTTAAGCGTGCTTGGCTTGGAGAAATCTGAGGATGGGTGACCTCTTGGGAAGTTTTCCAGGGTGTGTGCGAGTGAGGACAAAACACGCTGAAAGGATCTTCGGTGGTCTGTGGAGCTAGTCATCAACCCGATAGGCAATTTTGGTGGCGTTCCCGGTTCGGTTCGGGTGGGGCCCGCCTGGGCCGGGGTGTTACAGATGGTATCAGAGCAACCTTGCGACCGTGAGTGTGCCTGTGGCAGGAGCACCCAGGGCACCACCTAGCAAGGGAGATTCTGGGATTTGTCTGTGGTGTGATTCATGGTTACACATCGAGGGCGTTGTGTCTTTAAGTGGGGGTGATTGTAATACCCCGGTTCTAAGATTATGGTTAAGTATGACCTAAAAGGTTAGATGGTACTATCCATATCACCAAGGTGCACCTTCCTTTTCGGAAATCCAAACTTAAGAACTCCAAAGTTAAGCGTGCTTGGCTTGGAGAAATCTGAGGATGGGTGACCTCCTGGGAAGTTTTCCAGGGTGCGTGCGAGTGAGGACAAAGCACGCTGAAAGGACCTTCGGTGGTCTGTGGAGCTAGTCATCAACCCGATAGGCAATTTTGGTGGCGTTCCCGGTTCGGTTCGGGTGGGGCCCGCCCGGGCCGGGGCGTTACAGATCATTTGTCATCACTTTAACTCCTATTTGTCATCTCACTTGGTTACCAGGATTCATAAACTCTAATACTTAAGCCTGGAGGTTTAGAGTTCGAATCTTGGGGGAGGCAAAAATTCACTGCCAGGGGTGGAAAGTCCTAGTGAGTAACGACACGCCCAAGGGTCGTCGGCCGACGACATAAGGGCCGACGGTCGATGACCCGAGGGTCGCCAAATGGGCCAAGAGGACCGGGTCGTTACATTTATATAATGGGACTGACCTTTTTTAGCTTCTCCTTCATCTTGAGTGCCACTTTACCCATCTTCTTCATAAGAAACACATATTGATTTTGATAGTGCTCCTTAATCTTGGACATTTGCTCTTATAGTGTACGTTCTTCCTACACTCAAAACATATGATATGATTTTTAATTTTACAAATGAAAATAGTTATACCTTCATGATTTGTAGAGGTGGCACATGCTCCTTCATTGATTCCGGATGTATACACTTCTTCTTGTATCGGTGTTAATTAACTTTGCTCCCCATCAATCCTTGAGGTGAATGCCTCTTTGATATCATTCTCGGATTTTGAGCATCTCTCAATCTCTGAAACCTCTTGTTCTTGATCCAATGAGTTTTCCTCTTTGGATTTGACTTCATTTTGCATTGAGGTAGGATGTTCACAAAGCTTTGCCAATTTGTTACATAGTTCCTTGATATCTTGATATTTTCCTATCTTGCACAAGAGATTATTAGGCAATAAATTAACCAATAATTTGATTACTTTATCATTTGCCTCGGATCTTTTAATTTGCTTTTTGGTTTATTTGTTTTTCGAAGAGGTTCTCCCTTTTTGTCTTTGGGAGCTTCAAATCACTCCATGAGAGCAAACCATTGCTCTATATCAATCATCAAGAAATTTTCTTATCTTGATTTCCAAATATTAAAGCATCTCATTTTGAATGATGGAGGTGCTCAGATGTCAAATCCTAATCCATTTTAGAAATCCATTTTCGAACTTGAGCTCCTTTGATGATAAGTCTTTAATTTGTTGATATCTAGGGCTCTCCTTCTTCCTCTAGCTCTTTCCTCCTTCTGGCGATTAGTCCGATGAAGAGTAATCTCACTTTGATACTACTTGTTAGAACATGTATGAGATAGGGGAGTGAATAGCACACTTTGCTTCTTTGAACTTAAATGACAACAGAAAACTCAAAGCAAAACTCTCAATTGCTAACAACTTCGATTTAACTTGATATTCACCTCCTTAAGGTAACTAATCCGAGGGTCCACTCCTTATACTCACAGCTCCACTATGAATGCCTCATTCTCGGAAATTTTCCAAATGCTAAGAAGCCTTGTACTACCTTGAGCACAATAATATAATAAGAAAACAAGAACATAAACACAAAATACAATCGAGAATGACTTAAGGGTTTACAATCAGGAATCTTGCGTTACTTGCTCTTTTCTTGCTTTGGATTGCCTCTTGGTGTATGGAAATACAATAAGATTTTGCTCCAAAACTCCTAAGAAATGGTTACTCGAAAACATCACGAAATCCACTTTTGATCATCAAGTGTTCGGTCACCCTTTGACCCCACTTGGATTTTTCCTTGCCAACCTTCCCATTGAATTTTCCCTTCCTTAACCTCTAGTTAAGACTAGTTACTCGGTAGACTTCTCACCTGCTTAACCTCCAATTAGGATTTCTCATTGCCTAACCTCTAGTTATGACTTTTCCCTTGCCTAACTTTTGTTAGGATTAGTCACTCGGTAGACTTCTTACCTATCTAACATCCAATTAGAACTTTTCATTATCTAACATCTAATCAGGGTGTTCCCTTGCCTAACCTCCAGTTAGCATTTTTTATCGCCTAACCTCCAGTTAGGATTTTATTATCGCCTAATATCCAGTTAGGACTTTCCTAGTTAAGTATCTCTCTTGACCTATTTGACTTCTCTCTCACACATTGTCAAAAATCGAAACTCAAGCTCGAACCAACCCGAGCTTTGTCAAACTAGTCAACTTGACCTGATGATTGCACCAACATCAGGGACCAACTCTAGTGACTTACGTCCTGACTCGATAGCTCAACATCACAACCGACTAGATGACTTTGCTAAGTCGGTACTCAACAGTTGACCAAAGTGCACAACAAAGAGAAGATGAGGGGAACGAAGATAGAAGAATTTCTTTACTATTGCATCTGTTCGTCTACTAACTCATGGTCATGACCTTCTCCTTATGTTGGTTAATTCGCTTGGGCAAATTTTGCCTTGGCCAATCCAATACTCAACGTGTATAGGTCGTGCTCGCACACAAGTCACCTTTGGTTCAATGTAATCCGAGTCCTAGATTTGCACCCCCTACGCGTGTACATATGGAAGAGAACCTCAGCCCATATATATATGTTCACAACTTCAGTATTTGTGATATATTATAAGTCAATCATAATATCATAAAACTTCCAAAATCAAACTAAACTTCCACACACACAATAAAGTCTCCTTTCTCTCCACATGCATTTTTCCAATTACATTGCCAACACTTTTTTCATGCCTCCTCCATGAATGTTCATGCAATTTTAATTTGAAATGTGAATGGTGTGTTTTAGTAGTATCTTTGTTGGATGGTGTGACCTATCTTAGTTTGACACAACATGTTGGTAATTCACAATACGGTCAAAGTGAACTTAGTTTGACGACTATCTTAACTTTGGCTTAGTATGCAACTTGCGATACGGCCTTGTGCTAGCATATGGCAATGCTAGATTGGTAGTATGTATTTGTCATCATGTCTTTGTCGATGATGTCTCCCACTCCCTATTGATGATGATGATGTCTCATTAGTGTGACCTTGAGGTTGTTTCTAATCGAAAGTTGTAAGTGTCTTTGTGATGTTATGCGTGGGCCTTATGAGGTGCTAAATTTACCATAATCAAAGTTTATTGTAAACTCCAATTACTATTGCCGTCCAAGGAGGTTGGCACATAACACGTGCTTTATGAGGTGGACATTTTTCTTTGTTTTTTTCTTATAAAGAAAAAAAATCGTTGACTTGTTCATGTTCTTCATCCCCATCATTAGTCTTTGTTTATGCATCTGCCGATTGAATAGATAATGCATTAGTTAGTACAGTTAATCATAGCTTAATGCATACAACTCAAATTGTGTTGTAACTTGAGAGTTTTCTATAACCGTCCCATTTGATCAAACTAAAAATACAATAAGAATCGTAGAGACTTCTCCTGAATGATCTATCGATCAATTCATAGTTAAAGAATTTCCCACAATGATTCATAGGATTTAGTCCTGTTTCCTGTAGCAAAATTAATTCCCCAATTGCTGCTGTCTTTTTCATCAACTAAAATCAATGAATTTATCCAGTAAATTACCAGCAGATGATGATGAGGACGATGAGTGTGTCAGCCAAATGCATGCACCACCACCTTCTCTTCCCCTTTATAAATCCCTGCCTCTGCTTCCAATTCGTCTCACCGGAGCGGAGCAGAGTAGAGAAGAGCAGCAGCATTTTCCGGTGAACTCATTGATTGATCGCCATGTCTCCTATTACCCTTGCGATTACCCCCAATCATACCTCTTCTTCTTCTTCCTCTTCGATGGTTGCTGTGGCTTCCGCCGGTGCGGGAGCTGTTGAGGTCGTGTCGAAGTGCACGGTGACGCCGGACCGGGCGTCGGAGCTCGGCGAGCTCCGGCTCTCGGTGTCGGACCTCCCGATGCTGTCTTGCCAATACATCCAAAAAGGCCTCTTTTTTACGCCTCCGCCGATGCCCATTCCGGCACTCGTCTCGCTCCTGGTCTCGTCTCTCGGCCGCGCGCTCTCCCTCTTCCCTGCCCTCGCCGGCCGCTTCGACACCCTCGCCGATGGTAGCGTCGTTATCCTCTGCAACGACGCGGGTGCTGAGTTTTCCTACGCGGTTGCTCCGTCGCTGTTGACGTCCGACCTCCTTCCACCTAACGCTGACGTGCCTCAAGCCGTCAAGGCTCTGTTCCCCCTCGACGGCGCCGTGAGCTTCCACGGCCACTTCCGCCCGCTAGCTTGTTTCCAGCTCACGGAGTTTGGTGACGGCGCGGTCTTTCTCGGCGCCGTCGTCAACCATTCCGTCGTCGATGGGACCTCGTTTTGGAACTTTTTTAATGCTTGGGCGGAGCTCTGCCGCGGGGGTCACCCCGCGCCGCCGGATTTCCGGAGGAACTACTTCGGGGAATCGAAGGCGGTGCTGCGGTTCCCCGGCGGCCGCGGCCCCGAGGTGACCTTCCCGGTGGGAGCACCGCTTCGGGAGCGCGTCTTCCGGTTCAGCCGCCACGCGATTCTCGCGCTCAAATCGAGAGCCAACGGCGGCGGGGGTCATTCGACTGCCGAGATTTGCGGGAAGCAAGTCCACGACAAGAAGGCGGCCTCGCCGGATGTTAAAAAGGAGGAGATTTCGGCGTTCCAGTCGCTCTGCGCCCTGATGTGGGTGTCGGTCACGAGGGCGCGTAAGCGACTGGCGCCGGAAGCGACGACGACGTTCCGCATGGCGGTCAACTGCCGGCACCGGGTGGTGCCGTCGGTGTCGGCGAACTACTTCGGGAACGCGATACAGAGCATCCCGACGCAAGCGGCAGTGGGGGAGGTGGCCACGCGGGATCTTCGATGGGCGGCGGCGCTGCTGCACCGCGGCGTGGCGGCGCACGGCGATGAGGTGGTGCGGCGCGGGGTGGCCGAGTGGGAGGCGGCGCCGCGGTGCTTCCCCCTGGGGAATCCTGACGGCGCGGGGCTCACCATGGGAAGCTCCAACCGCTTCCCCATGTACGAAGGGAACGACTTCGGGTGGGGTCTGCCGGTGGCGGTGAGGAGCGGGCGAGCGAACAAGTTCGACGGAAAAATGTCGGCTTTCCCCGGGAGGGAGGGAGGGGGAAGCGTGGAGCTGGAGGTGTGCCTGGCGCCGGAGACCATGGCAACCCTGCTGCGCGACAACGAGTTCATGAGCTACGTGGACGAAGACTAAAGTAGAGGGAGGCGGCCGCCGCCGCTGCCGCCGCTTCGAGGCAGTTAATATTAAAAAATCTGCAATTAAGTGCTAAAAGCTGTCACTTTTTTGCTAGTTTTAGATTTTGTTGCTATCTAATAAGGCATCACGTTGTGTGCTCAAGGTTTGATCTTAGATTTTGTTCTGATTCAGTTTCTTTTTTCTTGTTTTTTTGGAAGATGAATTTAACTGTTTCTAGATTGTTCATTTACTTACGTTCAAATATATTTATTAGAAATCTCAATTTGAACTGAGCACGAAAGCTCTGTTTCTGGCAAGCTCAAGCGATAGTATCATAATGATTTATTTAAAATATTAATATAACAGATAATATATAATATTTACGGATTGGAGAAAAAATAAAATTATGGAATATTATTTCTTTATGTATCCAATAAGATTATAATTAAGGCAAAGTAATAAGATTTTATTTATTTTATGTAGTTTTAGCTATTAAATAAATATGAAGAATATTCTATTTATTTATTGAGCTTTTGAAAAATATAAAAAAAGAAATTCTCAAGGGTGCACGCCGATTTAGAAAAATTTCAAATCATCCACTATATTTGAGAATGATCAAATGATACTTCTACTCTTCCCATCAATATTAACTTTACACGTGTCAATTTTTAATGCATCCTAATTATATTTTCAAAAAATTTAATTTTAAAGTAATTTATGTCTCGTCAATATTAACTTTTGACACGTCAATTTTTAATGCATCCTAATTATATTTAAAAATCTAATTTTAAAATAATTTATGTCTCATCATGTCTCTCACACTCTCTCTCAATTGTCTGACATTAAGCTTCTATTTAGATATTCATATCAATTTTTTATCCAAAATATATAATTTAAAATAAAAAATTTATTTTATTAAATTTAGATATCCATTTTTCAATACATCATATAATATATCAGATTTCCTATTCCTTCTTTCTCCTCTATAAATTTTAGGGAATGAAATATAATTTTTAAATTTAGAGAAATACTGTTTATAAATGCATAATTTAGGAAATGAATAGGGTATCACATGTAAAGGTTTTTTAGTTATCCTAACTAAAATTTATAATAAAATATTTGAATAAGGTATCTAATGTGAATACTCTTACCATACATTTTCATGTTATTATAAACACAATATCCAAGAGCCCGAAATAAGTACACCGTTTGACTCTTTATAACCTCAAAAATTCACATTACCTGAAATAGGTCTAATCAGACTTGTCTAAGTCAATCAGTGAAACTATTTGAATTTAATTTCTACATACTTACAACCTCTAGGAAGGGTTATGTGAGGACAAGGTACATATGATGTCAAATCTTAATTTTAATTAAGGAATAACGTAAGTTTGGTATCATAAGATCAATACTCCTACGACCCTAGTTTGATCCCGGATCTATCCAACGTGGGCCTTTTTTAATGCCAGATTAGGCTCAACGTGGACCTGATCTCCAAGAGACCAGACCACCATTGAGTCTGATTTGGGATCAAACCAGACCCATGGTAGCACGAGACTCACGTTTTAGCTGAAAGTTAGTATAACCTTGTAGCACCTCTGGAGAGATCGAAATAAGCAATGGAAGACATTGACTTCTTGCAACCTCGGAAATCCACAGAATCTGAAATGGTTCCAATCGAACTTGTCTAAGTCGTAATAGATTTTGATCGAACCCCAGTAATATACATAGGTTATTTAGATTTCTACAAATTTGCAACTAATAGAAAGGGTTAAGTGAGGACAAGGTACATAGATGTCAAACTGTATTTTTGATCAAGGAACAACGTGGGTCTGGTGTTGAAAGATCAGCACTGCCACAGGTCTGGTTTGATCCCAGATTTGTCCAACATGGGCCTAGTTTGATCTCGAATTTGCCCAACATGAGCATGGTCTGATTCTAGAACAGGCCTACGAGCCTGTGGTAGTGTTGATCTCCCGACACTATACTCACGTTGTTCCTTGATCGAAACCAAGGTTTGTAGTACCATGTCCTCACTCAACCCTTCCTAGTGGTTGTAAGTATATAGAAATTTAAATAATTTAGGTTCATTAGTGAGTTTTAGTCAAAATTCATTTATCGAGTTAGATAAGTCTGATTTGACTCATTTCAAATCATGTGAGTTTTTTAGGTTTTAAGGAGTTTAACTGTATCGTTCATTGCTTATTTTAAGCTTTTCGACATTGCATTTATAATAATAAAAAGATGTATGGTAAGCATGAAACTCAATGTTACATTGGAAAGAGATGGTGAGAGATATGATGAAATAGAAATTACTTTTCAATTAGATTTTCTAAAAATGTGACTTAAATATATTAGAAATTAACATGTAGAAAGCTAATCTTGACGGGAGAGGTAAACAAAAAGACCATCCAAATAAGTGTACTTTTTTTTTTCATAAATGATTTAAGAATTTCTTAAATCTACTTGTGCCTTTGGTCCAACTCAAAAATATTTTTAGCTGAATGCAATTTTATTTTGATGCGAGATGTCATATCTATTCCATAATATTATAAAAAATAAAAATAAAGCTTAATTTCAAAGAAAAATAAATAATTATGAAAAAAAATAAATTGTATATGAGTGTAATAATAGGAAATATCTAAAGCCTATTCATTTTTTTTATACAAACTAATATTTTTTTAATCATAAACAAGCTTTAGTAATAATAAATTTTTTAGAAGATTTAATTATAGTTATTCTCATAATTTCATATTATTACCTTATTAAATAAAACTAAAAAAACTTACCAATTTAATTTAGTCATCATGAAATAAAATATTTTTTTAATTTAGTCATCATTTATTAAATAAAATATTTTATTAAAATATTAATTTATTATGTTAAACATTTAAACATTTTATCATATATTTTTATATCTTATTTGATCTATGATATATTTTATTTTATAATCTATCATAGTTATTACATGTCTAAAAAATAATTACAGAGATCTGCCAAGTGCCAAGTCCGCAGAAACCCTAACTTACTTCCAATAACAATGCGGTAGGAAATGGGTACTTTCTGGCGGAGAACGATATTTGAGAAATACTGAAGGTGCGGCATGCCACCTCCGCAGAGAACCGCACAAGCAAACCAATTACAGATCGGTAAACGAAACGGTAGCTTTAATTGGTGGGAATTAATATGTTCGAAATATTGTGAGGTAAGTAGCAGCGATCTGCCACGTGAGCATAGACTCTGTCAAATTCTGTTCATCGAGCTTCCCGTCCTTCCTCTCCCTTTCCGTCGTCTCTGCGGCGAGCGATTAATCCCACCGCCCTCTCGATCCCAAATCATTGATTGATCATCGATTCCTTCTCCGTCTTCTTCTTCTTCTTCTTCGATCACGAGAGAAGAGGAGGAAGATCTGGTTTTTCGTAGCGACAGAGGAGGAGGAGGAGAAGAGGGCGCGATTTGTTGTTGACATCGAAAAGAGGAATGGCGTATAGGGCGGACGAGGATTACGATTACCTGTTCAAGGTGGTGGTGATAGGGGACTCCGGGGTGGGGAAGACGAACCTGCTCTCTCGATTCTCCCGCAACGAGTTCAGCACCGAGTCGAAGTCCACCATCGGCGTCGAGTTCGCCACCCGTACCATCTGCGTCGACGACAAGCTCGTCAAGGCACAGATCTGGGATACCGCCGGACAGGAAAGGTGCGTGTGTGTAAACCATGGCATTCAGATTCAAGCTTGCATGCATTTTTCTTCCCTTTAATTCCTGAATCAACAAAACAATGCAGCTCGTGATTTTCACAATTTGTACCAAATTTTTATTTTAGATTATACTTTATAAATGAATGGGTTTCCTAATCCAGATTCCGAGTAAATTAATATTATTAATCATACCCTTCTTTTACAATCCGATTCATGTAATAAAAATTTCTAATTAGGTATTAAAAAAGAATTCCAAAGAATTCTGATTCCAATTCTCATGTTTGAATTTAACTGGAAAAACAAGAGTTAGAATTTTGTTTTTTATGCAAGAAACTTTAGATTATGGATACATCGACGTAACACAATACTGCCATTCTTTTTTTTTTTACCACAATTTCCCATTTATTTGAGGTCAACTACATCTGAATATATTTGAAAATTCTTTAATCAGGAATTTTTTGAATTCTTTAATCAGGAATTTTTTGAATATACTGATTCTCAGTTTCCTTCAGTTGAGCACCGAACACATGAATGCAGTAGAATATTAGATTTAGAATATTCCAATTCCATCAGGTTTGATGGTTCCAAAACAACTATTAGCTAATTTGATTCCTTTGCCTTATATTGACCTGATTAATCTCTCCCATTACTTGTCCAACCAAAACGTGCATTGGTTGGTGCATGTGATTTGGTTTTGTTTATCGATTTCTGAAACCCTTTTCTTTCTCTCATTTCTGCACAAAACTTTGATATAAAGAACTTATTATCGCTTAGCTGGAATGTTGCAGTTTCAGAATTTTGATTAGTTGTCTGCTATTTATAAACCTAATTTCAATATTTATTTATTTTTGGATCATGTGGATTTTCGTGAAGAAGATCAACCAATTTTTCTGTTCAATCTTGTATATTATGTGATCTCTAAAACTTTTGTAATCAGTATTTCTTATTTTGTTTGAAGATTCAATTAGTAGCAAAAGTTATTCTTGCATGAATAGGATATAACTCAAATATTTGCTTAATAGACCTGAATTAGAGCGGTTAGACAGGCCAACCCGTGGCACGGCTAGTCAAGCCCGTGGCAGGCTAACCATTTGGCGGGGCGGGCTGACCCGTCATCTTGACGAGTTGAGAAATCCGTAACTCAACCCAATCCAAGGCGGGTTGCGGGTTAGAGGGGCCAACCCATGGGCCCTCAAAAATTAAAAAAAAAAATTAAAAAAGTTTCATATCTTTAACGTTTTATTTCAGAAAAGTTTCATCAACCAAATATATTAGTAACAAGTATTGTAAATATAAATTGACGCAAACGAATATTCATATTTGATGAAAAGTACCATTTTTATTTCAAAATTATAATAAATAAAGATAATAAATTGACATAAAATTTGGCTTACATGTGTTTCTCAATCTGCAGATCAACCCAAGTCCGTCGCGGGCCGACCCGCACGGGTCGTGGGCCTAGGAGGGTCGACCCGCATCAAGCTTGGGTTGATAAAATTCCAACCTAACCTGTTTAAATTTTTTGGCAAGACAGGCCAACCCGACGGGCCCAACCAAAATTGACAAATCTAACTAGAATATAATAATATAAATTCTTATGTAGTTCAACCAACAACAAAAGTATGAAAATAATAATAATACATTATCAGACAAGTTCTTGGAAAGATAGATTGTTCGGCATTATGGATAAGGGAAGAGGTCGGATGCATGAACATTTTAAAAATGCTTTTTGATGATGACAAGCGATGGTAAGTTATTACTATTCGAGCATTTTCTATCAAGTCTTTGGACGTGTCCTGAATGTGTCATAATGCATGTTTTAGTTGATTTTGGGGTCAATCTACTTGTTGTAGCTAGCATTATCATTTTCTCTTGTTAGGAAGCCTAGACTTATATATCAAGTAAATCCAAAGTGGAATTGGCTTAATGCATGCATGAGGAATGTGCGCTGACAAAAAAACAATTATGGCACCAACATGGTTCAACCTAAGATTTGAAGGATGAAATCTTTTTATTTTCAAGTAAGATATAAAAGATGACATAAAATCTCCAATGTTGATTCCAGGCCCAGAAGAAAAGGCTGAGAATAATGTTAGGCCTAGACAACCATTGTTAAGATTGTCTAACCAATGAACAAGGAATCTTATGCTACACATCCACATTTCTAACCACCCTAGCATCCCTTACAATGATCTTGAGATAATGAAATTACTGATGATGTACCATCCTACCAGCATTTTTGTCTGCATTAGACCAATAATTTGATAAGTTTAATTCCTCAGTGGTCCTTTAGATAACTTTGGGATAACTAGTTAGCCAATCATTCCTTAATGCAGTATTAGTGTCGTATCATGCACAAACCTACCCCTTCCATTTAGTTCCTTTTTGTGGGTTGTTTGCTAACAGCTTGAGAAGTAAGATGGTTCATTATACCTAAAACTTGTGCCCTGACTTGTATATTAACTTGCTCCTCAATCAGTAGATCACTTGGTTCAAAATTTCCTTTGTTTGTGTAGGTATCGTGCAATTACTAGTGCTTATTATCGAGGAGCTGCTGGTGCCCTTATTGTCTACGACGTGACTCGTCATATCACCTTTGAGAATGTGGAGAGATGGCTGAAGGAACTCAAGAATCACACAGATCAAAATATAGTCATCATGCTCGTGGGCAACAAGGCAGACTTGCGCCACATTAGGTCCGTCCCTCTAGAAGATGCACAGGCCTTTGCTCAAAGAGAGAAGGCTTTCTTCGTAGAGACCTCAGCCCTTGAGTCCATGAACGTAGATAATGCCTTCACTGAAGTGCTCACTCAGATCTACCATGTGGTCAGCAAGAAGATGCTTGATGCCAGTGACGATACTTCAACTGTGCCTAAAGGGCAGAATATTAAGATAGGGGAGGGTGACGAAGCCTTAAAGAATGCGGGTTGCTGCTCGGCTGGCTGATCTGTTTCTTACCGTTTTCATGATCTTTATCAGTGTGCTGCTTGGCATTTTTCGTGAGACTCAAGATAGTAAAATTTTTGAATGCATGATTCTGAAAACATGAAGCACCACATGAAGTTTTATAGCTGACTTAAAAGAGGATGAACATCTGCATTCTGGTTACAAACATGTTTTCTCGTCTCACTTGACAACAAATATGTTTTCTTAAATTTGTTTGTTGCTTTGTTCAATTATTAACCATCAACAACTGGAATTTGTAAACTTTCGTTGATTCTTTGCTTATAAATACCTCATTTTTTTTTCTTTCATAGTAAAATTTTGATACTTGAGTTGCTGTGCAAATCCATATTTACTTTGCTGTTGCAATAGCATCATCTTAATTTTTATGGGGAAAATAAAAAAAAGCATATATATTTTTTCTTCTAAATCATATCACATCACATGAGTTCTCAAATAAACTATTCAGTATTATTATTTCTTATCACATGTATTAAATTCTCTATCGGTTGGTCAGTTATATGACTAGGATAAGTTTACGTTATAAGAACATCCGTAATGTATCCGTGTTATAACGTCCGTCACCTCATCAAAAAGTATAGGATCCATTGTCACATAGTCATTATAATAACATCTCTTTCACCCACATTCTTTTTAACGTTAATACTCATTATTCATGGGTTATAATTTAAAATTATATCATATTAAATAAATAAAATTTAAATGAATATTAATATTATTAAAAATATCTTTATTATTTATTAGTTACCCATTTTATTTATTTTTTCTAATTTTAAGATTTTATACAATTATTAAAAAATTAAAAAAAACACCATGGGTGGGCCCTTGGCTGGCCCACCCACAGTATAAGAATTGTACTTTGAAGGTGTTCAATTATTTGAACGTGTTCAAAGTGGGGGTGTTATAACACCCCTCCATAATGGGTTAATACCTAGGAGTGTTATAACACCCCCTATTAATAAGCACTACAGCTGCCCTAATAATTATAAAATTATAGTTGTTATAACAATTATAATTTTATAATTGTTCTAATATAAATGAACAAGTTTAAATAGTAATTATGAAACTATAATTACTATAATTATAATAATAATTTTATAATGATTACAACACATACTTATCATATTCATATAATCAATTAATCGATTTAAGATTTAATTCATATGATAGGAATAATGATATCTAACAATCTAATTGAAAGCAACTGTGTTATTTTTCAAAGAGCCCGGATAGGGTAAAGTGTATTTTGATTATAAAAGTAAGACATATACCAGCTTGTTGATTAAAAATAAAGGAAAAAACAAAAGTATTCCTTCTAATTTTTTATCCAATTTTTCTCTTATTTTTTTTTTACTTTTTAAAAAACACAGAGCTTCCTTGTCCTTGATAATTTACACGTGCCAATTGTCTTTTGGTTGTCACCTTGTAGGGCTGTCAAGTTAGTGGGGCAAAACTCACACTGTTGTTTTGCAAAGGTTGATGGTGAAATGAAAATTTTTATCAATTTTTTTTCAAATTAAATAAGGTTATTTTTAAAATGCTCTTTATTATTAATTTTTTAAAATTAATTATTATTATTGTTTAAAAAATAGTTATTAGAGTAATTTTAATATATTATTAATAAATAGAGGCCACTTCAAACGATGATGGGAAAACTGCTACAACTTGGCTGTCGAGGACAACCCTACAAGCGTCCTCCTCGCCGCCGGAGCTATCTCGGTCTTCCTCTTCAGATGTCTCCGACGTCGTTCAGGATGAATCCAATTGAACCGATCCCCTTCTCTTCTCCTTCGTTCCTTACTTATGCCTTTTTTTTGGGGGGAACTCGATGTGAAAGTGAGATCGAGCGGGGAGGAGACAAGAAAAACCTAAAGAAGTTATCATTGGGTAGATCGAAGGCGGTTGGCGTTTCTCCATTGGAGGTTGGGGAACCACCCTCCGCAGCAGGTCAGCGCTCTACCATCGCCGAGCTATTTCTGATTAATTTTCGGTTAGTCTTCAATGATAATTGTTTCTTGCTCTTATCTTCCTTCGACCTCCTGAAATTGGGCCCTGTCCGTCACGGCCAGTATGTTTGTTCAATTGTTCTGTCAAATTCACATTCTTTTCCTGTTTGTCTATCTCCAAAACACTTTCAATTTGTTTATCTCAGGAAGGGCGCTGATAATGTCACTTGGGATCCAGAAGCCACCATGAACTAATCAATCCATAGTTGTAAGTCTTGTTCATCTCCCAATGCAATATATGCCAATTTTGTCACCGTTTTTGTCCTTCCCTTTCATTTTGTGCGGAAGTATTTTGAGCATAATGACTATTCTCCTATTTACTTCATAAAAATGTTATGAGCAACAAATTAGAAATAATTTTCATAGATAATAGATTTCTTCATATGGAATATTTTGTTCTACTCGTATGATGCATATGATCAGCCTAGACCTCAATGTGACCAGTTTACGTTGCCTATCTGCCCTTACTATGCCAATCGACCACTTAGACCTCTCTCCAAGAAGTTTGATCGACTCATGTGGCTCAATCTACTCACCCCACTAACTGGTCTAGTTGACAAACGCATTTGACCTAATAAATGGATCCAACTCAAGTTTATAATATATTTTTCAAAGGGTTGAACAACGTGAGGATGAAATCAAGAAGGAATAAATATTTTTATAACAGAACAAAGAATAACTAGTCATGAATTTAGAATCCCTATTCTATGGAATCGGTATTTGTAGGTCATTTAGAATAATTGAATTCATCAATCAAACAAGTGAGCCAATTCTAAGCTTTTGTACATTGATCTTGGCATGGACAAGTCTCAAACTTCAGCCAACTGGACTAACAAGTCACCACCTATAGAATGTTGTCTAGCAATGGAGGACGACATGGATGGTCTGGAGCAGAACTCAGGAAATGTAAAATATTGATACTATGAGTCAGTTTAATAGAGAATCTTGGATGCCTATGTTTTGTGGAGCAATTTAGTTTTATCACCAGAGAGGAACAATATTCTCAGTATGTTCATCTTAACTTAGCCAGCTGTCCCGGCAGAATCTGTACACATGATTGATGATTCATTTACGGGTTCAAGACAAATGGTTGGTTTAGATGGTTACTGAAGGAGATAGGCCAGGCTCTAAAGATTAGTTTTTTCATGTATAATAGTTTTTTGTCGACCCAATGTAGTGAGATAAAACTTGGTGGTGGTGGTGGTTGTTGTAATAGTTTTTTGAAATGGTGATTGGTTCCACCTCTGAAGCCAACCCCTTGTTTCTAAATGTATGATTGATCTCATGTCAAGGGAAAGAAAGTGACAATTTCAAGCCATGACCAACATCTGTTTGTTGGAACCAACCCTGCCCACGCCATATGAGAAAGTTGGTGGTGGACGTCACCATTGCGGTCAGGAGATGGTGGTGATGAGGAGCGACGAGATAAAGGCCTTCTACCGTTTGCTGATTATCTTACACAAACGGTAGCAGATGAAGAACAAGCCTAAGCAGGAGAAGAAAGCATGGATTGGATCATGGTTAAAGATGGCATGACCAACACTCATCTAGTTTCTTCTTGTTCAGCATAAATGGAGTCTCCTTTGAGCATTAAGGGCCCCCTCTTTGTAGATTGCCTGCAGCTGGAAAAGTAGATGTGCTTCCAGAATCTCCACCGACAGGGTATAGCTGTTCTGTTCTTTATGGTGAGCAATTCAGATATACTGTTGTAGAACACTAAATTAATCCTAGTCTACTAATTCTAGTCAAAGATACTTTAATCCTTGCAGGATAATTCAATGCAAAGTTATTGGGCAGCATGAAAGGGAAGACTATAGATCTTTGCAGAGGTCTGCTTCCTCTTCCCATGAATCCAAGAAATTTGAGATGCACAGATAGTACAAGGAGGAGATGCCAATATAGCTGACGGCAAAACACTTGAGCTAATTGCCACATTCCCAATTGGTACAGATGCAACTTTTACTACTAACACCGTCGAAGATACCACAGAAGGGGGAAAAAAGGTTGGATAAAAATAGAGCACAAGGAGAATTCATTCTTTAGCAGTTCTTGCCCCAAACCACCATTGATTTGAAACAATTCCTTCACTACTTAGATTATGTTGCCATGATCGTTACCCGCTTGGCCTTGTTCTATAGTCGAACTTCTTGCAGCATCTTCACCACCACCCTCATTGACGGACGATTGATTGGGAGAGAGTTGGCACAGAGTAAACCAATGTTTAGTACCTTCAATATCTCCTGCTTGCAGCGCATATCAAACTTTGGATCAATCACATGCTCAATGCCCTTCTGTTCTATCGTACTGCACACCCACTTCACGAGATCTTTCTCACCGTACTCTGGATCGACGGGAAGTTTCCCAGTGACCAGCTCGAGAATTACCACTCCAAAGCTGTAGATGTCACTCTTCTCATTGACACGGAGAGTATAAGCATACTCTGCAGCAGTAAGCATTGAATCTTTAGTTATGGATTGTGAGGTTTTTCAGGTGATTAACAGAGTTCGGAGAGTGTCTGACCTGGAGCAATGTATCCACAAGAACCAGCAATCACAGACATGGATTTAGGCCCATTCTCAACAGCTTTGGCCACACCGAAATCGGCTACCTTTGCTCCAAACTTTTCATCCAGCAAGATGTTGTTAGACTTGACATCCCGGTGCACGATCGGCGGCACACAGTCATGGTGCAGGTAGGAGAGGCCCTCTGCAGCGTCTAGCGCAATCTTGTACCTCGTCGGCAAATCAAGAACACTCCCTTTGTTGCCGTGCAACAGGTCCCCCAAGCTTCCATTGAGCATGTACTCGTACACCAGCAGCTTATGATCCTTGTGAGTGCAGCAGCACCAGAGCTTCACGATGTTCTTGTGCCTTATGTTGCCTAGTGTTGCGACTTCTGCTTCGAAGGTATCATCCATGGTGGCCCCGTTCATGTTTGCGGCCCACAGCTTCTTCACTGCGACAGTCTCTCCGTTGCTCAGCACGACCTTGTAGACCTTCCCAGAAGCGCCGCTGCCAATGAGGTTGACCTCGCGGAGGGAGCCCAAGATGTCTTGCTCGCTGAATCCTAGTTTGTGGAACGACTTCAGCGTCCACTTCGACTTGTCTATGGCATTCATGTACTTGCGGCACCTGCAGGTGAACCAAGAAACGCCGGCGGCAAGGACTAAGCCGGCGAGGATAAAGACGAACCAAAGCAGCCAGAGGTATCCATAGCGGTTGGCGGTGGTTCTCCCTGAGGCAGGGCAAAGCCCTGCCATGTCCCCGCACAACGCTGGGTTGCCCAAGAAGCTGCTCCCGAAGGCCTCGTTGGCAAACATGGGCGGAATTGCGCCGGAAAGCTCATTGTTGGAGAAGTTGAACCGGCTCAACTTTAGGTTCTGGAGTTGGTCCGGGATTGGGCCGGTGAGATCGTTGTTGGAGAGGTCGAGGTAGTTGAGCACCGGCAGGCCGCCAAGCTCAGGGGGTATTCCGCCCGTGAAGCTATTGTGGGCGAGATTGAGGTCGCTGAGCTTCTTCCACGATTGGATTTCTCGGAGAAGCTCTCCGGAGAGAGAGTTGTTGTGGAGGTCGAGCCGGCTGAGAATGGTCAAGTTGCCGAGCGTGGCAGGGAGCGGTCCGGCGAGCTGGTTGTTCCCAGCGGCGATCTCTTGCAAGTTCACCGCAGCTCCTATCTCTGGGGGGATGATGCCGGAGAACTGGTTGTCTTCGATGAGGAGCGACGAGAGGTTGGCGGCGCTGGAGATCACCGGAGAGATGCGGCCGGACAAAGCGTTGTCTCTCAAATCAAGCAGAAAGAGATGCGGCAGCCCCCAGAGCCCGCTGGGAACCGGGCCGCTCAGGGCGTTGCCCGGGAGCCGAAGGCGGTTCAGCGTCCGGCACCGTCCGAGGCCGTCGGGAACTCTGCTGGAGAAGGAGTTTTGTATCAGGTGCAGCTGCACCAGTACGCCGCGGTCGCATATGCTCGCAGGGATCTCTCCGTAGAGCGAGTTCCTCGACAGATCCACCGTCACCAACGGTGTTATCTTTCCCAAATCCGCCGGGAGGTAGCCATGGAGCTGGTTATTGTAGAGGCGGAGATCGGACAAGCTCTTGGACCGCGCGACGCCGGCTGGGATCCCACCGGTCAGCTGATTCGTGTGTAGGTGCAAGCTCTCGAGCAACGGCCCGTCAAAGATGTCGTCGGGGAGCGGGCCCTCGAGCTGGTTCAGGGACGCGTCGAAGCGAAGCAGCGCGGGGAGCTTACCGAGGCCTCTCGGAATGCGACCGGATATCGAGTTGTTGTACAGCTCGACCTGGGTTAAGTGGGATAGCCCGGAAAGGAACTCCGGCACGCCGCCGCGGAGATGATTACAGGAGAGGTCTAGGTAGGCGAGCCGTGAGAGTCGGCCGAGCGACTGTGGGATCTCCCCGTCGAGGTTACAGTGACCGAGGGAGAGCGTCTCGAGATTACGGAGGTTTCCGAGCGACACCGGTATGTGACCAGCGTTGAATGGGTTGTACCGGAGGTCGAGATCCCGGAGCGTGAAGACATCGCCGAGGAAATCGGGGACGGTGGAGGTGAGCAGGTTGTAGACGAGGGCCAGCGTCTCGAGGCGGGGGAACCGGCCGAAGGCCTGCGGGATGCCGCCGGAGAAGTTATTCGAGGAGAGATCCAGGTAGGTGAGGTTAGGCAGCGACGCAAGCGCGTCGGGGAGCGGGCCGACGAGGTTGTTGAAAAACAAATCCAGGAAGGACAGGGCGTCGCAGCCGGCGAGGTCGGCGTCAGTGAGGGAGCCGTTGATGTAGTTAACGGAGAGGTCGATGGAGGCGAGGTGGGGGAGGCGGCAGAGGGCCGAAGGGAAGGGGCCGGAGAGGTTGGCGTCGGAGAGGTTAATGGCGGTCACGACTCCGGAGGTGCAGTTGACGCCCTGCCACGCACAGGGCGTGTCGTCGCTGGCGTTCCAAGAGGAAAGCGCGTCGGGCTGCCCCGCCAGGCCGCCCTTCGCCTCCAGCAAAATGCGGCCTTCTTGGTTGAGCGAGGAGGCACCATGGAAGAAGAAGAAGAATAAGACAGAGACGAGGAATAAGAGGAGAATACGGCGGCGAGGTGCGATCATGGCGTCTGTGTTTATTGATTCCTCTGTTTCAAGGTGGAGAAGCAGAGGTGGAAGACGACATGGCGATCGAGGAGCGCGTGAATGAGTGACTGTGAAGGATGACGGTGATAATTAAGGAGGCAAGTCGCGGAGAAGTCAAGCTTTGCTTTTTGCGACGATTAATTTAAATTTAATTATTTTTTCTATAAATAGATATTTTTATCTATATTTGTAATCAAGATATTTAGAAAATGTGAATAATATTTATAAATAATATTTATAAATTATATTAATTAATAAATTTTTTTATCAATATATTAAATAAATAATAAAATAAATTTAAATTATCAAATTTAATAATTAATTAAATAATTAAAAATTTTTAAATAATTAGATAAGTTTAAATTGAAAGTTTGATAATATAATATTGAGAATTTGACAACATCTAAATGAGTCAATTTCAGATAAAAGTCATAATATGATTCTGATAGACGGTTTAAAAAGATATGTTCCAATTACAAGAATTACTTTTTTTATTAAGTACACTTATTTGTGGTATTCTACCTCTTGCTTGTTTTTGGTCCAAAGATGAAATTCTTAATGAGAGTTGGTTGTATTCATCAATTTTTGCAATAATAGCTTGTTTCATAGCAAGTCAAATTTTAAATAAATTCAAGTTCATAAAAAATAAATTAAATTAAGTTTGAATAATTATTTTAAAATTTTAATTTATTTTAAATTCGGTTTGATTCGACTATCCTATTAAATAAATTTAAATATCCTAAAATATTTTAATTCGGTTCGTTTATCGTAAATAAACATGTTGGCTTTTTCTAAAAATAATCTAATCGGATCATGCCACGTGGACAAGATATAAATTTAAGACAACAATTTCAAATAATCTAATCAAAGTTGCCACAATTTCAATCTCATATTGTTAAATGAATAAATAAATAAATATAAAAAACTAAAAACCAAAATATGAACCGGACGTCAGATGGGGATCGAAGTGGACCGGTCAACGGTCTAAGTTCACCAATAGATGTTAGATGGGTGAGAACGGATCTTCTGCGCCCGCGTCCCCTGTGCCCTCTGCGCCCGTCACTACACGACAAAAAAAAACACGTGCTTAGCGCAAAAAAAAAAAAAAAGCCCTCTTCTCCCACCGCCATCGACGTCCCCAGCGCCGAAGCCCAAACAGCACCTTGATTCATTACAAACACAAACTCTACGGGATTAGTTGAACGCCGAACCGGAAAACAGAGTGATGGAGCAAGGGAAGGTGATGGCTACCGATGCTTGTGAGCTTGTGCTCGGCGACCCATGACTGCAAGGAGATCAACTTCTTCTTCTTCTTTCTCTTCCTGGTGCTTTCAGTGAGGTTTGCAGAGTGAGGTGGTGATGGGTATATAGCGAGTGAGGAGCCCCATGGTTTTGGTTGGAACCTGTGAACGATGGCCAGAAACCGCAGGCCAACTGATGCCTTTTTGTTTCAGGGAGTGGTATCCGTGGACACGCACGCTGACCCAAGCGATGGAAAGGAGGAATTGAGAGCAGAAGATTCGAGAAAGCCATTACTGATCGGTCTTTAGACCGATCAGGTTACCTCCTGATCGGTCTACAGACCGATCAGTGCGTTGTCGCGGCAAATTGTCACGGCGAATTGTCGCGGCAAATATTATTATTATTTTTTTTTTTTGCGCTAAGCACGTGTTTTTTTTTGTCGTGTAGCGACGGGCGTAGAGGGCACAGGGGACGCGGGCGCAGAGGATCCGTTCTCTAGATGGGTAGATGGATGTCCCGCCTCCTTCCTTCCACGTGCCACCCTATAATTTGGGGATAAATAGCCAAATAATTATAAATGTGCATGCGTTGAAAAACTATGATCGGATTTCTGCTTTGATGCTTTTGCATTTGTTTAATAATTGTAACTTAAATTGATCATTATATATATATATATATATATATATATATATATATATATATATATATATATATATATATGTGTGCAAACATATATTTCGGCTTTTAACAGAATGAATATGGACTGCCTTTAGGTTAAACTGACCATTAAGAACTGAATCAATTTTGAACAGAGTAGTCAATGAGCCGTGCCGAAATGTCAAACTTGGCAGCTGTTACGAGTTCTTATTATCCACGTGCTTTATTTTTTTGTTGTTGCGGCAATGAGTTAGTGGGTTGGTCAACCACTGGGGTCCATCTATTTTAATTTTGTCTATAAATTCTTATAATTATTGAACAATTTTCTTTGGCCACATGACTATATTGCATAAAGAGCTTAATTGATATCTTGTCGACAATTCCGTATGCATGCTTCCTAACGAATAATTTTAGGCCATCTTAATTATTTTTGGCAGCCTTCTTAAGCTCGATCATCATTTGGCAAATGACCTTATTAGAAATTAATAATAAAATTTAGATTTTCTTTTGAGTAGGACTTGGACATGTGAATGAAAAATAAATAAAAAGATATTCAATTGTGAATGAGATATCAGTCTCACAACCGGAGTTAAGTGAAGGTTGATTTATAATGAATTATAATAATTAAAATCATGAATACGCCCACTTTTTATAGGAGAGGAGTGTAAGTACTAACCTCGTATAGCTTTTGTGCGAGAGCTACCTGCATGCATTAAATATCGGACCAGTCGGGGTAGGCAAAATTTGCTTAAGCATATTAATCTACGTTCTGTCATCTAGATCAATTTTTTCCTACTTGCTAATGTATGAAGCATATGTATTAGTGTATCAGATCTGAAATAGTCTGATGTTAATGGTTAATATATAACTGCTCGGACAAAAATAACCCATGATTGATGGTGGACAGCTATCATTATGCCCCAAACATTAAATAGTCATTGCTTGATTATTCAATACAGTTGAGGGTCGGAGCCCTTATATAAGGAGCCTACGACTTGAGAAGTAGACGCATATGGAAACATATAACTTCTTTTTCTTTAGTATGCATTTCACAATGTTTTTCATGATAGTGTTCGAGGACATGCTCGGTTCCTACGAACAACTCTTGCTCAGTTGTGTACATGCTTATACTGTTGTATCATGAGAAACAGATGTCTAACATGATCATGAAGCACTGCTTGAGGGGGTGAAACTATTTTAAGGAAATCGTGTCGAACACAAGCCTCAGCATATCTCTTTCCCACTTGATCTCAGACTCGGCCTCCCAACTCGACACTTGGCGCTCATTCCTAGGAGTGCTCAAATCTCAAACTCGGGCAACTCACGACACTAGCTCTCGACTCAGCGCTAAGGTAGCAACGACTCACTCAGATGACTTGACAGTCAATAGTTAGGCGACTCAACCACTCGGCTTCTCGACTCAACACTTGACGTCCCACTCGGATGACACACGGGCCTACTCGGGAGCACTCGGTATTTGGCTAGTAACATCCCACTCATGCTCGAGCAGTCCATTGGGTAGCTTGGAAGACGACTACTCAACCGACTTGACTCTCAATATTCAACACTCAGATCAGACCCTTCGGCACTTGGGCCAATCGAGCACTCAAGCACTCGGACAGCAATCAGAAACTTCTTCCCATCACTCAGACCTCCTAACTGTGAAGTAAAATTATCTTGACAGATAAATCTAAATTTATTTTTAACGAAAATTAAATACAGATTATTTCCTATAACTCCGACAACAATCTAATTGGTAGCAATTAAGATTGTTCGTAAGTGAGTGGACGTTGAAATTATGGAAGAAGATGCCAAAGGGAGGGTCTTGGTAGCTAAAGAGGATGTCACCACCTATGAGAGCTAATAAAGAAGAATTCACAAGGAGAGAGTTGTAATTGAATGTGCTAGACGTTGATCGATGGATTGTGAGGGCTGGAGATTTGCAAGGACAAAGAAGTTGACTAGGAACAATAATCGATCGTGAATCACGTCGTTAATTATGAGACAAACAAGGATCATTTAGTCATAAAACGTGCCACACTATACTTGATTGAGTTGTCTAAAGAAAATTTTATATTTTTAATTAATAAATAATAATAATAATTTAAAAAATTATATAGGGTATCACTTATCCTTGTTCAAGTGCAGAAAAGATGGAATCCGTCACCCCAGTAGCTCTACACAGCTAGCTAGTTCCATCATCATTTGTGAGGAGTTAAATTAGGAAGTTACAGTTGACCATTGTGGGGAGGATATTTTTTTTGACTTAGCTTTATCGAGATTCGACCCCTTGCCCATTACAGTTGTTACGCAAAGAGAGGACAATACTTGTCAACCTCTAACATGGAAAAAGAGAAAGAGAGAAAGAAATCATGCGGAGCAACGAGAGACGCACAAGAAAAAGCAAACATGAAGAAGAGGGAGAAGATTTATCGTGATTTGGTGGCGTGCCTACTCCAAAAAATACTAAAACTTTATTAGAATTCTCTCTACATAAAAGAGTCCTCATCATAATGATGATTGTCTCAATAAGTTTACAATGATCCCTATATATAGTGTCAAAACTGTAACATACCAAAACAGACATGAAAAATTGTAATGTAATTTTGTTACGAAAAATCATAACAGAATTCTGATGTGAAAAAACCTTAACAGAATTATGTTACGAAAAATCGTAATAATTTTTTTTCTCCATTTCTTTCTTTTCATTCGTGACGTCCCTCACATTGGCCTTCACTTAGATATGAGTCACCCGCCAACAATCCCCACCTTGGTGAATATTCACTCCTTCGAAGAACACGAGCATTTGAGCAAAACTTCATATGGATCTCTAGGTCTGAGCTTCCTTCCTCTAACATCTAGAGATATCGATCAAGTTCAAGCAATGCTTGAACTTTTTTGTGGTCACTGGCTTTGTCAACATGTCTACAGCATTATCTGTAGTGTGAACATTCTCAAGTTGAATTTCTTCAGAAGCAATTAGTTTTTTGATCTTGTAAAACCTCACTTCAATATGCTTGGTTCTTGCATGATACACTTAATTCTTCTCCAAATAGATAACACTATAACTATCATATAATAACTTGACTTCAACTTGCTGAATACAATTCTCTGACCAACCCTGTAAGTCATAAAATTTCCTTCACTGCTTCAGTTGCTATCATATACTCCGACTCTGTAGTAAACAATACAATAATAGATTGTATCATAGACTTCCAATAGATAGGTCATCCCACCACAGTTAACACGTATCCTATAGTAAACCTTCTGTCATCTAAATCTCTTACTTAGTCTGTATCTGTGTTCCCAAAAACTAAAGGATCTTCTGATTATCTACTGAACATGATTGTATAATCAGTTATATTTTTCAAGTATCTAAAAATTTACTTCACCACCACACCCCATTGTGGTTGACTGGGATTTGATAAAAACTTGCTCACCATACTAACTGCTTGCGTCAAATCCATATGCCACGTTCCACATTCGTTGCATCCCATGTTCGCTCATTTACCCCAATCGCATATGCCATAAGATAGTATTGTCCGATTCAAATTCCACCGAGGCGACTCTACCTACAACTGTAATCCCTACCAACTTGTATATGTTTTTTTGCTAATTTTTATCCTTTTATTACCGTCAAAGCTCCCTTGCAGATCTTTATCACCCTACGCACTGATTTGTAAGTATAACCAATACATCTAATGTGCCTAGTGATATCAAGTTCTTCCTTAGCTCTGGTATATGTCTGACATCATACAGGGTTTTGATCACACCATCAAACATTTTGATTATGATGTTTTCTATATTGATAACTCTACATGACGCATTGTTTCTCATCAACACTGAACTAGAATTCACTGTCCTGTAGGTATCAAATCACTTCTTGTTTGGAGTTATGTGATATGAACATGTAGAGTCTAAGATTCATACATACATCAGTTGCTCCGAACTTGACAAAATTGATAACATATCTCCATCATCGTTCTTTGAATTTTCCTCTTCAACTATGTTTACATACTTCGCCGAATTACCTTTGTTCTTTATAACATGTTTTTTTATTTCTAGATAATCTATCTTCAGATGACCTTTTCCTCCACATTTATAGCAAGTGATCACCTTCTTCCTTCTCGACTTAGAATGAGCATTGTTGTCATTGCCCGATCCATGTCGAGATTTTCTCTTACCACACTCTTAGTTGCTATTTACCACAAGTCCTTTTCCATGAGAAACTTCATCACTTGTTTTCTTCCTTTGATGAAAACCTAGCAATGCACCTATAATGTCCTCTAATTTAAGAGTTTCCTTACTTTATATTAAAGTATTAACCAAATTCTTGTGCATAGGAGTGAAGATAGAGAATTCAGTAACATCAGCGCTTTGTCTTCATCCTCGATTGTCACATCAACTCGCTTACAATATGGTTAAATAAGTTGTTGTGTTGGCTCAGATCAATTTTCTCTATCATCTTCAGTCCGTATAACTTTTACTTGAGATACAGTTTGTTTGTTAATTACTTTGACATGTACCTACTTTTCAACTTTTGTCAAACTATCACCGGTGACTCTTCTTCTAAGATATGGCACATCATATCATCCGTAAGATAAGCCTTGATTGTTGTCACTACTTTCACCTGAAGTTCTTCTCAATTTGATCTCTCTAAGCTTTCTGGTTTCCTTTCTCCTAGCGCCTTACTATGTCTTGTTACACCAACAAGTCCTTGACCCTCCTCTGCCATAATCCGAAGTTCCTGGTTCTGTTAAATTTCACTAGATCAAACATCATTAAAGACAACCCCGACATGTTTAAGAAATCGACCAATACCTTGCTCTAATACTAATTGTTGCGCAAAGAGGAGGCAATACCTCTCAATCTCTAATGCGGAAGAAGAGGAAGAAAGAGATTGCGTGGAGTAACAAGACATAAACGCACAAGAAAGAGCAACTACGAGGAGGAAGAAGAAGAAGAAGAGGGAGAAAATTTATTGTGGTTTGACAGTGTGCCTATTCCACAAAACGATCAAAACTTTATTAGAATGTTCTCTACACAAAAGAGTCCTCATCATAATAATGATTGACATAATAAGTTTATAATGATCCTTATAAATGTTATCCAAACCCCAACATGCCAAAATAGATCCGAAAAATTGTATCATAATTCTATTACAAAAAATTATAACAGAATTCTGTTAAAAAAATCTTAACAAAATTCTATTATGAAAAACAGTAATATATATTTTTTTCACTATTTCTTTCTTTTCATCTGAGACATCTTTCACATTGACCTTCATTCAAATATAAGACATTTGTCAACCGTAGTAATATCTATCTCATAGTAGCCAATTCAACAGTGTCCTGGGAGCCACTTATCCTTGTTAAAGATTGTATTACAGTAGGAATAAAAGATGAAGAAATATTTATTTCTTGATTTGATCAATGAAATAAAATACTACTATCATATACTAAAATATGACTACAAGAGAAATATCGCTCTCATAATTAGGCTAATTCACTATGTCCGCACATCTTCCTATTTCACTTTTTTTTTTTGCTTAGCTTGTTTATTCACTTAGTTTGCTTGATCTATCTAATTCATTAGGACGAGTCTAACCGCTCTGTTTCTATCTTGCTCAATTTATCATGCTTGTCAAATCTAATAAACTTGCTTCGTCCAACCTACCCATTAGATTTATCGAAGTTGATCTACCCAAACTTATATATGTACCCTTTTGACCCATCTATTTAACCATGCACATTCAATCCATCGAGACATTTTGTTTGCTTGAATCACTTGTTCCATCTATGTTATCCACCTCCCCTATATATAGAGAGATTTGATATCCTATATATCTTTATCCTGCATACTCATGGGTGAGTCTTATAGGTCCGGGTGCTCAGAACCCCTCTCTGGGTGTCCTAATTCACTATTCACTTTTTAAAATCAGGGTGTCCAGACCTGTGAGGGTCACCCATGAATGTATGTATAGGATAAGGGTATATATATATATATATATATATATATATATATATATATATATATATATATATATATATATATATATATATATATATTGATCCTGTCCGAAAGTCAGGGAAGTGGATGCTAGGGACATGACGTTCTTGTTGACCTCCGATGGACTTCGTGTCTGCCTGCAACACAAGCAGCGTCAGTACCGAGCCAGGGAAGGGATCCCGGTGATGGCCCTCCGACGCTCAAGTCAGCCTCCGGCGAAGCAAGAAGTAACGAAAATTGTAGCGCAACTGTATAGATTGCGAGAAAAGCATTCCTCCGCCAATGCCTGGACCCCCCCTTTATATAGGGCTCCTATTGCGTATGTGCATGCTTCTTAAAGCGGACACACCATCCCAAGCTTTCCGTAAATAGTCATATCAGTAAAGTGTTCCTGACACAATACCTTAACGACCTGAGCATATCTCTGAAGTGATAGTGGAAGCTTTTGCCGTACGATCTTCTACCTTACCATGCCGTCTGTCGGCGGCACTAACTCCCAAAAGGATGTCGAAGCATATCCCTTGGTGTCTATTGCTTAGCCGAATGGGATGGTCGCTCGGCTGGAGTCTTCGTTGTTTGGTTGATGAATCTACTACTTGGCCGAGTGGGTTAGCCGCTCGGCCGATACTTCCACTGTTTGATTGCTGCACGTGTCTGGACTGAGCAGGATAATTGTTCGACTGTAGTTGTACACGTGTGGTTCTCTTGGCCATGACTTTGCTGATCTGGTCATTGATGTAGAGCCAAGCGAGGTGGCTGCTCAGCATGCTTCCGCTTATTCCTGTCTTGAGCGTCTCAGCTCAGTCGATGGTCGAGCTAGTGATGATGACGGATCGGGGCTTTCACATCTTGGCCGACAAATCACTCGCTCGCCTGGCCTGTGATAGGGGGCGTTGACCGCCTTAACTTTGACCTCCATCGTGGCGAAGACCTTTCTTAAGGTGGGCTCCTCCTTATCACCGCATCACATGTCTCCCCTTCAAGTCTAGTCGAAGGAGGTCATGGTCCGACTGACTAGACCATTGTACGAGCATATTCCGTCCTGATCGATCTTCCTTTCTGTATGGCCTGATCAGGCTTGGCTTGACCCTTGCCGATCGGCCTTTTAAAAGTTGTCGCTCAGTCATGAGTATGCTCCTTTGATTCGTTCAGACAATCAAAAGGCCACACTTGGAGACTTTTTTGTCCGTTTGTCCCGGGCGAACGCTGGCCAGCCTAACGTCACCCTGATTTCTCGAGAAGCGCACAAATCCTTTTTCATTAAGGCGGAGTAGGTTCCCATGCCGGCCTTAATTGCCGACCCATGGTAGCACGCCACGTGGTCACCCGCAGCCGTCGCACGCTTGACGTGACGGGCATTGATGGCGACGTTTGGTGGTTTAAATTCAATAGTTGGATCTTTGCATAGGTTTTCATGACCTAGATCGGACGGCTCTGGTCGGCCGAGCTCGGGGTATATGAGTGTTAGAGTGTATACTAAAAGCCTAGCTTTTGTATAAACATTTATTTAGAAATAAAAGAATCACCTTGGTCAATATTTACATTTATTTGTTAAATGTAATTGTTCAATTAATTTATATAGTAGATAATATGGTGTGTGATGTCACACACAGAAGATCATGTTGTCGGTTCTTTATAAATTATAAACAATTGCTCACGACTAAGATGAAAAAGAACAAACCATTGAAATAGTCATAGTGTAATTAGGTATTAATTTATCTTGACTAATAAATTATACTAGTACACTCTAAGTGTATTGAGTAGGACCATTTAAGGTAAGTTCTTTTTATACTGACTTGATAAAAGAACTAGACCTTAGTTATTATGGAAGTGTGTGTTCTTAATTCTAATATAATAACAAGCACATATATTTAGTATTTATTTCTTTGACTTATCAAAGGGTGAGATTTAGCTCGATAAATCAATAGGCCCGATAAGTTGGGAAATGATATTACTTATAGTGTGTGTTGTTGATTATAGAGGGAAACTGTGTCCTAGTTATCTAGGTTGAGAATGTCCCCAAGAGGAACTCATAAGGATTGTCATGTTAAACCCTGTAGGTGGACTTAGTCCGACATGATGATAAGGTTGAGTGGTACTACTCTTGGACTAAGATATTAATTAAGTGAGTTGTCAGTAACTCATTTAATTAGTGGACATTCGACATCTTAAACACAGGGAGACTAACACACTCATAATAAGATGGAGCCCAAAATGTAATTTGGGATTGGTGCGGTAGTTCAATAATAGTTCTTTAGTGGAATGAATTATTATTGATGAAATTAAGTTGTGTTCGGGGAGAATACGGGAAGCTTAATTTCATCGGGAGATCAAAACCAATTCCTTCTCTTGGTCCCTATCGTAACCTTTTGTATATAGAGATTTATACCCACCACATACCCACTTCTTACCCACCTTTATACCCATCCTATTGGGGCCGACCAAGCAAGCTTGGAACCTAAGCTTGGGTCGACCAAGTAAATAGGATGAGTTGAGTTGGTGTGGCCGACCCTAGCTTGAACCCAAGCTTGGTGTGGCCGGCCATATCATATTAAAAAGGGATTTTTTTATTAAAATTATTTCTTATGTGGATATCATGGTTTTAAAAGAGAGTTTAAAATTTAAATATTTCCTTTTGTAGCTTTCTACAAAGGATTAAGAAAAGATTTGAAATCTTTCTTTATTTGTAGATTAAAAGGTGGATTTTAATTTTAAGAAAACTTTCTTTTTTTTAACCATGTTCATGATTTAAAAGAGAGTTTAAAAATTAAATATTTCTTTTATAAAGCTTCTATAAAAGATTAAGAAAAGATTTGATATCTTTCCTTATTTGTAAATTGAAAGAGATTTTAATTTTTAGAGATAACTTTCTTTTTATCCACATGTTTAAAAGAAAGATTTTAATTTATAAAAAAATTCCTTTTTTATAAACCACTATGAAGGGAAAAATTATTGGAGAAATTTTTTATAAATTTCTGGAAACAAATTAGGAAGTTTAATTCTTGTGTTAATTAAAACTCTCATTGTTTTGGGGATTAAAGTGGCCGGCCATTACAATTGTGAAAAGGATTTTAATTTTAATTAATTAAATTTTTCTTTTCATGGCAAAGTAATAAAGAAGTTTTTATTTAAATTTTCCTTATTTGCCAAAACCAAAGATTATAAAAGAGAGGGTAGAAGTGCCTTCATGGGTGCGAACTCTATTATTTTCTTCCTCTCTTTTTCTCCTTGGTGTGGCCGGCCCTAGAGGTTTTCCCTCTCCTCTTCTCTTCTTCTTTAGTGGCCGGTTTTATCCCCTCTTGGATCTCTTGATGGTGGCCGGTTCTAGCTAGGAGAAGAAGGAGAGAAAGGAGGTTTTGTTTCTTGCATCTCTTGGAGCTTGGTGGTGGTGGCCGGACCTCTACTTCTCTTGGAGAATTGTGATGGCCGAATCTTGCTTGGAGAAGAAGGTGGTTTAGGTGGATTCTCATCGCGGTAGATCGTTGCCCACACAACGTTCGGGATAAGAAGAGGAATACGGTAGAAGATCAAGGAGTTATTTGCTTACAAAGAAAGGTATAATTAGTAATTGTTTTCCGCATCATACTAATTTTCTTTGTATAAGTTTTTTTTGGAAATACCAAACACAAGAGGCATATGATTCTAGAGTTTTTAAATTTGTGTTTTCTTTGTTTTCGAATTTGTGATTCGATTGTTCCTTTTGGTTAACCTAGAGTTATTTAAGGAAATTAAATATTAGCTTTCCTTAAAAGGCTTTGTCTAGGCGGTGGTGGTTGCTTCCATATCCAAGAAGGTCATGTGCCTCGCCATGCAGTCCTGGAAGCTAATTTTGAAAATTAATATTTAATGGAATTAATAGCATAGGTGGATTTGGATTAATAATGTTAAGTTCTGCTTGCGATCCAAATCTAAACTATCAAGAACAGATAAATTAAATTTGGAATCAATGATGTTAAGTTCCGTCTGCGATTCCTAATTTAACTTCTAAAGAACACAATAGGTTATTTAAGGAAAGGTTTGACACTTGTACAAAAAATTTTTTTGTACAGTGGAACCGGTACGTTTTCCTAGGACTAACCAACAATGAGCTCGCCTCACTGCCCTCTCCACCTTCGTGCTCCTGTGTTTGTGCTCTCCGGGGATTCTGTGTGTGTTCTCCGGCGGCCTTCTGCGCGTTATCGACCATTTCTCCTTTTCTGCTCCTACGATCCTCGTCCCGTAAGCTTCCTTCTCTTATTCGCTTTCAGTTTCCAGCCTCTCCTTGTTCCTGGTGTCCTCCTCATGGGTTTTTCGCTCCTTCGTTCGCATTTCCTCCGCTGTTTTTACTTTCTATTGTAATGGCGAGCTCCTCGTAACCGTCAACTGCCGTTCTCAGACTCTGGTACACCACTATGGAGTCCCGGTTTGATGTGGGTGACACGGAGGCTTTGAGAAATACTTTTGAACTCCCCCTGGTTACGAGATCGTTCTACCTTCTCCGTCTGATCGGCCAATAATCCCTCGTCCGACATCATCTGCCTGTTCCGAGACCACTTTGTCGCTGGTCTGCGATTCCCCATCCATCCTTTTATTATCGCCATGTGTAAATACTTCCGCATCTCTCTCCCCCAACTCGTATTGAACTCTTTCCTTCTGCTGTGCGGTGTTATTGTCTTGTTCCGGCTGCATGACATCCCCCTTACTCCTCGGGTCTTCCATTACTTCTATTACCCCAAGCAATCTGAGTTGGGGACCTTCCTTTTCCAGTCTCGGGTCGGCTTAGTTTTTCTTGACAAAATGCCGACCTCTAATAAACACTGGAAAGAATACTTCTTTTTCATACGTCTCCCCAAGCGGCCAGAGTTCGCGAGCCATTGGCAAATTGAAGTGGTGCCTTAGCCCGACCTGAAGCGATATAAGAGCCGATTGGATTATCTCCACGCGACTTCTATGCTGGCTGATTAGAAGTACCACATCAACAAGCTGCTGCTTGAAGGTGTTCTCTATATCTTCGGACTCAGCCCGATTTGCACCCGGCTGCCAACCAGCCTAGGTATGCCCACCACTTTATCTTTTCCCTTTGATGCTAACTGATTTTTCTTTTTCTTCTGCAGCCGAAGTCATGATGCGAGCTTGGGTGTCTGGTAAAGTGAAGCTTTCGGACGCCGTGATCGAGGCGGTGGCCACCGAAGAGCTGGCGAGCCGAGGTCAACCACCAATCAGCTCTCATGAAGACCCGCTCGGTCTAAGCGGGGAGACACTCGCAGAAGTAGGCGAAGGTGCGGCTAGTCATGCGCCGAGCGGAGGAGATGCTCCGAGCTCACAGCTCTAGATGAAGCGACGACTTGTAATCCCTATTGAAGAACCTTCGTGGTCGACCTCCTCCGACGTGCCTTTGACTAGGCGCAAGAGGCATCGAGCAGAGCCATCTCCGTGTTCTGCTACCTTGAGGGCGCAACTAATCGAGAGGGTCGAAACCTCGACTTTGGCCATGCTCGTTGAAACTGTGGAGGCTTCCTCGTTCGACCGGACACTTTCCTTGGCCGAGCTGCCGCCAGGTGTCGTTGCCGCATCGCCCGTGACCTTCATACTGCCACCACCGAAAGTCGTAGCAGTCCAACGGTCCGGGATCCTACCGACTTCTGGCACAGCGGCCTCCTCACACTCGACTCTGGGCGACCGACGCTTTATCACGACTGTCCTCCACCTACCAACGGAGGATTACAACGAGCCGAGTGCTCAGTCCCGGACCCCTGAGCACTAGATCCTTATTCGGGGGCAGCTCGCTGAAGTCTGGCAGGACACCCGAGCTCGGGCGATGATGCTTCCTCCAGGCACCTTGGCCAACAACCATACCCAAATGGCTACCGAGGTAAGCTCTTTACTGTAAATTCATGGTTCACCTCCGCTCGACCTTAACCTTTTTTTGTTTACTTGCAGTACTAGGTGGAGAGCCTGGCCATGTGCCACAGGCTGATTTATTTGGAGGATGAGTTCAGGAAGCTCAAAGTCTCGGGCGGCGCCTCTTCCTCCCACGACCATCCCTCTCCGAGGCCGAGAAGCTGAAGGCCGATCTGGAGAGAAGTAACAAGCTCCTAGAGGTCGAGCGGAAAATATCTGCCGACCAGGAAGGGATGCTGGCTTAATACAAAAACAAGTCGCCATCTTCGATAAGAAGATAGAGTCGGCTACCGTCCAGAAGCAACGGGCCATCAACGACCTCGATCTGAAGAACCAGGAGGCCAGGAAGCTCACCCAGAAGCTCACCCAGAAGCTCAAGGAGGCCGAAGACTTCCTGGTGACCGAGCAGAGCAGCCGCTTGGCCAAAGAGAAATCCCTCCGGGACCAAATTGTAGGACCGTTAGATTCGATAGAGGGGGGTGAATATCGATTCGAAAAGCAAGAGTATAAATACGCAGCGGAAAAGTAAATGAACACAGTTGTTTTTTACTTCGTTCGGAGCCTGTGACGACTCCTACTCGATGTAACGACCACTCTTCATACTGCTACTACACTCTAAGGATGACCGTTACTTAACTACTAACTCTACTTAACCGGTACGCTACTTAACTACGAGGAATCCCTACCGAAAATTTCGGCAGAGTCTCCCCTGTACCGGTGACCCCAAACTGGGATACAAACACTATATACACAGCCACAGGCGGCTGGAACATATTTTTCACAACCACGCAGAAATAATAACACGACACTAAAAAGAAACTATTCTAGCAATAGAAAACTATATAGCTCCAACAATAGGAAATAACTCAACTAACAATGCGGAATAGACTCAATTAATCAACATAGACAAAGGAAACAACTAATACAATCTCTATCAACTTAATAACTGAAAGAAAACTCAAAGGAGTCTTGATAGTTTCCTTAGCAAACTCATGATCTCTCCATAGTCCTGGCATCACACACCTTCATCACCACCACCTTGTCGCCTTCCTTGCTAAATCTTTTCCTTTCCTTTATCTGCAGTAGGAGGAAGTGCAGTCTATAAGCATAAAGCTTAGTGAGCGCTATCTACTCACAAAAACTCGATATGCATGTATATAAATAAAAACATGCTAAAACTGAATGCTAACATGTAAAGCTACTCATGCTCATAAATAGCAAAGGAATCAAACTAACTGAAATACTAATCATGTATAGCTAATCATGCTCAAAATCCAATAAAGGAATCATACTAACTGAAATACTAAACATGTATAGCTAATCATGCTCATAATCCAATAAAGGAAGCATACTAACTGAAATATTAAACATGTAAAGCTACTAAACTTGTAAAGCTACTCATGCTCACAAGAATAATATACTAACTGCATGCTGAAAGCAAATAAAGCTAAACATGCTGAATAATCTAATAGCAAGAAACAAATAAACTACTACTGCATGCTTCAAATAACAAGAAACCAAACTTTCTAATTCTAAACATATTTGAAGCTTGTTTCATTTGTTTCAAAACTTATACTTTAATACTTTAAAATAATAATCAACTTCTCTTGGGCCCGGCATTGTACCACTTTGCGCGCATTCTTAATAAGAATCGAGGTAGCTAATCCCGAAACTACTAAGATACTTCTAGGCCTTGTGCCTAGGGGCAACTTGGAGCCCATCCCTTCTAGGCCATGTGCCTAGGGGCAACTTGGAGCCCATCCCTTGAATCTTGTGTCCGGTACATGCCATTTAAAAGTAAAATACTTTTTATCTTTAAATACTTCTTATAATAAAATGCCTTGGCATTTAATAAGCACCTTGTGTGCCAAAATCCCTAAAGTCTTGAATTCGGGATTTTACTTAAGGCCTTAGCCTTTTCCCTTTCTTTTCTTTATCTTCCTTTTACTTGTTAATACTTCTAAAAGTATTTAATAGGATTCTTATTTTTCCATTAGAATACATGGCTGTTCATGCTTGTTAAAATAGCAAATGGAAATAACTTTGAGCTTACTAATCATGCTATAAAATAGAGCTAAAGAAAGCAACTTTAAGCTTACTAATCATGCTATAAAATAGAGCAAAGAAAGCAACTTTAAGCTTACTAATCATGCTGTAAAAATAGAGCAAAGAAAAGCAACTTGAGCTTACTAATCATGCTGTAAAAATAGAGCAAAGAAAAGCAACTTGAGCTTACTAATCATGCTGTAAAAATAGAGCAAAAGAAAGCAACTTTAAACTTACTAATCATGCTATAAAAATAGAACAAAGAAAGCAACTTGGACTTTCTAAACATGCTGTGATAAGAGCAAAAGAAAGCTAATTTGATCTTTCTAAACATGCTGTGATAAGAGCAAAAGAAAGTAACTTTAAGCTTTCTAAACATGCTGTGATAAAAGCAAAAGAAAGCTAACTACCAGCCCCATTAATCCGAGATAATGCAAGCCACATAAGCTAAACCAAATCTGCAATACTTCTTCTACTTATATAGGCTATAATCTGCTGAAGTTTACACCTATGCAAAGCTTGATATGGTAGCAAAGGAAGTCAACTATTCTATTAAGAAATGCATTGGCAGATTTCTGTTAAGCACATGCTATTAAAAGGGGTGATTGCTATGACAATTTAAATCCCTTCTCCTCTTCTTAATCAACTCACGACAGCATAAAGGAAATGACCCAAGCCAATATATTTGTCCAGAAATTACAGAATCAATAAAAGCTAAAGCAACATCAATCAAGGCTAAATCCATTAAGCCCTTTCTCCATCCTGAAGGTCACGGTAGGAACTTTAAACTCATCCCTAGGTCACGGCAGATTCAAAAAAAACAAGGAGAAACAAAAACTTGATCCCTAGCAAGCTTAGATTCGGCGCAAAACTATCCTACATGCTCAATTAAACAAAACCAGTTCTTGGTCCCTCTTTGAAACCCACGGCAGAACACCCAAAACCAAAAATCTTTATAGCATGGTTCGGATTCAAGAAACTCGGGAAACAAGGAAACGAAACCGAAAGATCGGAGCAACTCCTACTGCAGGTGAGAAGCAACTCACCTTGGATTTCTTGGACTTACAGCCGAGATCGGCTTCTAGGGCTTGCAGAGACTTGAAATTTCTTCGATCTCTTCATGTCTGCGTGCTCCCCTCGATGAGCCGGTCACGAATGTGTGAAGAGCTCTCGAAGAAAGGTGCTCGTCGGCCGCCGGATCGAAGCCCTAACGTCGCTGCGTTTTCGCCCGAGGAGAGGAACAGCGCCGTCGGGAGAGAAAGGTGAGGAAAAATTAGGTCTCGGGTAAAACTCAAGTTCTCCTTTTAATACCTATTTATTTCCTAATCCTTAACTATGCTATAAACTTAGTTCTCACCATATAAGGTTAACAAAACCGTGTAGCTCAGTTGGTTGGACCGGTTTTGCTTGGGTCAGTCCGACCCGAGGTCGTGGGTTCGAATCTCACCTTCAACATTTTTTTAAGAAACTTCTTTCTTTTTGTAACCCTACTAAACGACCTCCAAAAATTACGTAAAAATACTCTAAAAATTCCTAAAAATCTTTAGAATATTTTAAAAGTATTTCTAAATATTTTTATGGACTTTTAGAACTTGAAATAGGGAAAATTGGGTCGTTACACTCGAAGGCCCGTGGTCCTTGACCACTTTCGTTGGGCAATCACTATCAATTCGAATATTACAGAGTTAAGTACAAGAATTGACAGATAAAGAAAATACCGACAATAGAATTAAAACAAAACCAGCACTGAGTCGGAGAGCTTTTCGTAGCGTCGCAAGAGCACAGAGCAGCAGATCTTGGATTCTTAGTTGATATAAAGCTCCACCCTTGCCCCTTCTTTTATATGAAGCTCAGGGCGCCCCGGATCCCTTCCAGGCGCCCTGGTGGGACATGGCAGGTCCAACCAGTGAGCTCCATGTGGCGACGTGCAATCAGGATAAAACTTGCCTCCCGGGCGCCCGGATCCCCTCCGGGCGCCCGGACCCCTCTTCTCCAGAAAGTCCTTCTCCTGCAAGGAAAGGTTAGTCCGAGGCAAAATGTACCCTGCAGCAAAGATTGTTAGCACAGTTTTATAGATAAGCAAAGTATGACTTAGATTCCGTCTTTCCGAGACCGGAATCTAGTCACGATCTCGACTTAGATATCCGAAATGGATCTAAGCCGGATCGACGCCTAATGTTCCCTTCCCGGGAACGCGTCCTCGCAGTCACTCCCCTCCAGTGACTTACCTTACTTACCTGCCAGACGTCCGGTCAGCCCTTCGACCCGTCTGGACTTCTCGCCAGCTATCCGGTCAGCCCGTCGACCTAGCTGGACTTCTCGCCAAGCGTCCGGTCAGCTCGTCGACCCGCTTGGACTTCTCGCCAGCTATCCGGTCAGCCCGTCGACCTAGCTGGACTTCTCGCCAAGCGTCCGGTCAGCCCGTCGACCCGCTTGGACTTCTCGCCAGCTATCCGGTCAGCCCGTCGACCTAGCTGGACTTTTCCTGCACACTTGATCAAAGTGTCAGACAACAACACAACTAACTTAACCTATTTGTCATTCATCAAAACCTGGGTTAGACCGTTAGTGCTACCCGCACCAACAATCTCCCCCTTTTTGATGGAATGACAACCTGGTTAAGTTAGTGAAAACATATGCAAGAAAACAACATGCATTTATGTGGTTGTAAAGTTTGTTAGTTTGTATTTTCAAATTGGTTTAGCTAACTTAACCACCTAACCCTCCTCCCCTTTGGCATTCATCAAAAATGAACAAAGGTAAATAATCATAGTGAAGAGTTACTGTAACAGGTAATCAAATTTTGAAAGATAACTAAGTTTGGTTCAAAATTTGAAAGATAAAAGTGCAATTTTTAACACCAAGTTAAAAAATAGTCAAGTTGACTTGGGGTAGACAAGTTGAGTTTTGAAAAGTTAAAGTTAATCAAGTTTAACTTTTCAAGCGTGTAGAAATTTTCATGACAGGTTTTTCAAATTTACTTTTTATGTTTAAGTAACATTTAATTTTCAAAAAGGTAAATTTTTCAACTTCGATTTTTAAAACAAAGCAAAAATTAAACTTTTTAAGAAATAAAATTTTTGCCAAAATTAATTTTTAAGGCTAAATTTGGAAATAGTTAATTTTTCAAATCAGGTTTGAAAATTAGGTGGGATTAAACTTAGTTAAATTTAACTTTTTGAAAACTGGTGTTTTTTAAAAATAAGTTAGTTTTAAAATAGATGTAAAAAAACATTTTTCAAACACACAAAATTTTAATTAATTTCTCCCCCTGAACTTGATACTTAAAAGTTTGAAAATATTTGCTAAAAATATTCAAAGTAATTTTTTTTTTTAAAATGAGGTAGAATTTTCTAGAGAGATTTTAAAGAGAAGATTAAAAAATAACGTTTAAGGAGATAATTAAAAAATAAACCTCCCCCTGAATTTGATATTGATATTCCTTTAATTTATTAATCCTCCTTATTTATTAATTTTTCTAGGGGATTTAAAAGAAATTGAACCTCCCCCTGAATTGGTTACTCCCCTTAATTTAATATCTCCCCTTTAATACTAAGGTTTGGTTGTGTTAAATTTCAAAGCCCTAACACATTTGTCTAATTTAGTAATACATATATTATTATCTCTGTATCCTTGGTATAACTGTTTATTTGAATTTGATTAATCAATTATTAATTAATTTTAGATTCAGGTGCTTAACTTTAGTTTAAGGTTAAATAAGATAAGATTTTATTAATTCAATAACAGTTAAGCATTATCAATAATTTATTGATTAGTTTTTACTTGATTTAATAATTTAATACTTAGTGAAATAATTTAAATTTCATATTACTTGATTGAGCTGGTTAACGAAAGTGTTAGTTATAATTATTATTATTATTAAAAAAAAATTTAAAGGGATTTCTAAAACAGCATTTAAAAGGAATTTAAAATGATTTTTATAATATGTTTTATGTCAATTAACATATGTTTGATTCAGTTTTGATTTTAGATTTAAATTAATATTAGTGGTTAATTTAAGTTTAAGTTTAATTTCAAGTTTAAGTTAAAAATTTTAATTTTAATTGTAATTTCAATATTAAGTTTTAATTTAAGATTTAATTTTTAGTTAAGTCAAATTAAAAATTAATTTTAAGGTTAGAATGATGTTTAAGATTAAAAATGAGTTTAAAGTCAAAATAATAATTTTTAAAGTGAAAATAATCTATAGAAATAATTTATTATTACTATTTTTAAGTTAACAAAATTTCATTCAAAATGATACAAAATTTTTAGATAGTTTTAAAATGATTTTTAAAATATTTTTTAAATGATTTTTAACAGTTTTTTTTTAAAATAATTTTTGAAATAATTTTTAAGTTAAAATAATTTTTAAAATAACAATAATTTTTAAAAGGTTTTAAAAGAATTTTTTAAAAGAATTTTTAAAGTTTTTTTTAAAAAAAAAATGATTTTTAAAAGAGTTTTTAAAATAATTTTTAAAAATGTTTTAAAATAATTTAAAATAATTTTAAATGATTTTTTAAAAGAGTTTTTGAAATAATTTTTAAAAAGTTTTAAAAGAATTTTTTTTAAAGTTTAAAATGATTTTTAAAATAGTTTTTAAAATGTTTTAAAATAATTTTTAAAATAATTTTTTTAAGTTTAAAATGATTTTAAAAGAGTTTTTAAAATGTTTTAAAATAATTTTTAAAAGATTTTTTTTTTTTTTTGAAGTTTAAAATGATTTTTAAAATAGTTTTTTAAAATGTTTTAAAATAATTTTTGAAAGATTTTTTTTTTTTTAAAGTTTAAAATGATTTTTAAAATAGTTTTTAAAATGTTTTAAAATAATTTTTAAAATAATTTTTTAAAGTTTAAAATGATTTTAAAAGAGTTTTTAAAATGTTTTAAAAGAATTTTTTTTTTTTAAGTTTAAAATGATTTTTAAAATAGTTTTTAAAATGTTTTAAAATAATTTTTTAAAGTTTAAAATGATTTTAAAAGAGTTTTTAAAATGTTTTAAAATAATTTTTAAAAGAATTTTTAAAGTTTTTTTTAAAATGATTTTTAAAAGAGTTTTTAAAATAATTTTTAAAATGGATTTTTTTTTTATAAAAAAATTTTAAAATATTTTTTTAAAGAATTTTTAAAATAGTTTTTAAAGGATTTTTAAAATAGTTTTTAAAGAATTTTTAAAATAGTTTTTAAAGAATTTAAAATAGTTTTTTAAAGAATTTTTTAAAATAATTTTTAAAGGATTTTTAAAATAGATTTTAAAGAATTTTTTTAAAATAGTTTTTAAAGAATTTTTAAAATAGATTTTAAAGAATTTTAAAAATAGATTTTTTTAAAGAATTTTTAAAAATAGTTTTTAAAGAATTTTTAAAATAGATTTTTTTTAAAGAATTTTTAAAAATAGTTTTTTTTTAAAGAATTTTTTAAAATAGTTTTTAAAGGATTTTTAAAATAGATTTTAAAGAATTTTTAAAATAGTTTTTAAAGAATTTTTAAAATAGATTTTAAAATATTTTTAAAATAGATTTTAAAGAATTTTTAAAATAGTTTTTAAAGAATTTTTAAAATAGATTTTTTAAAAGAATTTTTAAAAATAGTTTTTTTTTAAAGAATTTTTTAAAATAAATTTTAAAGGATTTTTAAAATACTTTTTAAAGAATTTTTAAAATAGATTTTTTAAAAGAATTTTTAAAAATAGTTTTTAAAGGATTTAAAATAGTTTTTTAAAGAATTTTTAAAATAGATTTTTTAAAGTTATTATAATTTTAATTTGAAATTCAATTTGAAATTCGAATTTTAATTTTAATTAATTTTAATTTAATTTGAAAATTGAAAATTAATTTTAATTTGAAACTTATTTAATTTAATCCTTATTCATCTCACCCGATCTAGATTATCAATCAGGGAATCCTATAATTTTGTGAGATGAATTAGATTTAATTACAGAGTTTGGTTTAACTTGTGTTAGATTCAGGTTTGGCTTTGGTCTCAACAAATTGGCATTCTTCGGATAAACTTCTAAGCTTGGTGAGTCACCTGGACATCATTAGAAGTAATCAACCCTTCGAGGTTTTCCGAATAGTCCTATCCACGGAGCTTAGTACCAAACCTTGGTCTACCTAGTTAGGATCCGTAAGGGGTAGCTTCGGTCAGTTCCACTTGGCCAAATGCACCAGATCGAAGCCATATCTTTCTAGACATGCGATGCCCAAGCTTCCCCAACGTACTATCATCCAAAACTTCACCAGTACTACTTGTCAAGTTAAACTTTTGTCTCTATTTATTCTATTCCTAACTACCCTGCCAGGTAGTCTACTCTTATTTTACCCTTGTCGGGTAGATTAATTTTGGAGGTGCCAGCTATTCTGGAGCCTCCCCTGAATTATTGGCCTTTAATTTAAGATTTTTGTATAATTAGAGTTGGTTTTAGTTAAGTTTTAATGTTTAATTTGTAATTTAAATTTAAGTTTTTAATTTTGAATTAATTAAATTGGTCAAATTATCTTTCTTTAAGAGAGTGTATTTAATATTTGAATTTTCTTTCAATTTCAATTTTATTGGGTTAATTGACTTATCTTTCTTTAGTAGCTTATTTTTAAAATTTAGGTTTTTATTTAATTTTGAGTTAATTAAATTGTTTGAATTATATTTCTTTAAGGGTTTATCTTTTAACTTTTTATTAATTGTTAATTTTGAATTTTCTAGATTATTTTTGTTTAATATGTTATCTTTAACATTTAATTTTAAGTTTGTTAACTTATTTTATCAAAGTTTTGATTTTATCCTTATATTTTCTTTACCTTTTAAGTTGATATAATTAGTGGAATTTATTAAATAAGTCTTATCATTAAAATTTAATTTTTTGTTAATTAAATTATCTTGGGTTTGGATAGAATTTTCTAGATTGATATTGTCTAGATTATTAAACAATTTATTAATTGTGTCTAGATTGATATTGACCTTGTCATCCTTTTTGTTTGAATTTTCAAATTTGTTTAGGTTTAAATTCGAATTTTTAGATTTATTAATTATTTTCAGATTTTCTGTATTTTCTAAATTAATTATATTTGTTTTATCAGAAAATATCCTAGGGGTATTTTCGCAAGTATTGTCATGTACACTATTTTCACATATACTTTCAGATATATCCAAATTAACATGCACATATTTTAAACTACTACTAGCAAGGGTGTTTTGGTAAATATTACTAACCTTGAGCGCAACCCCTAATTCAGCAGGCTTCTCCGTTGGATCTGACTCGAGTCCGGATTCGACTTTAACTTGATCTTCTAGCTCCATTGGCGTCTCGTGAAGCTTGATCAACTGGGTCCACAGCTCATATGCATTCTTGTATTTTTCTAGTCTACATATGATATTGTTAGGTAAAATATTACAAATAATTTTACTTACATTTTTATTCAGTTCCGAGTTCTGAGAAGGTTTTTTCAATATTAGCATATAATCGATATCTACGCTTCCTAAGAAGCATTCCATTCTTCGCCTCCAGTAGTTGAAATCTTCATCGTACGGTGGTGGTTCATTGGGGTTCCATCCTTCTTAAAAAGACATTGTTCTTGCACACAATGAAACAAAGACAAAATCCCAAGACTTGGTCTTGGATTAGCAGTGCTGGAAAAAATAATATTTCACTAATTTTTTTTTTAAAAAATAATAAAATATTATTAAAAAATAATAAAATATTATTAAAATATTAATAAAAAATATTATCTCAAATTTTTGAAAATGTAATATTTTGTCGATACTAAATAATAGTGAAAAGATGACGATGTATTTTTCAAAAACAGTTTTGGAGGGAAAAAACGAAAGGCGTAAGGTTTTATTTTAAAAACGAACGATATATAATTTTTCTTTAAAAAGACCCCCTCTTTGTCTGATTGGTGGTTGCACCAAATCAGAGCGGAACCTCGCTCTGATACCACTTGTAGGACCATTAGATTCGATAGAGGGGGGGGGGGGTGAATATCGATTCGAAAAACAAGAGTATAAATACGCAGCGGAAAAGTAAATGAACACAGTTATTTTTTACTTCGTTCGGAGCCTGTGACGACTCCTACTCGAAGGCCCGTGGTCCTTGACCACTTTCATTGGGCAATCACTATCAATTCGAATATTACAGAGTTAAGTACAAGAATTGACAGATAAAGAAAATACCGACAATAGAATTAAAACAAAACCAGCACTGAGTCGGAGAGCTTTTCGTAGCGTCGCAAGAGCACAGAGCAGCAGATCTTGGATTCTTAGTTGATATAAAGCTCCACCCTTGCCCCTTCTTTTATATGAAGCTCAGGGCGCCCCGGATCCCTTCCAGGCGCCCTGGTGGGACGTGGCAGGTCCAACCAGTGAGCTCCACGTGGCGACGTGCAATCAGGATAAAACTTGCCTCCCGGGCGCCCGGACCTCCGGGCGCCCGGACCTCCGGGCGCCCGGACCCCTCTTCTCCAGAAAGTCCTTCTCCTGCAAGAAAAGGTTAGTCCGAGGCAAAATGTACCCTGCAGCAAAGATTGTTAGCACAGTTTTATAGATAAGCAAAGTATGACTTAGATTCCGTCTTTCCGAGACCGGAATCTAGTCACGATCTCGACTTAGATATCCGAAATGGATCTAAGCCGGATCGACGCCTAATGTTCCCTTCCCGGGAACGTGTCCTCGCAATCACTCCCTTACCTTACTTACCTGCCAGACGTCCGGTCAGCCCTTCGACCCGTCTGGACTTCTCGCCAGCTATCCGGTCAGCCCGTCGACCTAGCTGGACTTCTCGCCAAGCGTCCGGTCAGCCCGTCGACCCGCTTGGACTTCTCGCCAGCTATCCGGTCAGCCCGTCGACCTAGCTGGACTTCTCGCCAAGCGTCCGGTCAGCCCGTCGACCCGCTTGGACTTCTTGCCAGCTATCCGGTCAGCCCGTCGACCTAGCTGGACTTTTCCTGCACACTTGATCAAAGTGTCAGACAACAACACAACTAACTTAACCTATTTGTCATTCATCAAAACCTGGGGAGCAGGTTTGAAACCATGAAGCAAGTCTACCTCCATTCAGATGCGTTCTGCGACAGATTCTTTGATCGAGCCCTTTGCCTTTTTGACTTGGCGATCGAATGGATGATCGGCCAGCTTCACGAGGCGGGGGGCCATTTGCCGACCGCTGTGACGGGCAAAGTCATAAGTCGGGATAAGCTCACAATCGCTCTGCCTGGCGATGTGCTGGACTAATTAAAGTGAGGCTGAGAGCTTGATCTTTGTACTTCTTTTGTAAGCTTTTCCCAGTATCAATGCATGCTCCGCCGTTTGGCGTGACTTTTTCTTTTTGTTTTCACGTTCTGTTTTTCCTTTAATTGCGATGTAGCCTCATAATTCTTCCTTTCGGCCGTGCTTCGCACGTGTGCCCCACGACTCGTCTTTCTTTTCTGGGCCTGCAAATATTCTATGGCATTCTCTTGAGCGGGCCCTTCATTTGCCCTTTTGGGGGCTTTTGGGCAACCCTTATCTGTAGTCAGCCTTTCGACCGCCTGCGTAGTGTTGGGTCTGTCGTCGCCGCTTGTCTAGTTAACCTGCGTTTAATCGTTGTCGCTCGACGATTTGTTGGGGACTCGAGTTTAACGTCGCCGCTCAACGATTTGGTGAAGACTCGTGTTTAAGGTCATCGCTCGACCGTTGATGGAGACGCGCGTTTAACATCGCGGTGAAGACTCGAGTTTTAAGATCGCCGCTCACCCGTTGTGGAGACTCGCGTTTAGGGTTGGTGCTTGGCCATTGATGGAGACAAGGGTTTAAGGTCGCAGCTCGACCATTGGTGGAGACTCGCATTTAAGGTCGCCGCTCAACCGTTGATTGAGACGAGGGTTTAAGGTAGTCGTTCGATCTTTTATGGAGACTCACGTTTAAGGTCGTCGCTCGACCGTTGATGGAGATGAGGGTTTAAGGTCGTCGCTTGATCGTTGGTGGAGACTCGTGTTTAAGGTCGCCGCTCGACCGTTGGTGGAGACTCACGTTTAAGGTCATTGCTCGACCGTTGGTGGAGACTCGCGTTTAAGGTTGTTGCTCGACCGTTAGTGGAGACTCACGTTTAAGGTCGTCGCTCGACCGTTGGCGGAGACTCGCGTTTAATGTCTCCACTCGATGATTTTTTTATACTTGCACCTGGGTTTAAGGTCGCCGCTCGACCGTTGATGGAGGCACACTTTAAGAGAGGTCTTTGTCCTTTTTATTCAAATTTTTCCTTGCATTCGGTAAACACAATAGCCGCAAAATACAGGATTCACTCGCGCACCTCTCATCCAGTCCTGTAGGGTTGTAGATGGTTCACGCTCCAAGGCCTCTCGAGCTGCCTCCCCTCTTCGTCCTCCAAATAATAGGCACCCGAACGGAGCTTCTGCACGACGTTCAGTGGTCCTACCCATGGTGCCTCGAGCTTGGCGACATCGCCGGCCGACTTCACCTTCTTCTAGATGAGGTCCTCGACTTGGAAGGATCTAGGGATCGCCCGCCGATTATAATTCTTCTTCATGCGTTGACGGTAGGCTATTAGTCGAACGGCGGATCTTGCCCTTGTTTCATCCACCAAGTCAAGTTCCATCCTCCTCCGCTCGGCGTTCCCTTCATCGTAGTGCTACACTCAATTGAACTCTACTCTGACCTTCACCGGGACGACCGCTTCGCCACCGTATACCAATTGGAATGGGGTTACGGCGGTCGCCTCTTTTAGAGTCATACGGAGCGCCCATAGCACGTTGGGGAGCTCGTCGACCCAGCTGCCTCCTATGTGATCGAGCCGAGCGCGCAAGATTCGGAGGATTTCCTGGTTGGTGACTTCTGTTTTCCCGTTGCTCTGCAGATAGGCTACGGAAGTGAAGGCCTGCTGAATGACATATCCTTCGCACCATTCCCTGAACCACTGACTGACAAATTGTCTTCCATTGTCTGAGACGAGTCGACGAGGGATGCTGAACCGGTAGATGATGTTCCGCCATATGAACTTCATGCCCATCTGCTCGGCTTCATGACCATCTACTGCGACGAGCAAGAACTTCCGTTGACCGGTCGCCATGGGGAATAGTTCTACGATGCCCATGCCCCATTGGTCGAACGGACAGGAAATAGTGGAAACCTTCATCTCCTCTGTGGGTCGGTGCGAAAGGTTGTGGTACTTCTGGAAGGATAAGAAAGTGGCCACCGCCCGAACAACGTCCTCCTGGAGGGTCGGCCAGAAGTATTCAGCCAGAAGTATTTTCCGAGCCAACACGCGGCCGCCCGGGTGACCTCCACAAGCGCTTTGGTGTACCTCTTTCAGGATGTAATCGATGTCTTCTGGTCTGACGCATTTGAGTAGGGGTCGGGCGAAGACCTTCTTATAGAGTTGGTCACCGATCAGGATGAATCGACCGACTCTCTTCTTTATTAGGCGAGCATCCTCCGGATTGGTAGGCATAATCCCCGAATGCAAGAATTCTGTTAGGCCCGTCCTCTATTTGTTTGGAAAGATGATTCCCTCCATACGGTCGATGTGAGCCACCAGTGATACTTGCTCGATCGGCTGACCTATGACGATCGACATTAATGAGCTGACCAACTTTGCTAGCTCATCCGCCGCTTGATTCTCCGATCGAGGGATCTTCTGCATAACCACCTATTGAAAGTTGACCTTTAGCTTTTTGAAAGCCTCTGCATAGAGTCTTAACCATGGGCTATTTATTTCAAAGGTCCCGGATAGTTGCTAAGAGGCGAGTTGGGAGTCCGAATGGATGAGGACTCTATCCACTCCCACCTGTCGAGTTGTTTGTAGGCCAACTATTAGTGCCTTATATTCTGCTTCGTTGTTAGTAGCTTGATAATCCAGCCGGACGGACAGCTGCATTCAATGTTCCTGAGGTGGGATGAGGATTAAGCCAATCCCGCTGCCCTGCCAGTGGACGAGTCATCCACATATATCTTCCATGTCGCTAGTGGTTCGTCACTCTGGACTTCTGTAACAAAATCCGCCAAGGCTTGAGCCTTGATCGTCGCTCAGGGTTGATATTGGATGTCGAACTCGCTAAGCTTGGTCGTTCATCTGATTAGCCTTCCGAACGCTTCTGAATTGATGAGGGCTCTCCCTAGTGCACTATTAGTCAGCACTATTATTGAGTGTGCTAGGAAGTACGGGTGAAGCCTCCGTGCGGCAAGTACCAGTGCATAAGTCAATTTTTCGAAACCGGTGAAGTGAGATTCAGCGTCCTTCAATATATAACTCAGAAAATATAAAAGTTGCTGGTCCTGGCCGCTCTGCCTAACTAAAGCCAATCCAACGACATGTTCGTTGGATGACAAATATATCCAGAGCGGGTCACTCGCGACTGACTTGGCTAAAACAGGTAGTAAACTAAGATATGTCTTCAGCTCCTCCAGCGCTCGGTCATATTCAGCGTCCCATTAGAATTTTGTACCTTGACACAATATCTTAAAAAAATGGCAAGTTCTGATTGGATGACTTGGATATAAACCGGGACAATGTCATGATCTGACCGGTCAGCCTCTGAGCTTCCTTTAAGTTCCGAGGCAGGGGCATGTTCTGCAAGGCGTGGACCTTACTAGGGTTGGCTTCGATGCCCCACTCAGTGACAATGTCGCCTAGGAAGCGATCACTCTTTGCGCCGAACAGACATTTGCTTGGATTTAGCTTTATCTCGTATGCTCTTAACGTCTGGTAGGTTTCGTCGATATCTGCGCACAGACCAGCTGCTCGGAGGGATTTAATGAGTATGTCATCGACATATACCTCCATGTTTCGACCGATCTGTCGTCGGAACACTTTGTTTATTAGCCTTTGGTAGGTGGCTCCAGCGTTCTTCAATCCGAACGCATGACGTTGAAGCAGTATGTCCCGTCGGCCGTGATGAAGCTGACCTTTTCTTGGTCTTCTCGGGCGAGTGACATTTGATGGTATCCTTGATATGCATCGAGCATGCAGATTAGCTCGTAACCCGCCGTCGAGTCCACCAGTTGATCTATCCTGGGCAGCGGATAGAAATCCTTCGGGCATGTCTTGTTTAATTCATAGAAGTCGATGCAGACCCGCCATTTGTTGCCCGACTTTGAGACTAGCACCACATTGGCAAGCCAGCTCGGGAACTGGACTTCCTTGATGTGGCCGACCTCTAACAGCTTTTCTATCTCCGCTTAGATGATTGCGTTCTGCTCGGTGCTGAAATCCTATTTCCTCTGGTTGACGGGCCGAGTGTTAGGCCGGACGTGCAACTCGTGCTGGGCCATGCTTAGGGAGATGCCGGGCAGCTCATGTGTTGACCATGCAAACTCGTCACAATTTCTCTTAAGGCAGAGGATCAATTCCGCCTTCTGCTTCTCCTCCAAGTCGGCAGCCACGAAAGTCGTGGCTTCCGACCGACTTGGGTGGATCTGCACCTCCTCCTTTTCTTCATATATCAAGGTAGGAGGTTTCTCGATAATAGCATTTACCTCTAGTCGTGCAGCTTTCCGTGCTACTTTGGCCTCAGCTTTGACCATCTCCACGTAGCATCGCCGAGCGGCCAGTTGGTCGCCCTTGACCTCGTCCACCTGGTCATATACTGGGAATTTTATCTTTTGACAGTACATGGATACTACCGCCTGAAATTCGTTGAGGGTCAGTCGTCCCAAAATGACGTTGTAGGCCGAAAGTGCATCCACAATTATGAAGTTGGTGGTCCAGGTCTTCCTCAATGACTTTTCCCCCAGCGAGATGGCTAATCTTGCCTGGCCGATCAGCAAGACTTCATTGCCAGTGAACCCATAGAACGGGGTCGCCATGGGTAGTTGCTCGTTGCGATCAATTTGCAGCTGATCAACCGCCTTTTTGAAAATGATATTTACCGAACTCCCTATATTGACGAAGGTCCGATGGATGGTGTAGTTAGCGATCACCGCTCGGATGATTAAAGCATCATCGTGAGGGATCTCGACCCCTTCCAGATCGTTCAGGCCGAAGTTGATCTGAGGCCCTTCGACTTTCTCCTGGCTGCACTCGACGATGTGGATCTCTAACCGCCGAGCGTATGATTTTCGAGCCCGGTTAGAATATCTGTCGGTCGGCTCTCCGGCAATCATGCCTATCTCACCCCGGGAGGCGTTATTTCGGTTCTCCTCTTCCCAGGCGGAGGGCATATTCCGCTTGGATAGGATTTTAGAGGGAGAGGTTTCCTCCCTCCGCTGGTGGTGGCCTTGCCGCTCGGTTAAACGGCGACGGTCCTGTCGATTGGTAGATGGAGAGCGACAACGATACCCCCTAGGGGTCGATCGGCTGACGATCGACGTTAGTCCTCAGCAATCCCGTGTATTGTGCATCACCGATTGGTGGAACGAACAAAACATAAGTGTCTATACCTTGCCCTTTGATGCCTTGGGTCGTCCGGGTGCCACATGTTGTACGGCGTGCGCCCGGGCCTCTTGGTGTGGCCGTGCTCCCTCAACTCTCCGCCCCTTTGGCAGCAAATGGCTGCTAGTAGGTCGACGCTCGATTGGCGTTGGATTCTTGATCGGTGCCTCCTTTCTTCTGGTCGCCTGGACTTCTTCTACATTAATGTACTCGTTGGCCTTTTTCAGCATGTGGTCGAAGTCCCGGGGCAGCTTCTTGATAAGTGACCAGAAGAAGTCCCCTTCAGCGAGCCCTTGGGTGAAGGCATTCATCATGATCTTGGATGAGACCGAGGGGATATTCATAGCCACCTGGTTGAAGCGCTGAATGTATGCTTGGAGTGCTTCCTTGGGCCCCTATTTCAGGGTGAAGAGGCTGACGCTCGTCTTCTAGTAGCGTCGGCTGCTGGCGAAGTGGTGCTAGAAAGCGGCTCGAAAGTCTTTGAAACTTCGTATCAAGCCGTCCGACAACCTTCTGAACCAGCGTTGCGCTGATTCGGAGAGAGTCGTGAGAAAGACTCTGCACTTTACTCCATCCGTGTACTGGTACAGTGTGGCTTCGTTGTCGAACCGATCCAGATGATCGTCTAGGTTGGTTGTTTCGTTGTACGTCTCGATCGCCAGCGGGGTGTAGTGTCAAGGTAGAGGGTCTTGTAAGATCTCCTTTGACAATTGCCTGTTGATCCATTCGGGGGATGCAACACTCTGGGGCACTTTTCCTTTCCTCGCGTCCCATATGGGTGCCTTGTCAGAAGATGACCCCCGCTCCTGATGTGCTTAAGCTATCTCCGAGGGGGTTTAGAACAAAGCCCAATGGAAAGGGATCGGCGTGGGCGGTGCCTCCCCTTGGGTGTCAGTCGGCCTACGATTTTGTCCCCATACGGAAAGTTGCTCCGCTTGGTCTTCTTGCCCCGCTCGCTTATCGACCGCCGAGGTTGCGGGTTGAGGTGCTAGCCGATCGGCTATCACTTGCTGTTGCTGTCGCTCCATCATTTTTGCTGCTCGTGCTTGCACAAGCATCTCCAACTCTTCTTGCGTGAGCGTCACGGTGGTTAGTCATCCAGCGTCTTCCATTTCCTCGGCTCGGATTCATGCGACGTTCCCACAAACAATGTCAAATATAATTCTGTCTGAAAGTCGGGGAAGTGGATGCTGGGGGCGTGGTGCTCCTGCTGACCTCCGATGGACTTCGTACCTGCCTGCAACACAAGCAGCGACAGTGCCGAGCCAGGGAAGAGATCCCCAGCGATGGCCTTCTGATGCTCAAGTCAGCCTCCGGCAAAGCAAGAAGCAACGAAAACTGTAACGCAACTATAGAGATCGCAAGAAAAGCATACCTCCGTTGATGCCTGGACCCCCCTTTATATAGGGCTCCTGTAGCGTGTGTGTACGCTTCTTAAAGCGGGCACGTCATCCCAAGTTTTTCATGAATAGTCATGTCAGTAAAGCACCATTGACACAATACCTTAATGAGCCGAGCATATCTCTGAAGTGACAGTGGAAGCTTCCGTCGTACGATCTTCTACCTGACCATACCGTCCGTCGGGAGCACTAACTCCCAAAAGGATGTCGAAGGATATCCCTTGGTGTCTGTTGCTCAGCCGAACGGGATGGTCGCTCGGCTGGAGTGTTCGTTGTTTGGTTGATGAATCTACTACTTGGTCAAGCGCGTTAGCCATTCGGCCGATACTTCCACTGTCTAATTGTTGCACGTGTTTGGACTAAGCGAGATAGCTGTTCGGCTGTAGTAGCGTTGTACGCGTGTGGTTCGCTCGACCATGACTCTGCTGATCTGGTCATTAATGTAGAGCCGAGCGGGGTGGCCGCTTGGCATGCCTCCGCTTATTCCTGTCTTGAGCGTCTCAGCTCAGCCGATGGCCGAGCTAGGGATGATGTCGAATCGGGCCTTTCACATCTTGACCGGGTGAATCACTCGCCCCTCGGCCAGTGATAGAGGGTGTTGACCACCTTGACTTTAATCTCCATCGTGGCAAAGACCTTTCTCAAGATGACCCCTTCATATATATGTCATGAAATTAATGGTTGGATATCATCCCCCTCTCTCTCTATATATAGTCTGCACACCCATAGTGAGCAACTTAGGCGGTAATGTATATATATATATATATATATATATATATATATATATATATATATTTTTTTTTTTTTGCTCGTGGATATTCCATTTAGGATTTTATTTTTAAGGCTTAGGAGTTATTTATAGTATTAAGTACAAAGAAATTTTTAAATCCAAAATAATTTTGGATGTACACGAGATGCACATGATAAGATGTACATAATACCAATTTTATATATATATATATATATATATATATATATATATAAAATGTACACGAGATGCACATGATAAGATGTACATAATACCAATTATATATATATATATATATTTCATACTTGGACATTATATATATATATATATATATATATATATATTTCATACTTGCACAATGTCCGTGGACGCCACTCACGAGTAGAGGTGTTGATTGGATGCTTCGCTGGTAAGTTTGGCTTAGTTGAAGTAGAGGCATGCTTTAAGAGAAGGATGCAACTTAAAACTAAAGGAAAAGGAATATTCTACCTAATACTTAATTTCCTCGAATATCACGTGTAATAAAGAGTTGTAAAAACTACTACCCTACCATTATATTTTTCTCAATACCCTAAGGGGTATTTGGTTGGATAGAATCGAAGTGGGGAATAAGAAAGAGATTAAAAGTTAATATTTAATTTGGGAGATTGATAGTGAATCCTATGGATTCATCCTTCAAATATGGGAATGAATCATTATCAAGTAAACTGAGGGGAATGAAAAAAAATATTGTTTGAATTGAAACCTTTCCATTTTCATTCTCCACCTCTATCAATCTTATTCTCATTTCCATTCCTTTCCGCGAACCAAGCACCCCTAAGTGATAACAATTATTTAATATGTAATTAATGGGCCACTTTTGAACTTAAACTACACTAATTTGCACACTTACCTTATAACTTAGTGGGTATTGGCATATTGCCAACAATATTCCATGAGAACCATTATTGTCAAAAGTTAGTAAGAAAAAAAAGTTGATTTCATTAGTGCAATAAAGCATTACAAAAATATTCTCATTTTTATTACACATAATAAGGAAAGAATCTAACTTTGTAAACATGCTGTTCATTTCATTATCAACTTTATATTATTTAGTGTTCCCCCTAAAAAATTCAATAAAAAGTATTCTAATTTATCACAACTTTATAAGAAGTTCAAAGGATATATTAGTAAAAATATTTTTTTTTTACTAACTTGTAATTACCTTTAGTTTCTCCATTTGTATAGAGGATGACTTGAGACATAATAAAGTTTTAAGGACAACTCTATTAAATTTTTAGGTTCCAAAATATCAACTTGCTTTCTATCTTTATTTTTGAATTGGTGATCGTCTTTTCATCAAAGGTGTTTGAATAACCCCTTCATTTTTAAAAATATTTTATATATTTAAAAATAAAGAAAATAATTCTAAAACATGTTTCTAGATGTGAAGTGACTTTGCTCTCTCTCATCGCAAGACATGTGAACTTTGCAATTATTCAACAAGAGAATAGGAAAAATGACTGAACTTTGTAAAGTATAGCCCCACACACATCCACACGGGAAAAAAAAAACTTCCACCACTCCAAAAACGCCAATTGTTTGGTTTAGTGGTGAGGATCAAATCCTCCCCACATTTGAAGCAATATGATGTGATTATAATTTGATCATGTTAACAAAATATCGTTAGAGCATCCACATGAGAATTTTATTTAAAATATAAAATTTAGGATAAAAGAACTATGTTATTAAATTTAAATATTTATTTTTTACTACATAATACATCAATTTCTCTATAATTTACCATATATTTATTTTTCTTTTTCTTTTCTTCATATTTTTTATTATTAGATAGAGGAGAGAGAAATTTTTTATTAGTAAAGGGAGGAGAGAGAAATACTATTTTAATGTTTAGGGAATGAAATTCATTCCCTAAATTTAGAAAATTACTATTCATAAAAATATATATTTAGAAAATGGATAGGGTAACTAATATAGATATTTTTTATATAAAATATAAAATTTAAAGTAAAATTTTAATTAAAGGTAATAAATATGGATACTCTCATATTAGCGCCAAGTGGGATTTTAGTAGTCCATGTAATATAAAATAGAAGAATTATATGATATATTTTATACCTTTTTTTTTAATGATTTGAATCACATGGAAGCATTCCACCTAGGCCCAATTATAGTTGATTAAAATTGGCCCATTATTATCTAGGTTAATGGGCCTGGTTATGATAAAATAGGCCCACTAATTCTAACATTGCAATATAAAAGAATATAGCTATCCTAAAAATGTAATTAAATGGATTAAAACTCTTGATGTGTACTTCACTTGCCACTAGATTAAGCAATGGTTGATGTCATTCCTGCCCCCTGAGTACGGTGCAATGGCAAGGAGCTCAGCATGATACCCAAGCATTCGTTGTCCGAATCCTATTACGGTACATTATAGGGCATTTTGCTTCATGGGATGAAAAATCCATGATGTTGACGGCTCTACTATTGACCAGGAAAAACTTTGAACTAGAGAAGAACGACCTCCTTCTTCCTCCTCTCTGTGTGCATCAAAAAAAGTGCAAACAGAACGTTTGAGTGAGAATTAAGGAAGAAATCTTTGACGTATGTATTTTGACGCTTAAGTCAACATAATGGCCGAGAGAAATATAGAGAAGAACAGTAGATACTTGAGCATAAAATGTATTGCATAATCAAATATACCTGGCTAATGGAGAAATCCTCCCCTTTTTATATCACCTCTCATAACCTCTGCAATAATGAGGCGACAAAAATATTTGGTGTCAGAAGATGTCGGATAATGGAAGGTGTATAGTCTTCATTCGAGGAATCTTCTGTTACATGTGTATGAATAGTCTTTTGTAACCTTCGCAGTAATAATAAAAGTTGTATAGTCATCATAAGAAGACTTTGCTACAAGTGTCAAGTATCAGAATATTCCATGTTGAATGACTATTATTTTTTGAAGGGCTATTGTGATTCTCTGACAATTTTATCCCCTAGATATAGCTCGGTCAGACTTTTAGCCGACCAAGATAGTCTGGCAGGATATTTGGTCGACCGACTATACATTGTGATGCCTATTTTTGAAGAGCGAGGATCCAAGTCCTAGAGGATCTGATCAACCTTTAGACCGATCGACCATATGTTACAAGTGTAAAATACCATAAATTTAATAATAATTATTATTGAACGAAAAATCTTATTGGATTTTTCTGGAATTTTAAGAATTTTTTCGGGATTTAAACGGAGTCCGTATGACCCGTTTTGAGGGGATAGATTTAGGGTACAGTGAAAGCCTGTTTGGAATACCCATTATGTGGGAGTTGATTAAGTGGTCAACTTAGAGGTTAATTAGATTAACCTAAGTATTTAATTAAGAGCTTTAAATCCCTAAATCCCCGATTTCTCCTCCTCCTTCCCGATTCTGCCGAACCCACCTCCCTCTCCCGATTCTCTCTGCCCGAAACCCTTCTCCAGCGATTTCTCGCCTCACCGACGCCGAGCTCACGATCGCCGGCCATCTTCCTTCAGGCGAGGTTAGGGCAAAGACTCCATTGGCTTCTCTTGCGATCCTTTCTTCTCCCCTCTCATGCGCGGGCGCCTGACACCGACGGAGAGCTCCCTCTGCCGTGGTTCTGTCCTCGCCGAGTCGCCTGAGGAGGAGTGCCCGAATCTTGACGGCTCCGACCATCTCCGACAATGCGATCCTCTCTTAGGCTGTGCTTGTGCGCGTGCGGCAGTGACTCGGTGGAGTTAGGGCACGGCGAGGAGAAGGGATTCGCCTTGTTCCCCACGGATCGTGGCCCTTTTGGTTCTCCTCCTTGATCTGGTTACTGGTGGGCATTGCCGATCGTCACCAGCCAAGGTGGATCGCACGACATCAGCTGTAGGTGATCAATTAAGGTAAGGTTTTGTTTGGAAATGCTGTGGATTCAAGAATTATTGAGGAATTGGTTCCTGATTATGGTGTTCTTCTTGATCGGTTGAGAGGAAGCATCGGGTCGGTGTACTGTGGACTCTCCTTGTTGCCGGTCACTGCCCTCTCCAACTCTTGCAGCTGTGGAGGTCACGGGTGAGGATGGAGGTTCTGTTAAGGTAAGTTTTGGACTGTTGATTAGGGTTTCAGCAAACCCTTTGCTGTATAATTGGTATTCTGTTTTGATCTTGGAAAGAATTGGTGTAGGGGTGTTCTTGGTGGCTGTTGGCAGGTTCTGGTGGGGCTGTGAATTTGGAATTGCTGCCATACTTCAAGGTCAGCGCTTTTCTAGTGTTGTACTTTGGGTATTCTATTAGTATGATACTAAAATGGGTTTTCTATGGGTTGTGGAGTTTTATTCTGCTTAGATTTATGTAGGGTTTGATGTTTGGATTAGTAGAGATGAATTGTAGAAATTGATGGTTGTGGATTATGTTTAGTTTTAGGAGTTGGATTAAGGATGGATTTATTATTGTATTGGATTTGGATCATTAGGTAGAGTTAAACATGATGGTTATTGGTATGTGTTGGATGGATTGAGGTTTGTTTTGGATTAGAAATTATGGATATGGATGAGAATTTAAAGGTGAATCATGTTGGAGTTGAGATTGATCATGGTTGATGTAGATTGTTAGGTGATCATTCTTAGGATCGTGGGATTGATTAATGGATTGTGGATTATGTTGGGATCTAGAAGGAGTGTGATTAAGGATTATTTAGAGGATTAACCAGAGATCATATTTGAGTGGTGTTATCCTGATTGAGTGGGGAGTTTATTTAGCTATTTGCTACCTATGTAATTAGCTAAATATATATTATGTGATCGCAGGACTTGGACTCGGGACGAGCGTCTCGACACGGGATTACTTGGCATGATCTACACTTTAAGGCGGGTATTTCTTCCTTGCCTCTATGTAGATTTTATTGAGCTTAGTGCATGGTTTTATGAGATGGTTTAGGATGCTTTATCTTATATCATGTTCGTTTGTTGCTTTCCTGCTTGATACCGATGCTTGACCCTTGTTATGATCTATTTAATTCTTATACAGTCTACACTTTGGGTTATCTATACTCTGTGGTATTTGTGTACATGTAGAGTATGTATGGTAGGGATTACTTCGTTGGTGGTATTCATATGAGGCTTGTCCATCCGTATGTCGTGTATACTTCTGTCCGGTGTGATGATTGGAGTTATGTTGATTGTATGTCTATGGTTTATACACGTGTTTGATGTGTTTTTACTGGAGGATACATGTTGATTGTACACGTGGGGTTGTGTAGGTGTGTCTGTTGAGGTTATTGGAGATTTTTGGTTGACTATACATGTGTGGTTATATACATATGTTTGGTGGGATATATGGAGGTATCATGATGATTATACTCATGTTGTGGGACACTTAGGTGGATTTAGAGTTGCATGGATGATGACGGTGTCCGTATCATGATTATATATATATATCATCATGTTCATCATTCATGTCATACTGACGACTATCGTCTCCCTTGTAGTTGAGAGGGTTGTCAGTCTTTTATAGCCGTCCATTCGGCCACTGATGGAGAGTGGTAGTTTGGAGTAGAGCTAGTCCTGTCGCGCTTACTCAGCTGCTCAGTGTTCTGTCAGCCTCGACCACTCTGGAGTAGTGAGTCTTGAGGGTACAGTGTCAGAGGGCTAGAGATGTGAGTGGTCAGGGACCCTTAGCTAGGTAGTTATATAACTACTTAGCTGACCGTCCGCTTCGGCCGCCTATAGCGGTGTTTGTACTGGAGGCTAGTACGGTTTGTCACGGACCCAAGCCTCTCGGCCATACAGGGGTCGTGGTGTCTAGAGAGGTGGCGGGGGTGACCATGGAGCATGCATGCACATTGGCATTTGATGCGCGGTGCATCTTTGGAGATATATTTGCATACATGCCTAGTAGATACTAGTTGCATGTGTTTGTGGTATGTTGCATTTGTTTGCGATATGATTGTTGCATATGGTTGTCATGCTGCATACATGTCATTTATTTTACATGTATTTGCAGTCGTATTTATATTGCACATGTGTCACGGGTATGTCTGTTGCAGATCCAGTGAGGTTACTGATCTTGGTACCTTGCGCTGATTTCAGATTGGGTATGTATTTACCATTATGTCGGTAGTGGTTTGTGTAGTTTGTATGTCAGCTATGATTATGTCGGGTTACCACGTCAGGTATGTTCAGATGCATTGATTATGATAGTATGAACATGTTCTTTGTTTCCCTACTGAGACTGTATACTTTTGATCTCCATGTTTGTTATTGACCATGCACTATCTTGTCTATTACCCGCTGAGTTACCTATACTCACCACCGCATGTATACATTTATGTTTTCAGGTAGATGGTTGGAGTGTCGCTCGGAGTATCCTGTCTGCCGGGTCCTACGTCACATCCGAAGATCGTGATTGTTTTCTTCTGTATATTCTCTTCTTATTTTTGGCATTGTATTTGTGTATAGCCATGTGGCTATCTTATGGTTTTGGTGTTGTATTTGTTGTATAAAGCCTAGCCGGCTAGAAGTGTGTTGATTGTGTTGTATTGGGCTTTCCATTTTCGTTTTCCGCTGTGTTGGTTTTTAGTACAGCCGTGTGGGCTGTTTTATATATAACTGCGTGGTTGTGATTGTTTCATTCCAGCCGTGTGGGCTGTTATTATAACTGCGTGGTTGTGTATATAAATATTCCAGCCGCATGTGGCTGATGTATTTTGCTTGTAGTGATGCTTCATATTGTCACCCGTACATGGGAGATGCTGCCGGATTTCTGTCTAGCAGAGACTCCTTTGGGGGCGTGACAACAAGACTTATCCCTGAAATGTTCTGAGATCCAAGGATTTGATCGGATCCATATCCTCCCAAATTTGTAATGAGGATGACCTGATTCATTCGTGTATACATGGGACGGAGTGCTGAGTAGTGTAAGCCCGACCAACCTTATGACCATCCGGCTGCATGTAAGGAGACTGACCATAAGAAATGAGCTGAGATCTATAGGTTCGATTGGTTATTGGGTTACCAGCTATATATTGAGTCATATTGTAGCAGTGAGGAGTTGTATCTCTTATGCTGTACTGGAACTAGGGCCATTTGAATTTGATCTCTATGCTTTGACACTGATCATAACAATAAGTTTCTTAAAGTCCGACCGACTCAGGGGTCATCCGACTATATACTGAGAAACTCCACAAATAAGGAGTTGAGTCCTCTAAGCTTAGATAAGCTCGATCAGCCTTTGGGCTGCCGACCCTATGAACGACCAACCTCATATTGGAGGCCTTGACGTTGGTGAGTAAAGGGTTGGGCCTCGATGAGGGTGACTCGCTCGTCTATCCAGGACTACCATTTTTCCTTGACTTTGATTGTCACTTCAACTTGACTTTTGACTGTCACGTCGCCTCTGGATCCACTAACGACATACCGCATCAGATTTGTTAGGCCAAGCAAATTAGTTGGATGAGTTGTCGAGTTGGTATGACTCAACGAGGCAAGTCAAAAGGACAAACAATTCGAGTGGGTCGAATAAGTTGATCACTTAAGCAGTTTGGATGAAGCCATCTTACCCTGCTTGCTAGGCCCTCTCGATCTATTGTGCAACATAGAAAAGTTCAAGTGAACAATCTAAATGAACTAGTTCAATTGAACCAGCTAAGTGGGTTGAGCGGTTTGCGAATGAGTCAACTAAGTCAATGACCAACACAGCTAATGCTAATCACATTGCTCTAGTTGGAGGAGTCAATTCAAGTGGTCCAACAGAGTGAGCAATCCAATTTAGAAAAATGAGTTGAACAAGTTAATCAAATGAGTTAATAGTGCAATTAGATCGATAGCTAGATCTATCATGATCATTAAACACCAGGGGATCATCCAATCATGATTTTAAATGAACTAAATGTTGGTGAGTAGATTTGATATTCCATGAATTATTTATGTTTATTCAATATGCATAAATGAATAAGTTTAAATAATTCATTAAACTAAATAAATAAATTTAAATACATATGTATTTAACTTGTTAATATTCATGAATAAATATTATGTTACTGTAGCAGGGCCAACAGGGGGGGGTGAATTGTCTATAATTAAAAATGGATATTTCTCTATCCTTTCAAACAAGATTAGTAGCACAATTAACTTAAACCAATTTAACAACTAATAAAATAAAGAGGCTAAGAAAGCTACTTGGTTACAACCTAGGTGGTTGTTAATCCAAAGCAAATGAAAGCACTAAAGATCTCCTTTTGTGAAGGTGGAAAAGCCTTTTACACTCGAAGCATCTTACACTCATCGAATACTCAGAAAATTACTAGGAAATGAATACTTAAGTTGTTGAATATTTTCTATGTTTAGGGGTCATTTTATACCTCCTGAAAAATCTTATCTGAGGCTGGAAGACACCTCCAATAAGGTGGAAGGCACCTCCAGTGAGGCAAGCGAAGATAAGGTTTTATTTCTGCTAACGGTTATATTTTGCTCAGTCTAAGACACCTTCAAAAGGTTAAAGGCACCTTCCATGGTGGTTGAAGGCGCCTTCAATCCTGTTGAAGGTGCCTTCGCACAGAAAGGTACGGAGGTACCTCCAACTACATTGAGGGCACCTCCAGTAGCATCTCAACTTCCCGTTAGCTCTTCTGCTACTCTGATCGCTTAGGTGATTTCGTCCATCTGGAATTGGGCTGACCCGGACCCATCTTTGGACCTTCTCCTCGAGCAGGCTTCCTCCCTAGCTTCTCGCCCCTCGATCATCGTGCACGTGCTTCTCATCCACCGGCGTACTCTTCCGCAGCATCTCGTCTCTCGGATGCACTGAGTCCGTCGACTCTCTCCCGTGCCATCCTTCTCGCTAGCTGCGTCTTTCGCTAGACTTCCTGTGCTCCTAAGTTCCTGCACACTTAGACACAAGGGTTAAAACATAACAAGACCTAATTGAACTTAGTTGACCACATCAAAACTACCTCGAGGTACTTACAATCTCCCCCTTTTTGATGTGCATCAACCCAAGTTCAAGTTAGGATTAAAAATATAATAAAATAAAAATGATAACAATAAGTAAAAATTAATGTACAAGATGAGTAAAAATTCTAAATCCTAACTCCCCCTGAACTTATACCTATTTCTCCCGATCCTTTTGATTATATCAAAAAATCTAGAAAAAAAATAAAATAAACTGTTAGAAAAATTTACACGAAGAAATACTTTGTATTTTAAAAGAAATAAATTATTGCAGTACAGAAACTAATTTATGAAAATAATTCATAATAAATTAGATATTTTTTTAAAAAAAATCAAAAATATTTGTAAGTATAGAGAATATTATCTTTTATCATGGAGAAATAAGATTTTTAAAATACATTTAAATTTTAAAAATAACTCAATAGTAAACAAAATTTGAAAAAGTCTCTTTTTGTAAATTAAATCTTCAGATAGCATAGAAAAATTTTCTAATTGAGACAATTTCTATGCAAATAAAAAAAAATAGATTTTAATCTAAAAAGATTTTGGAACCCAATATAGGTTCCTGCCTACTGGATTTACTAAAAATTTGGGAGGTACATAATTTTTTACAATTTTCCTAATTTATCTTTGGTGATATCTAATGTACGAATTGACTCTACCATGATTTCTAAACTTTGCTTGAATGCAGTTAGAACATGCATTGTAATCTTTCAATTTCTCTATTTGTGTTTTCAAATTTTTATTTTCTAATTTAAAATTATCAAACAATTTTAGTGGGCATGCATTGGCTAATTTTCTTTTCAAGTCCATATTTTTTTTTTCTAATTTGCACATATTTTTAAAAATTATTTTGATAAATTCAAAAAATTGCTTGAGAGATAGCGCACGTACCTTACTTACCTCGTGTTCTGATGCTCTCCCTCCATCACAACTTTCCTCTGATGATCCTTCCCCTTCATCGATGTTTATCTCTGAGCTGCTTTTAGCTTCTCTTTGGTGGCTTGTCATTAGAGCTAGTCCGGCGAAAGCTTCGATCTTGGACTCGGAGGATGATGATTCATCCCATGTGGCTTTTAGATTTTTGTGCTTTGATCTTATTGGTCTTTTGCCCTTGTCCTTCTTCTTCTTCTTCAGTTCGGGGTAGTTGTCCTTAATGTGCCATTCTCTTTGGTAGTTGTAGCATCATACCTTTCTCTTGCTCTGAAAGTACTTTTTCTCCTGTGACTTATTAAATTTATTAGATTTTATAAAGTTACTAAATTTTCTTACCATTAGGGCTGCTTCGTCTTCATCAATTAACGCTTCAGAGTTTGGATCATCTATTTTTGACTTCAAGGCGATGTTCTGTCTGGGCTCATTTGGTTCTGCACATCTAGATTCGTGAAGTTCCAAAGTAGAAAATAAACTTTCTAATTGGCTTACCTCTAGATCTTTAGAAATATAATAGGAGTCGACGATTGAGAACCATTCGGGTGTCCTTAGAAAAGCATTTAATGCATACCTTAGGGAATCTCAGTTTGTTACCTTTTCTTTGAAATTCGTGAGTCTAGTGATCAACTCTTTTAGTTTAGCATCCAGTTGTGCTACAGATTCTTCTTCTATCAGCCAGAGGTTGATCAGTTGGCTTCAGAGCATATCTCGTTTTACGAGCTTAGCTTCAGACGTATCTTCGTATAGCTCCAGGAACTTCTCCTAAAGTTCCTTTGCTGATTCGTAGGCGTCAATTCTGCTGACTTCTTGCAGAGGAAGCACACTCAGCATATGGAATTAGGTTTGCCCATTTGCTACGAAGTCCGCTTGCTCCTTCTTGGTCCATTGGTATTTTTCTTTTTCATTCCTTGTGGGTTTTTGGGAGCTACAAAACCATATTTAATAATTAAAAGCAATTCAAAGTCTATTTTAAAGAATACTTCCATGAGTTTCTTCCAGGTCGCGAATTCTCCCTCGAACTTCGATGGGTAGATGCTCGATTCAGCCATTATCTCTGTGCTTTAGTCGACAGTTAGTCCTTTTGATGTGTTCTGGCTCTGATTGCACTTGTCGGTGTAGTGAGGCCAACAAGAAGGGGTGAATTGCCTGTAAATTAAAAAGGGACATTTTTCTTGTTAGAATTTGAGGGATGTCCTAAGGCAATTACCTTATGATTTTTAATATTTATTTGATAAGTATAAATTCACTATTTGAGTGTATATTATATGTCTAATTGTCTTAAATTCATCTACTGAATGTTCATAATATAATTCATAGCATGAGAGAATTTGTGATTGGATCATAACTAATGATTATCTCTACATGTGCAATTATGAATATATTGAAATTTCCTTAGTCGTCAAATTAAAGTATTCAGACACCATCAATTATGTAAGACTAGCACGGGTTATACTGCTTGGTTCAATCAAGTAGCTATTTTCTCACTGGCTGAAGACATTAAGATGTCAAGAGTTAAATGTGGATGCTGGTTATGGTAACTAGTTCATTGGAGTAACTAGTTGTAAGACTGTTGGAGTGTATACTGAAAGCCTAAGCTTTTGTAAACATTTATTTTGAATAAAGAATCATATTTGGTCAAATTATCTACATTTGTTTGTAGTTGTTCAATTAATTTATATTGTAGATAACATAGTATGTGGTGCCACATACAGAAGATGATGTTATCAATACCTTATAAATTATAAACAGTAGCTCACGACCAAAATGGAAAGGAACAAACCATTGGAAGGTCGTAGTGTAATTAGGAATTAGTTTATCTTGACTATATAATTACACTAGTACACTTAGAGTGTATTGAGTAGGACCATTAAAGGTCGTTTCTTTTATACTGACTTTATAAAGAGACAAATACCTCAGTTATTATGGAAGTGTGTGCTCTTAATCCTAATATAATAATAAGTACATATATTTGATATTTATTTATTTAATTTATCAATGAGTGAGATTTAGTTCGATAAATCAATAAGCCCGATAAGTTGGGAAATGATATCACTTATAGTGTGTGTTGTTGATTATAGAAGGAAACTGTGTCCTAGTAATCTAGGTTGATAATGTCCCCAAGATGAGCTCATAAAGATTGTCATGTTAAACCCTGCAGGTGGACTTAGTCCGACATGACGATAAGGTTGAGTGGTACTATTCTTGGATTAAGATATTAATTAAATAAGTTGTCAGTAACTCACTTAATTAGTGGACATTCGACATCTTAAACACAGGGAGACTAACACACTCATAATAAGAAGGAGCCCAAAAAATGTAATTTGGGATTGGTGTGGTAGTTCAATAATAGTTCTCTAGTGGAATGAATTATTATTGATAAAATTAAGTTGTGTGTTCGGGGCGAACACGGGATGCTTAATTTTATCGGGAGACCAAAACCAATTCCTCCTCTCGGTCCCTATCGTAGCCTCTTATTTATAGAGTATACCCACCTTCGTACCCATGATAAGGGGGTCGGCCAAGCTAGCTTGTGGATCAAGCTAGGGCCAGCCAAGCCTTGATTCATGGGTGGCCGGCCCTAGCTTGAACCCAAGCTTAGGTGGCCGGCCCCCATTAAATTTAAAAGAATTTTAATTTTAAATTTTTCTTATGTGGAAGATATAATTTATTAGAGAGAATTAAAATTAAAATATCTCTTTTACAAAAGATTAAGAAAAGAGATTAGATCTCTTTCCTTATTTGTAGATAGGAAAGATATTTTATTTTTTTTCTTTGTAAATTATTCACAAGTAGAAAAATTAAAATTATAAAAATTTCTTTTTATCAACCATGAAGGGATTTTAAAGGGAAATTTTATTTTTTTAAAATTTCCGAAGACAAATAAGGAATTTTTAATTGTTGATTGAAAATTGTCTTGTTTGATCTCCATGAGGTGGCCGACCATTACAAGGTTAATTGGGAAAATTTATTTTATTTTTCTCAATTAATTCATGTCAAGGAAAGTTAAGGAAATTTTATTATAATTAAATTTCCTTATTTGCCAAAGCCAAGGAATATAAAAGAAGGGGTTGGGGTGTCTTCATGACACACAACTTTTATTATTCTTCTCCCTCTCTTCTTCCTTGGTGTGGCCGACCCCTTCAAGTTCTCTCTTCCCCTTGTTGTGGCCGAACCTTCTCTTCCTCTAGGAGATTAAGTGGTGGCCGGATTCAAGCTTGGAGAAGAAGGAGAGAAAGCTTTATCCCTTGGAGCATTGGTGGTGTTTTCTCTTCATCCTTGGAGGAGCTATTGACTTGGCCGAACCTTGCAAGGAGGAGAAGAAGGTGCATTGGTGGTTTCTCATCTCGGAAGATCGTTGCCCACACAACGTCCGAGGTTAGAAGAGAAATACAGTAGAAGATCAAGAGGTCTTTCTAAAAGGTATAACTAGTATTTTTCCTTTTCGCATCATACTAGTTATTTTTGGAAATAATACCAAATACAAGAGGCTTACGATTCTAGTATTTCGAATTGTTTTCGATGTTGTGTTCTTTTGTTTTTTTTTCTTTTCCTTGTGATTTGATTGTTCTTTTCGGTTGACCTAAAGTTATTTAAGGAAATTAAATATTAACTTTCCTTAAAAGACTTTATCTAGTCGGTGGTGGTTGTTCCCACATCCAAGAAGGTCATATGCCTCGCCACGTCAGTACTGGGAGCCAATTTTGGAAACTAATATTTAATGAAATTAATAACCTAGGTGATTTGGATCGAACGTGTTAAGTTCCGCAGGAGATCCGAGTCTAAACCTAAAAGAACAAATAGATTAAACTTTGGATCAAACGTGTTAAGTTTCGCAGGCGATCCAAGTTTAATTTAAAAGAACACATGGTAGCTAGGAAAAGGTTCAGACCTTTGTACAAAATTTTTGTACAGTGGAACTATTAGGTTTTCCGAGTAGCAACCAAGAAGGCGTATCTCGATGGGTAGATGCTCCATTCAGCCATTATCTCTGTGCTTTAGTCGACGGTTAGTCCTTTTGAGGTATTCTGGCTCTGATTGCACTTGTCGGTGTAGTGAGGCCGACAAGAAGGGGTGAATTTCCTATAAATTAAAAAGGGACATTTTTCTTGTTAGAATTTGAGGGATGTCCTAAGGCAATTACCTTACGATTTTTAATATTTATTTGATAAGTATAAATTCACTATTTGAGTGTATATTATATGTTTAATTGTCTTAAATTCATCTACTGAATGTTCATAATATAATTCATAGCATGAGAGAATTTGTGATTGGATCATAACTAATGACTATCTCTACATGTGCAATTATGAATATATTGAAATTTCCTTAGTCGTCGAATTAATGTATTCGGACACCATCAATTATGTAAGACTAGCACGGGTTATACTGCTTGGTTCAATCAAGTAGCTATTTTCTCACTGGCTGGAGACATTAAGATGTCAAGAGTTAAATGTGGATGCTGGTTATGGTAACTAGTTCATTGGAGTAACTAACTGTAAGACTTCATATGGTTCTCCACATATATATAGATATGTATGTGAAGTTCTTACTGCAGCACAAGTGCAAGTTTCCTTCAGCTTGAGATATACAAGTCATCTTAGTCACGGAGACTTATACTTTGACATCTTAAGCAAACATCTCATTGAGTTGTGGATCCGGGATGATTGGGTATAAGTTGAAGTACCCGAAGATATTTGGATAGCGTACAGAGGATTCACCGCTCCTTGCGAGGAGACGTATATCCTATGGTCACTCGTTAGGATTATTATTCAAAGTCTTTGGCCAAAGCATCACATGTTAAGAGTGCGAGACTCTTGTACACATGTATGAATAATTTGAATCCGTAGAACGAGTAAATATTATTTGAGCTAGGTGTAATGTAGTCAGTCTAGTAGGGACAAGACACATAGATCATACCTCAAACCAAGTGGGTAAAAGATGAGTGAAAGAAATGAGGCACGACTCACTATATCTGTTAAAGGGTTTAGAATTAATTCTAAGATAAACTATGATTTTCTGACCAATTGGGAATCATAATGTACTACTAGGTGACACTCATGATCATTCTATAATTAAGTAGTTAATTATGAGCAGCTAAGATAAACCAGAAACCTATTGGGTCTTATGCACTAACAAGTCTCTAAAAGACGTAAAACAAGTTAAAGAAAAGGATTCTTAGATCAAGAGATAAATGTTTAGTTGAACCATACATAAGACAAATATTGAAATATTTGTCACAATGGAAGCGCAGATGGACCACATCTCTTATGAAAGAGTTGGACCATGTTTAGTTTAATCATGAATTAGTCATGAATCAACTTGGTTTAGTTGTGAACCAAACTAAGGGGTTAATGAGCTAATTTTTAGTTAAGGGATAATGGGTTGAATTTGGGCTTTCTAATTCAACTCATTAATGAGGGCTATATATTGATATGGTTGAAAGAAGATTATACACATGAGATCATTAATTGGCTTGTATGGTGTTTGGAAAACCTTAACCCAATTTCTCTTCTCTTCTCCCTCTCCCCTCTCTCTTTGTCACCGCCAACAAGGGGAATCCTTTCCCCTTGTTGTCGTGACCACCACAAGGGAGAAAACTCTTCCGTGTGTGCTTCTCTTCCTCTTGATCCCTCTTCTTTGCTCGTGGCTAATAACTTTCGAAGGAGAGGCTTGTACTCAAGGAGTTGTCTTAAGGAGCTTGGTGTGGATACGAATAGAGGTGAGATTTGACAACGTCGCTACGGTTGATACCCTTCTCGTTACAGATCATCTGTAAGATACATCTAGCGTAAATTTACTTTCTGTAAAAAGATTAATTATGCGATCATGTTTGACATGTTATATCCTTGTATGTGTGTGATGCGTGTGATGTAATAATTTAAAAATTATTATTGTTTTATTTTTCACTGCGCATGTTTACGAAATATGTTTTAGCACACACCGTATCGGACATATCCCAACAGTGGTATCAGAGTCTGATCGTGTTTCGATATGATTGTAAAATTATTTTATGATTCATAATTTGTGTTGTAATTAATTTTAAAATTTTTCTGAAATTATTAAGATTTTTCTATTTTTGGAAAGTTTCCTAAATTGTTAGGAAATTTTATTTTTGGAAAGTTTTTGATATAATTTTGAAAAATTAAATTTAGAAATATTCTATTAATTTAGAAATTATCATTTCTGAAATTTTGTGAAATTTTAAGAACTATTCTATTTTTTAAAAAATATCTTAGTTTGTTAGGTAATACCAAATATGGAAAGATTCTAATTTTTTTTAAAAAAATCTAGATCTAAGATATTCTAAATTAAATTATAGAATTAATCTTTTTTGGATTTATTAAAATATTTCATTTTTGGAAAGTTTCCTAAATTGTTAGGGAATACAAAATTTGGAAAGATTTAAAAAAATCACAAAAAATCAAGATTTGAGATATTCTAAATTAAATTATAGAATTAATATTTTCTGAAATTTTTAGATTGATTAAAATATTCCATTTTTGGAAAGTTTCCTAAATTGTGAGGAAATACTAAATTTGGAAAGATTTAACAAATTATAAAAAATTCAGATTTGAATTATTTTGTAATAAATTAAGTAATATCAATTATTTATTTCTTAAATAGTTAGGAAATTAATTTGAATTTTTTTCTAAAATAATTAAAGATTCTTGATTGATTGAAAGATTCTAGATGAGATATGTTAATTAAATTTGAAAATTGGTTTCCTAATTTGATTAGATAAATCTTTATTTATAAAAATCATATTTATAACATATTTTTCTTTCTAAAATAGAATTATAACACATGTAAATTTATTTATGAACATACCATATTGTATGCCATGTAGATGCATTAATTATGACATGATTAGATTTTTCCATGCGTATGATGTGATTAGATCTTACCATAACTATGATGTGTCATGCGTGTGATGTTTCATGTCATCATTTATGTCATATGCGCGACGTGTCATGTTATCATTTATGTCATGTGTGTAATGTCATGTAGATAGAATTTTGCATGATGTAGATGAGACCTAAATTCCTTACTCAATATTAAAACCTACACCTTTCGTTAATATAGTAAGAACCAGAGTTTAAGTTCTTGTTTGAGTTGTTGGCCAAAGTCAAGATCAACTTGAAATTAAACATGTTCAAACCATACAGATGCAATCTCATGATTAACGAGTTGGTTTTAAACTTGAACTGTTGATTTGTTGTGCCAAAGTCATGATCAATGTGGATAGAGGTGAAGTTGGGTGATGTGCATTTGATGTATATTTGTTAATGTGTTAAAAATTGATGTTTATGTGAAGATCAATTAGTTGCTAGCATAATGTGATAGTTGCATATAAATGATATGCAATAGGTAAATATGTTATCTACCGCTATAGCTAAGAATGACTTGTTGGCCAAAGTCAAGGTTATTCTTATCGATGGAGGATATCAACCCACTTGAAGAAAACCTACCATCTCCTCAATTCAAAATAAGGATATTTGAATTTGATAAATAAGCGGGTTTTTATGTAAATTATTTACATAAATAAAATCATATCTCTTATACATTCTCATTTTTGTATTTCTAGGTTAATCGTTTAATTATGACTTCTGTTAATCTGCATTCAATTTTGGACTCAAACAAACTGACTAGGCCGGACTTCTTGGACTAGTTTCAAAATTTGAGAATTATTCTCAAAGCTGAGAATCTAGCTTATGTCCTTGATCAACCTCTTCCCTCCAGTCTTGATGCCGATGCAACTGCGGACCAACTGTTGACCCTTTAAAAACATAAGGATGATTCTGTACTTGCTAGTTGCATCATGCTAGCCGCTATGACTCCTGAATTACAACAACAACATGAGCATTTGGATGCTTATTATATTATTTATCATCTTCGTGAGCTATTTGATGAGCAAGCTAGATCCGAAAGGTTCGAGGTCTCCAAGCTTCTCTTTTGCTCAAAGATGCAAGAGGGTTCGTCTACAGTACAATATGTATTAAAGATGAACGGCTACATAGAGCGTTTAGCATCACTCGATTTTACGATGGATTATGAGTTAAGTATTGATTTAATTCTACATAGTTTATCGAAAAATTATTCACAATTTATGATAAGCTATCGGATGATAATTTAGAATCGACCATCCCTGAGATGATAAATATGCTCAAGATTGTGGAGCCTTTTGCTAAGGGTGAACAGAAAACTGTGATGTTAGTAAACTCCTCCAAGAAAGGTTCTAAGAGGAAGCCAAAACATCAGGCTAAAGGGAAAAGCAAAAAAAACCAAGACAGTAGAACTGGCACAAAAGGGTTGATGCCATCATTATGGTAAAATGTGACACTGGTGAAGAAACTGCAAGATCTATCTTGAATCCGTGAAGAAGAATAAGGCATCCAATGCCCCATCCTCTTCAGGTATTTTCATTATTGATTGTCATGCTATTTTCTCAGACACTTGGATATTGGATACTGGGTGTGGGTCACATATATGTAATGACATACAAGGGCTAAAAAATAGCAGAACACTCGTCAAGGGAAAAACAAGTCTGCGAGTTGGGAATGGAGCAAAGGTTGCTACAGTCGCCATCGAAACATACTTGTTAAAGCTTCCTAGTGGACTTGTCTTAGAACTAGATAATTGTTATTTTGTTCCAACATTAATAAAGAACATTGTTTCTATTTCTTGTTTAAATAGAAAAGGTTTCCATTTAACTTTTAATAATAATTGTTTTTATATAACTTTAAATGACATTCTTAATGGCACTGGAACTTTATGCAATAACATCTACATGTTAGATATATCTAGTGACGTACTCAATATAAAAAAGAGCAATAAACACGCCTAAATAAATAATCAATTAACCTCTTACTTGTGGCATCGTCGCCTTGGACATATAAACAAGAAACGCATGTACGAATTGCAAAAGATTGCAGTTATCAAATCATTTGAATTAGATACATTTGATACATATGATTCATGTTTAAAAGACAAGATGACAAAGTTACCTTTTTCTCAAAAGGGTGAACAAGTTGATGAGTTACTTGGGCTCGTACATATCGATGTATGTGGACCAATGACAACTCATGTATTAGGAGGTTATAGCTATTTCATTACTTTCATTGATGATCACTCTCGTTATGAGTATGTGTATCTAATGAAACACAACTATGAAGCCTTTAAAAAGTTTAGAGAATTTAGAAGTGAAGTAGAAAAATAACTTGGTAAAAATATTAAGATACTTCGATCTGATTGAGGTGGTGAATATTTAAGCCAAGAGTTTCTAGATTATCTAAGGGACAATAGTATATTGTCTCAATGGACTCCGCTTTATACGCCACAACATAATAGTGTATCAGAAAAGCATAATCGAACCTTGTTAGACATGGTTAGATCAATGATGGATCATGCAGATCTTCCCAAGACCTTTTGGGATTATGCACTTATGACAGTTGTTTACTTGCTAAACAAGTCCCGACGAAGGCAATCTCAACTACTCCATATGAGGTATGGACTAGTAAGAAACCCCTCATATCTTATTTGAAGATATAGGGATGTCCTGCTTATGTGAAGAGGACTATATTAGATAAGTTGAACGTCAAGTCTGATAAGTGTTTATTTATTGGATACCCTAAGGAAACTAAGGGTTACTAATTCTATCACCCCTTGGAATAAAAAGTGTTTTGTTTCAAGGCATGCTACCTTCTTAGAGAAAGAATTTCTCTTACAGGAAGCAAGTGGGAGTATGGTTGAACTTGATGAAGTTGAAGAGACTCTAATAAATACTAATGAGATGCCTAGTCAAGAACCACAACCGATTATGACATAACCTCCTCGTAGATCAGGTAGGATACACAATATTCCTGAGATATATGGATCTCTTGTAAGAGAATCGAATGATGTGTTACTTATTGAGGATGAGGAACCTACTGATTACGAAGAGGCTCTGAATAGTTTAGAAAAGGATAAGTGGCATACATCCATGAAGTCAAAAATGGATTCAATGTACAAAAACTAAGTTTGGAACTTGGTGGACCCACCTGAAGGCATTACACCTATAGGGTACAAATGGGTTTTCAAGAAGAAAACTGACATGGATGGTAATATTATTACCTGCAAGGCAAGGTTGGTGGTGAAAGGTTATTGTCAAAGGCAAGGCATTGACTATGACGAAACTTTCTCACCTGTGACCATGCTTAAATCCATTCGTATACTCCTGTCCATATCAACTCATTATGATTATGAGATATGATAGATGGATGTGAAAACAACTGTCCTTAAAGGAAATCTGCTCGAGGATGTGTATATGACACAGCCCGAAGGCTTCACATTTATCAACAAGAATAAAATATGCAAACTTCAACGATCCATTTATGGACTAAAGCAAGCATCCAGGACTTGGAATATCCATTTTGATGAGGCAATCAAATAGTTTAATTTCTCACAAAATCTAGACGAACCTTGTATGTATCAAAAGGTTAGTGGGAGTGTAGTCGTATTCCTAATATTATATGTTGATGGTATATTGCTATGTTATGTACAAGACCCGATGTATCATATGCTCCGAGTGTTACGAGCAGATACCAGTCTGATCCAGGAATGGATCATTGGGTGGCTGTCAAGATGATCCTTAAGTACATAAAAAGAACTAAGGATATGTTCTTAGTTTATGGAGATGGTGATATGACCATACGTGGATGTACATATGCTAGTTTCTAGATGGACAATGATGAGTCCAAGACTCAGTCTGGATTCATATTAAATGGAGGCGTAGTTAATTGGAAAAGTTCCAAGCAAGACATTGTTGCATATTCTACCTATGGAGCAGAATACATTGCAGCTTCGGAAGCAGCAAAGGAAGCAGTTTGGATCAAGAAGCTTGTTACTGAACTTGGAGTGGTTCCATCCATTGTTGAAGCATTACCTGTTTACTGCGACAACACTGGAGCCATTGCATAAGCAAAGGAACTGAGGTCTCATCAATGATCAATACATGTACTTCGTCGTTATCATCTGATCAGGGAGATTGTTTGTAGGAATGAAATACAACTCGAGAAAATTTTCACTGAAAGGAATCTAGCGGATCCTTTGACAAAGGCTCTACCACAAAGTAAGTTTGAGAGTCATGTCTGTGTTGGAGTGTATACTAAAAGCCTAGCTTTTGTAAACATTTATTTTTGAAATAAAAAATCACATTGGTTAATATCTGTATTTATTTAATGTAATTATTTAATTAATTTATATAGTATATAACATGGAGTGTGGTGTCACACTCAGAAGATCATGTTGTCAGTTCTCTATAAATTATAAACAGTTGCTCACGACTAAGATGGAAAGGAACAAACCATCAGAATAATCGTAGTGTAATTAAGCATTAGTTTATCTTGACTAATAAATTACACTGATACACTTTAAGTGTATTGAGTATGACCATTTAGGTAAGTTCTTTTTATACTGACTTAGTAAAAGAACTAGACCTTAGTTATTATGGAAGTGTGTGCTCTTAATCCTAATATAATAACAAGCACATATATTTAATATTTATTTCTTTGACTTATCAAAGGGTGAGATTTAGCTCGATAAATTAATATGCCCTATAAGTTGGGAAATGATATTACTTATAGTGTGTGTTGTTGATTATAGAAGGAATCTGTGTCTTAGTTATCTAGGTTGAGAATGTCCCCAAGAGGAGCTCATAAGGATTGCCATGTTAAACCCTGCAGGTGGACTTAGTCCGACATGACAATGAAGTTGAGTGGTACTACTCTTGGAGCTAGATATTAATTAAGTAAGTTGTCAGTAACTTACTTAATTAGTGGACATTCGTAATCTTAAACACAGGGAGACTAACACACTCATGATGAGAAGGAGCCCATAATGTAATTTGGGATTGATGCGGTAGTGCGATAATAACTCTCTAGTGGAATGAGTTATTATCGATGAACTTGAGTTGTGTGATCGGGGCGAACACGGGATACTCAAGCTCATCGGAAGGCCAAAACTAATTTTTCCTCTAGGTCCCTGTCGTAGCCTCATTATAGCCTTAAGTCCATCCAAATGTAAGACTCTTCTTGGTGCCCAAGAAGTGGGTCGGTCCAATGCTTGGTGACCAAGCAAGGGTCGGCCACATCCTCTTCTATAGGGGTTGGCCCTTTGCTTGGTGACCAAGCATGAAGGGGTCGACCACAATATTCAAATAAGGAGGGTTGTTTTTGAATTTTTAAAATTTTCTCTTTGTAGAAAAATATAAGTTTTAAAAGAGAGATTTTAATTTTAAAAACTTTCATTATTTGAATTTGGCCACATGTTTTAATAGAGAGTTTTAAAATTTTTAAAACTTTCCTTTTTAACCATCCTTATGGTTTTAGAAAAAAAGGAAGATAAGTTTTAAAATTAAAATTTTCTATCATCATGTTAAAAAAGGAAATTTTATAAGAGAAGTTTTAAATTTTAAAACATGGTTTTAATTTTTAGAACTTTCCTTTTTTAACTCATACTTTAGGAAAGAGAGCTTGTAAATTTTATAAGAAGATTTCTTCTTGTAAATTTTTTTAAAAAATTATATTTCCTTTTCTCTTGATGAGGTGGTCGGCCACCTTGCTTGGTGCCCAAGCAAGGGGCCGACCATAATTAAAAATATAAAATCATCACAAAAATTAATTTTGGTGATTGATTCAATCAAGAGGAAAGAAAAGGAAAAATTAAAAGGGAAAAGGAAAAACTCTTGGATGATTTTATTTTTTGTAAAATTTTTTTCCTTATTTGCCTTGGGCAAGTAATATAAAAGAAGGGGTGAAGGGGCTTTATGAGACATAATTCTTATTCTCTTGCTTGGAGATCATCAAGTGGCCGACCCCCTCTCTCCCTTCTCTTTTCCCTTTTGCTCTCTTCTCCTTAGTGGTGGTGGTGGCCGGATTTTAGAAGAAGAGGAGGAAGCTTTTGGGTGGTGTTCATCTTGGAGGATCGTCGCCCACACGACGTCCAAGGCGAGACGAGAAATACGGCAGAAGATCTCGAGGTCATTAGCATACAAAGAAGGTATAACTAGTAATTTTCTTCCGCATCATACTAGTTATTTTCTTTGTAAGAATTCTAAATACAAGAGACAATTAGATCTAGTTTTTCGAATTTATTTTTCGAGTTTGTGTTTTCTTCTTTTTCGAATTTGTGATTTGATTGTTCTTTTTGGTTAACCTAGAGTTATTTAAGGAAATAAATATTAGCTTTCCTTAAAAGGCTTTGCCTAGGCGGTGGTGGTTGCTCCCATATCCAAGAAGGTCATGAGCCTCGCCATGCAGTCCTGGAAGCCAATTTTGGAAATTAATATTTATGGAATTAATAACTTAGGTAGATTTGAATCAATAGTGTTAAGTTCCGCTTGCGATTCAAATCTAAAGCATTAAGAATAGATAAGTTAAATTTGGAATCAATGATGTTAAGTTCCGTCTACGATTCCTAATTTAACTTCTAAAGAACACAATAGGTTATTTAAGGAAAGATTCGACACTTGTACAAAAAAATTTTGTATAGTAGAACCGGTACGTTATCCTAGGATTAACCAACAATTGGTATCAAAGCTAGGGTTTACCTCTGTGTGTTTAGAATTCAAATAGGTTATGCACATGTCATACATAATTTAGGCAGGATAGTAGTAGGATGTGCTAACTCTTTGGCTGCAGGCTCAAACTATTATGGCTTATAGATGTTGTGTGTGATTGGACCCTTGGACATGTCAAGGGCATTATTTTATGTGCATGATTGTATGTATCAAATACAACAGGAGCTGTATTATTTTTAGAATTTTATTTTTTGTTCGATCTAGAATACATGTACATTCCCTCGTGGAATATATGATCAATATATGTAAAATTATATTTTTGTCGCAGATCAAATTCTTGCGAGACGTGGTACTTTTGGAGCACCAGAGGCGCAGCGGAATAAGAAGCAAGATGGATGCGACGACTCGACCCGATGGCGGTGGCTATAGATGGCAGCAGCTAGGGTTGAAGCATACTAAAGACAGTAACAGAAAAAGACCATAATAGTTGGAAAATGATTTCCATATTTATTGCTTTTATTTACTGTGATGTGTGTGTATGCATGTGATGTATGCTAGCATAGGTTAAAATCCTCATTTTTAAATAACTAAGTGAGAGAGAGATTTTAATAAATCCCATGGTCTCCATTACTAGTTTGTAAGTGATGCAACAAGCTTGCGTGTTGGCTCTGAGTGCCTCCCTCCACAACGGATAGGTTTGTTGTGGATCACTAGATCAAACTTCCTTTTATGGATGGTTATAGGAAATTATTTAGGAGCGTGTGATATTCTCCAACTGAAGGGGCACAATCCTATTTAATGGACTTAGTATCAAGTAATGGTATACACTTAGACGCATTCAATAGTATCCTCCCCAACGAAGTCTCTGCTATTGTTTTGTGTGACCAAAGTGAAACAAACTATTAATTTTATTTGTCCTAAAGTTAGGATGATAAGATAATAAAATTAATGGGTCACACCCTCCTCTTACAAATGTTGAATTTGTATACGTCCAAACTAACGTGGCATGCAATATTCACGGTGATTTGATGTGTTGGTTAATTTAAAATAATATTGTTTGAGGAATCAATATTATTCTAAATTTAGAGTCTTGACCAAAGTTTATTTTTTTGATTCTTAGGATGACTTTCAACCCACTGGCCATTATACTGAAAGAGAACAAACTTACTGGTCCCAACTATATTAATTGGAAAAGAAACCTGGACATTGTTTTTACTGCTGAGAGCTAAAAGTTTGTACTGACTGAGGCTTGCCCTGATGCACCTGACAGTGACTCTACCCCAGAGGAGATTGAGTATCATAAGAAATGGGTAAAAGCTGATAAGATGGCGCGGTGTTACATTTTAGCATCAATGTCAAATGTATTGCAACATCAGCATCAAGATTTACCAACAGCTTATGATATAATGAACAATCTCAAAGAACTCTTTGGGCATCAGAGTCGGACTGCTAGGCAAGAGGCAATGAGAAAGCTAATGACAGCCACCATGTCTGAGAGAACACTCATATGGGACCATATCCTCAAAATGATGGCTTATTTGAATGAAATACAAGTCCTTGGAGGAGAAATTGATGGGGAAACCCAGGTCGATATAATTCTCCAAACGCTACCCAGAAGTTTTGAGCAGTTCCGCCTGAACTATAACATGAACAAAAGAGAGTATACGTTGGCGGAACTTCTGACAGAACTACAGGCAGCAGAAGGAATATTTTGTCATAGTTCTCAAATTTACTATGTTGAAAATAGTTCTACTTCTAAGTCGAAAGGCAAGAAGAAGAAGAAACAGGTCTTTTCAGCAAAGAAGGTGAATAAACCTCAGGGTACAGAACAGAAAGCTGGAATGAAAAACCCCGAAGGGTAAGTGCTTCATCTGCAAGCAGTCTGGACATTGGAAAGCGGACTGTCCTCGTAGGAACCAGAACAATAAAGGTATATCTCATACTTTAGTAGTTGAAACATGTTTAGCGGTGTTATCTACTAGCACCTGGTGTGTAGATACGGGAGCCACTGATCATGTCTGTAATTCTTTGCAGGGGTTCCAGGAAACCCGACGACTATTTGATGGAGAGATAATTGTCTACATGGGCAATGCTACTAAGGTGGCGGTTGTTGCAGTGGGAGACGTCTATTTATCATTTGATAGGAATAGAAATTTGATTTTAAGAAATTGTCTTTATGTACCCAGTTTTAGAAAGAATTTAATTTTAGTTTCTAAACTGTATTTGGATGGATATTCAGTTTCTTTTAGTAACAATGTGGTTATAAAGAGAAATAAAGTGATTATCTGTTCTGGTGCATTAGTTAGCAATTTATATACTTTAAATCTAATTTCTCTCACAAAGTAAAATATGGAAATTAATAACACATCTTCTAACTCTAATAAGAGAAAAGAACCTTCGGAAATGAACCAAACGTATCTTTGGCATCTAAGGCTTGGACATATTAACTTAAGTAGGATTCAAAGGCTTGTAGCCGATGGACTCTTGGGTTCATTAGAGTTGGAAAATTTTCCAACATGTGAATCTTGCTTGGAGGTAAAATGACCAAGAGACCTTTTAAGGCCAAGGGGTATAGAGCCAAAGATGCGTTAGAACTGGTTCATTCTGATTTGTGTGGTCCTATGTCTATCCAAGCAAGAGGTGGTTATGAATACTTCGTCTCCTTTATAGATGATTATTCAAGATACGGATACATTTACCTGATGCGCCGCAAGTCTGAATGCTTTGACAAGTTCAAAGAATATAGGGCTGATGTGGAGAAACGTCTTGGTAAAAGTATCAAGACACTACGGTCTGACCGTGGTGGCGAATACCTCTTTGGAGAGTTTAGGAATTACTTATCAAAAGTCGGGATTCAATCCTAATTGTCTGCACCTGGTACACCCCAACAGAATGGTATGGCAGAACGAAGGAATATGACTCTTATGAAAATGGTTAGATCAATGATGAGTTATTCAGAATTACCAAATTCGTTTTGGGGATATGCTTTAGAAACAACAGTATACATTCTGAATATGGTACCTTCTAAAACAATTCCTTCTACTCCCATGGAATTATGGAATGAGCGTAAGCCTAGTCTGAATTGTATCCGGATATGGGGTAGTCCAGCACATGTGCTGAAGGGAGATACTGACAAGTTGGAATCATATACAGAAGTTTGTCTGTTTGTGTGATATCCTAAGGGAACGAAAGGTGGTTTGTTTTATAATCCTAAAAATCAGAAAACCATTGTTAGCACCAATGTTCGATTTTTAGAAATGAACCATAAGCTCATGAGTGAAATAGTTCTAGAATAAATTAGAAAGGACACGTCTATTTTAGTACCAACAGTACAAGATAAAGTACCACAAGAAATTGCAACACGAGTCACACATGATACACAGCAAGAGACAGTGCCTTATCGTAGTGGGAGGGTTGTGAGGCAACCTGAGAGATTCATGTTTTGGGAGAGTCTTCGGACTTGATCCCAGGTAAACATGAACCTGATCCCCGAACATATGACGAAACACTCTAAGATATAGATGTAGTATCTTGGCAAAAGGCAATGAATTCCTAAATAGAATCTATGTATTCTAATAAGGTCTGGGAGCTTATAGAACCACCTGATGGTGTAAAAGCCATTGGATGCAAGTTGATCTACAAAAGGAAAAGAGGGATAGATGGGAAGGTAGAAACCTTCAAAGCAAGGCTTGTTGCGAAAGGGTATACTCAGAAAGAGGGAATCGATTATGAGGAAACTTTTTCACCAGTAGCCGTGCTTAAGTCTATCCGGATACTCTTATCCATTGCCGCTCATATGGATTATGAGATTTGGCAAATAGATGTCAAGACAGCTTTCCTTAATGGAAGTCTTGAAGAAAACATTCATATGAAGCAACCAGAAGGATTCATTGAAAAGGGAAAAGAGCATCTAGTGTGCAAGCTTAATCGGTCCATTTATGGACTGAAGCAAGCTTCAAGATCTTGGAACATCCGGTTTAATGAAGTAATCCAGTCATATGGATTCATTCAGTGTCCGGATAAGTCTTGTGTATACAAGAAGTGTAATGTAAACGTGGTGGTATTTCTTATACTATACATAGATGATATTTTGTTAATTGGCAATAATGTCAAGGTATTATCGGACGTAAGAGTATGGTTGTCCAAACAATTTGATATGAAGGACTTAGGAGAATGTGCACACATTCTTGGGATCAAAGTTATAAGGGATCGCAAGAAAAGAATGTTGTGCCTATCCCAAGCTTTATATATAGATACAATCCTTGCTCGTTTTAGCATGTAAAACTCCAAGAAAGGTTTCTTACCTTTTAGGCATGGAGTAGCTTTATCTAAAGAGATGTCTCCTAAGACATCAAAGGAGATAGAGGGCATGAAGGCAGTTCCTTATGTCTCGGCTGTAGGAAGCCTTATGTATTCAATGTTGTGTACGAGATCTGATATCTGTTTTACCATGGGCATGGTTAGCAGATATCAGAGTAACCCTGGACAAGGACATTGGACTACGGTAAAGCATATATTAAAGTACCTGAGAAGGACTAGAGACTATATGCTAGTTTACCAGGCAGATGATTTGCTCCCTGTGGGTTACACAGATTTAGACTTCCAATCAGATAGGGACAATAGTAAGTCTACGTTAGGCTATGTGTTTACTCTAGGAGGTGGAGCCATTGCATGGAGAAGTGTTAAGCAGAAATACGTCTCGGACTCAACCATGGAAGCTGAGTATGTGGCAGCCTCTAAGGCAGCCAAAGAAGCTGTATGGCTAAGGAACTTTCTAATGGACTTAGATGTGATTCCTGGTTTGCCCAAGATCATCACAATTTATTGTGATAATAGCGATGCAGTTGCAAACTCGAAGGAACCACGGGCCCATAAAGCAAGTAAACATATAGAGCACAAGTACCACCTGATACGAGACATCATCAAGCGAGGAGAAGTTGTCGTCGCCAAGATTGTATCAGCAGATAACCTGGCAGATCCTTTCACTAAGGCCCTTCCAGCGAAAGCTTTTGATCGGCATGTGGAGGGGATGGGAATCAGATGTATGGCAACAGATATGGCAGCTTAGTCTTTTAGTATAAGTGGGAGATTGTTGGAGTGTATACGAAAAGCCTAGCTTTTGTAAACATTTATTTTTAAAATAAAAGAATCACATTGGTTAATATCTGCATTTATTTAATGTAATTTTTCAATTAATTTATATAGTATATAACATGGAGTGTGGTGTCACACTCAGAAGATCATGTTGTCAGTTCTCTATAAATTATAAACAGTTGCTCATGACTAAGATGGAAAGGAACAAACCATCAGAATAGTCGTAGTGTAATTAAGTATTTGTTTATCTTGACTAATAAATTACACTGATACACTTTAAGTGTATTGAGTAGGACCATTTAGGTAAGTTCTTTTTATACTGACTTAGTAAAAGAACTAGACATTAGTTATTATGGAAGTGTGTGCTCTTAATCCTAATATAATAACAAGCACATATATTTAATATTTATTTCTTTGACTTATCAAAGGGTGAGGTTTAGCTCGATAAATCAATATGCCCGATAAGTTGGGAAATGATATTACTTATAGTGTGTGTTGTTGATTATAGAAGGAATCTGTGTCCTAGTTATCTAGGTTGAGAATGTCCCCAAGAGGAGCTCATAAGGATTGCCATGTTAAACCCTGCAGGTGGACTTAGTCCGACATGACAATGAAGTTGAGTGGTACTACTCTTGGAGCTAGATATTAATTAAGTAAGTTGTCAGTAACTTACTTAATTAGTGGGCATTCGTAATCTTAAACACAGGGAGACTAACACACTCATGATGAGAAGGAGCCCATAATGTAATTTGGGATTGATGCGGTAGTGCGATAATAACTCTCTAGTGGAATGAGTTATTATCGATGAACTTGAGTTGTGTGTTCGGGGCGAACACGGGATACTCAAGCTCATCGGAAGGCCAAAACCAATTTTTTCTCTAGGTCCCTGTCGTAGCCTCATTATAGCCTTAAGTCCATCCAAATGTAAGACTCTTCTTGGTGTCCAAGAAGTGGGTCGGTCCAATACTTGGTGACCAAGCAAGGGTCGGTCACATCCTCTTCTATAGGGGTCGGCCCTTTGCTTGGTGACAAGCATGAAGGGGCCGACCACAATATTCAAACAAGGAGGGTTGTTTTTGAATTTTTAAAATTTTCTCTTTGTAGAAAAATATAAGTTTTAAAAGAGAGATTTTAATTTTAAAAACTTTCATTATTTGAATTTGGCCACATGTTTTAATAGAGAGTTTTTAAATTTTTAAAACTTTCCTTTTTTTAATCATCCTCATGGTTTAAGAAAAAAAGGAAGATAAGTTTTAAAATTAAAATTTTCTATCATCATATTAAAAAAGGAAATTTTATAAGAGAAGTTTTAAATTTTAAAACATGGTTTTAATTTTTAGAACTTTCCTTTTTTAACTCATACTTTAGGAAAGAGAGCTTGTAAATTTTATAAGAAGATTTCTTCTTGTAAAATTTTTTAAAAAAATATATTTCCTTTTCTCTTGATGAGGTGGCCGGCCACCTTGCTTGGTGCCCAAGCAAGGGGCCATCCATAATTAAAAATATAAAATCATCATAAAAATTAATTTTGGTGATTGATTCAATCAAGAGGAAAGAAAAGGAAAAATTAAAAGGGAAAAGGAAAAACTCTTGGATGATTTTATTTTTTGTAAAAAGAATTTCCTTATTTGCCTTGGGCAAGTAATATAAAAGAAGGGGTGAGGGGGCTTCATGAGACACAATTCTTATTCTCTTTCTTGGAGATCATCAAGTGGCCGACCCCCTCTCTCCCTTCTCTTTTCCCTTTTGCTCTCTTCTCCTTGGTGATGGTGGTGGTCGGATTTTAGAAGAAGAGGAGGAAGCTTTTGGGTGGTGTTCATCTTGGAGGATCGTCGCCCACACGACGTCCAAGGCGAGGCGAGGAATACGGCAGAAGATCTCGAGGTCATTAGCTTACAAAGAGAAGGTATAACTAGTAATTTTCGTCCGCATCATACTAGTTATTTTCTTTGTAAGAATTCTAAATACAAGAGGCAATTAGATCTAGTTTTTCGAATTTATTTTTCGAGTTTGTGTTTTCTTCTTTTTCAAATTTGTGATTCGATTGTTCTTTTTGGTTAACCTAGAATTATTTAAGGAAATAAATATTAGCTTTCCTTAAAAGGCTTTGCCTAGGTGGTGGTGGTTGCTCCCATATCCAAGAAGGTCATGTGCCTCACCATGTAGTCCTAGAAGCCAATTTTGGAAATTAATATTTATGGAATTAATAACTTAGGTAGATTTGAATCAATAGTGTTAAGTTCCGCTTGCGATTCAAATCTAAACCATTAAGAATAGATAAGTTAAATCTGAAATCAATGATGTTAAGTTCCGTCTGCGATTCCTAATTTAACTTCTAAAGAACACAATAGGTTATTTAAGGAAAGGTTCGACACTTGTACAAAAAAATTTTGTACAGTGGAACCGGTACGTTTTCCTAGGATTAACTAACAGTCTGTGCTTACGGTTTACGACACCATGGTGATTGGCTTTAGGCCAAGTTGGAGTGTTAGAATTTGAGGGATGTCCTAAGGTAATAACTTTACGGTTTTTTCTATTTATTTGATAACTATAAATTCATTATTTGAGTGCATATTATATGTTTGATTATTTTAAACTCATTTACTGGATGCCCGTAATATAATTCATAATATGAGAGAATTTATGATTGGATCGCAACTAGTCATTATCTCTACATGTACAATTATGAATATATTAAAATTTCCTTAGCTGTCGAATTGATGTATTCAGACACCATCAATTCTATAAGACTAGCACGGGTTATACTCCTTGGTTCGGCCAAGCAGCTATTTTCTCACTCGCTGGAGACATTGAATGTCGAGAGTTAAACGTGGATGTTGGTTATGGTAACTAGTTCATTAGAGTGTCTTGTTGTAAGACTTCATATAGTTCTCTACATATATATAGATATGGCTGTGAAGTTCTTACTACAGCATGTTAGAGTGTCTACTAAAAGTCTAGAATTTAGTATAAACATTTATTTTGAAATAAGAATCACATTGGTCAAATGTCTACATTTATGCTAAGTGTAGTTGTCCGTTTAATTTATATTATAGATAACATGGTGTGAGGAGACACATAGAAGTTCATGTTATCAGTTCCTTATAAATTATAAATAGTTGCTCACAACCAAGATGGAATGAGACAAACCATTAGAGTGGTTGTACTGTAATTAGGTATTAATTTATCTTGACTAATAAATTACACTAGTATACTATGAGTGTATTGAGCAAGACCATTTGAGGTAGTTTCTTTTTATACTGACTATATTAAAAAACAAAACCTCTGTTATTATGGAAGTGCGTACTCTTAATCATGATATAATAACAAGTACGTATATTTAATATTTATTTCTTTAATTTATCAAAGGATGTAATTTAGCTCGTTAAATCAATAGGGCCGATAAGTTGAGAAATGATATTATTTATATGGTGTGTTGTTGATTATAGAGTGAAACTGTGTCCTAGTAATCTATGTTGATGATGTCCCCTTGAGGAGCTCATAAGGATTGTCATGTAGGATTTAGTCTGACATGACAATAAGGTTGAGTGGTACTACTCTTGGAACTAGATATTAATTAAGTGAGTTGTCAGTAACTCATTTAATTAGTGGATATTCAATATCTTAAACACAGGGAGACTAACATACTCATAATAAGAATGAGCTCATATTGTAATATGAGATTGGTGTGGTAGTGCAATAATAACTCTTTAGTAGAATGAGATATTATTGATGAACTTGAGTTGGGTGTTCGGGGCGAACACGGGAAGCTCAAGCTCATCAGGAGACCGAAACAAATTCCTCCTCTCGGTCCCTATTGTAGCCTCTTATTTATAAAGTCTTATATCCACCAAAACCCAACTTCTTACCCACCTCTTGGTGGTCGGCCAAGCCTAGCTTTGAGCCCAAGCTTGGGTCGGCCAAACCAAACCAAGAAGGGAGCCAAGTTGTGGTCGGCCCTAGCTTGGAGCCCAAGCAAGGGTGGCCGGCCACATTAAGATTAAAAGAAGGTTTTAAATTTTAAATATTTCCTTATGTGGAAGCCATGGTTTTAAAAGAAATTTTTTAAAATTTTAAATCTTTCCTTTTATAGCTTTATACAAAAGATTAAGAGAAAGGTTAGATATCTTTCCTTATTTGTAGTTAAAAGGAAGATTTTAATTTTTGATAAAACTTTTCTTTTTTGCAACCATCCACATGTTTTAAAAGAAAGATTTTAATTTATATAATTTTCCTTTTACAACCAATAAGGGATTTAAAGAAAGAATTTTTTTAATTAAAATTTCTTACCGGAAACAAATAAGGAAGTTTTAATTTTATGTTTAAAACTTTCCTTGTATGAGGCAATAGATATGGCCTGCCATGACAAGTATAAAAGGGAGTTTTAATTTTTTATTTTAAAAATTTCCTTTTAGTCATTGGCAAGGAATATAAGGAAGTTTTAATTATGTTTAAAACTTTCCTTATTTGCCAAGACCAAGGAATATAAAAGAGAAGGAGGGGGTGCCTCACCGAAGAACACTTCTATTATTCTTCCTCTCTTATTCCTTGTGGTCGACCCTTCCTCTTCCACTTTCTTCTTCTTTGTGGCCGGCGGCATCTACCTCTTGGAGCTTCATTGGTGGCCGGATTTCACTTGAAGAAGAAGAAGAGAAAGGTGACATTGTTTCCTAGCATCCCTTGAAGATTGGTTGGTGGCCGAGACTCATCATCCTTTGGAGGTTGTTGTTGGCCAAAACTTGGAAGCAAGAAGAGAAGGCTTGGGTGGATTTCATCTTGGTAGATCGTTGCCCACACGATGTCCAAGAGAAGGAGAGGAATACAATAGAAGACCAAGAGGTCTATAAGCTACAAAAGGTATAACTAGTTATTAGTTTCCGCATCATAACTAGTTCATCTTTTGTATAGATCTTGAAAAACCAAACACAAGAGGTTATCGGTTTAAGTTATCATTTTTGTTATCGATTTTATGTTTTCGATTTCATGTTTCGATATTGTGTTTCTATTGAGGTCTCTGTAGTTAAACCTAGTTTACTGTAAGAAGTTAAATATTCAATTTCTTTGTGAGGTCTAGGAAGTGGTGGATGATCCCATACCCAAGAAGGCCTAGTGCCTCGCCATATTTAACCTAGAAGCCGATCCTTGAAATAGATATTTGATAACTTCTATAATGTGGTTTAGCTTAGGAAGATCACATCGGTTGAACTTGGAGTAAGAATGTTAAGTTTCGTTCCCAATCCAAGTTTAAATTCTAAAGGGAAAATTTGGATTAATAATGTTAAACATCGTTTGCAATCCAAATTTAACTTTAGTAGAGTACATGGGTAGCTAGGATAGTTCTATGCTTGTACAAAACTATAAGTTTTTATAGATCACTTCGGTTGAACTCGTTGAATTTTTAAAATCTTCTCTTTGTAGAAAACTATAAGTTTTAAAAGAGAAATTTTAAAATATAAAACTTTCCTTATTTGAATTAGGCCACATGGTTTAATAGAAAGCTTTAAAAGTTTTAAAACTTTCCTTTTTTAACCATCCTCATGGTTTTAGAAAAAAAGGAAGAGAAGTTTTAAAATTAAAATTTTCTATTTTTGTAACCATGTTAAAAAAGGAAATTTTTAGAAGAGAAGTTTTAAATTTTAAAACATGTTTTTAATTTTTAAAACTTTCCTTTTTTAACATTCACAATAGGAAAGAGAGCTTGTAAAATTTTATAAAAATTATTTTTCTCTCCTTGATGATGTGGCCGACCACCCTTGCTTGGTGCCCAAGCAAGGGGCCGACCAATCAAAGATTAAATCAAATCATGATTGATGATTGATTCAATCAAGAGGAAAGAAAAATAAAAATAAAAGGGGAAAAGGAAAAAACAAGAGGAAGATTTTAATTTTTGTAAAAAGTATTTCCTTATTTGCCTTGGGCAAGTAATATAAAAGAAGGGGAGGAGAGACCACATGAAATAACAATTCTTATTCTCTTGCTTGGTGATCCTCTTGTGGTCGGCCTTCTCTCCCTCTCTTTTCCCCTTGCTCTCTTTTGCTCCTTGGTGGTGGTGGTGGCCGAATTCTAGAGGAGGAGGAAGAAGGCTTTGGGTGGTGTTCATCTTGGAGGATCGTCACCCACATGACGTCCAAGGCGAGGCAAGGAATACGGCAGAAGATCTCGAGGTTATTAGCATACAAAGAGAAGGTATAATTTGCAATTGTTTTTCGCATCATGCTAGTTATTTTTCTTTGTAAGAATTCCAAACACAAGAGGCATTAGATTCTAGTTTTTCGGATTTGTTTCAAAGTTGTGTTTTCTTTGTTTTGTTTTTCGAATTTGTGAGTCGATTGTTCCTTTTGGTTAAACCTAGAGTTATATAAGGAAATTAAATATTAGCTTTCCTTAAAAGGCTTTGCCTAGGCGGTGGTGGATGCTCTCATACCCAAGAAGGCCATGTACCTTGCCATGTAGTCCTGGAAGCCAATTTTAGAAATTAATATTTAATGAAATTTATAACATAGGTAAATTTGGATCAATAGTGTTAAGTTCCGCTTGCGATCCAAATCTAAACTATTAAGAACAGATAAGTTAAATTTGGAATCAATGATGTTAAGTTCCGTCTGCGATTCCTAATTTAACTTTTAAAGAACACTATAGATTATTTAGGAAAGGTTCGACACTTGTACAAAATTTTTATACAGTGGAACTGGTATGATCTTCCTAGGACTAACCAACAACAACATTATTGGTAAGAAAATTTAATAGATTTATTAGATCTAACAAACGATGAAAAAGGATTTAAGAAGCAAAAGGAAGATTCGATGCTATAATTGTCAAGAAGAAGGGCACATCAAGGATGACTGCCTTAAACTGAAGAAAGACAAGGGCAAAAGACCAATAAAAGCAAAACTCAAGAATTTAAAGGCAACATGGGATGAATCTTCATCCTCTGAATCCGAGATCAAGGCCTACGTCGGACTAGCCCTACTGGCCGACCACCAAGGAGAAGATGAAAGCAACTCAGAGATGAGCATCGATGAAGGGGGAGGATCATCAGAAGAAAGTTGTGATGAAGAGGAAATATCATAACACAAGGTAAGTAAGGTACGCGCCTTAACTCCTAAAAAGTCATTTCAATTTATTAAAATATTTTCCAAGGATTTAGTAAAACTAACATGAGAAAATGCTGAATTAAAAATAATCTTAGCAAAAACCTACCCTTTAGAAATGTATGATAAATTAAAAGAAGAAAATAAAAAATTGAAGGACTAAATTAAAAAATCTACAAACTTTGCATGTCTTAATGAAACTGTCTAGAAAAATGATAGAAGTTTAAATTGGTATTTTAGATACCATAAGGGTCAAATTAGAAAGTTATCAACAAAATATGTTCCTAAAAGATACTTAATCAATTCAGTATAAAGAAACCTATATTAGGTTCTTAAATCATGCTTAGAATAAATTAAATTTTTTTAAGTTACAATTTACAAAAAGAAAATTAAATATTTAATTTTTTTAAAAGGTTTTGTCTAGAAGTGGTTGTTGTTCCAATATCCAAGAAGACCTAGTGTCTCGCTACAGTTTAGAAGCCAATTATTGAAATAAATATTTAATAGACTAACTGTTAAATAGTAAACTATCATAAATTTTTCTAAATAAAAAATAAATAAATTTAAAAAGGTAGTTTTAAATTATTTTTTAAATTTTCTACTTAAGTTAACTCCTTTGTGTAAAATTTTATAACTATTAAATAATGAATTTTCTATAAATTATTTGTCCAAAACTTCATTTCTAAATCTGAAAAATCTTGAAACTTATTTTTGAAAATTTTAAATTCTGTTGACCCTTAAGAAAAATTTTCTTTAACCCTTAGAAAATTTAATTCTTTATCTAACTTTGCCTTTCTCACTTTATTTTTGATGTAATCAAATGGGAAGAAATTAGTACAAGTTCAGGGGAAGTTTGGATATTTGTATAAATAATTATTTTTACTAACTTCTTTAATTCATTGTATTGCAATTGCTATTTGGAATTTATTTATGTTATTGTATTTTTTTAACCCTAACTTGAACTTGGATTGATGAACATAAAAAATGGAGAGATTGTTAATAGAACCCTAGGATGGTTTTGATGTGGTCAACCAAGTTTAGTTAGGTCATGTTATACTTGATCCTTGTGTCTAAGTACGCAAGAGTTTAGGAACACAAGAAGTCGAGTGGAAGACGCAGCTAGCGAGAAGGGTGGAACCGTAAAGGAGTTGACTGCCTCGGTGCATCTGAGGAATGAAATGTTGTGAAAGAGTATACCGATGGACAAGAAGAATATGCACGACGTTCCAGGCATGAGAAGTCGGGGAGGAAGTTTGCTCGATGAGAAGGTCGGAAGATGGCTCCAGGTGAGCCTAATTCCGGATGAACGAAATCACCCGGACGATCGGAGCAACGAAAGAGCAAACGGAGCTGCTGAAGCTGCTGAAGGCACCTCCAATGCTTATGGAAGCGCCCTCGCGCCTTTCTGGTGGAAGGTGCCTTCGACCCTTTATAGAAGGCGCCTTCAACTACTTGAAGGCGCCTTAGACTAGGCAAAAGCGACTGTTGGCGAAGTTAAAACATTATCTTCACTTGCCTCGCTGGAGGTGCCTTCCACCTCGTTGGAGGCGCCTTCCAGCTTCAGATAAGATTTTCTAGGGGCTATAAAAAGACCCATAGAGTTAAGAAATAGATAACAACTTCTGTATTCGTTTCCTAGCAACTTTCTAAGTGTTCAAAGTGTGTAAAAGATTTTTCTGCCTTCAATGAAGGAGAATTGCTAGTACTTTTCAACGTCTTGGATTAACAACCACCTACATTGTAACCAAGTAAGCCTCTGACCTTTTACCTATTCTTTATTTTATTAGTTGTTCATTTATTGTTATTATAATTGTGCTATCGTGCTGCTACTCTATGTTGAAAGAACGAGAAGGATTTTTCTATTTTATCTTATACAGGCAATTCACCCTCCTCTTGTCGGCTCTCGCTGGGCCAACAAATCCAAGGCAAAAGAAAGCACTAAAGATTTCCTTCGGTGAAGGCAGAGAAGCCTCTTACACTTATTGAATGCTCAGAAAATTACTAGAAATGAATAATTGAGTTGTTGAATATTTCTTAGGTCCAGGGATTTTTTTATAGCCCCTGAAAAATCTTATCCAAGGCTAGAAGGCGCCTCTAACAAGGTGGAAGGCGTCTCCAGCGAGGCAAGCAAAGATAAAGTTTTATCTTCACAAACGGTTACTTTTTGCCCAGTGTAAGACGCCTTCAAAGGGTTGAAGGCACCTTCCATGGGTGGTTGAAGGTGTCTTCCCACAGAAAGACGCGGAGGCGCCTCCAACCACATTGAAGGCGCCTCCAGCAGCTCCGCAACTCCTCGTTGGCTCTTCCGCTACTCTGATCGCCTAAGTGATTTTGTCCATCTGGAATTGGGCTCATCCGGACCTATCTTTCGGCCTTCTCCTCGAGCAGGCTTCCTCCCTAGCCTCTCGTCCCTCGAACGTCGCGCACGTCCTTCTTGTCCGCCGATGTAGTCTTCTGCAGCACCTCAACCCTTGGATGCACTAAGCCCGTCGGCTCTCTCCCATGTCATTCTCCTCGCTAGCTGCGTCTTTCGCTCGATTTTCTGTGCTCCTAAGTTCTTGCACACTTAGACACAAGAGTTAAAACACAACCGAATCTAACTGAACTTGATTGATTATATCAAAACTACCCAGAATACTTAAATATTATAAATTATTAATGATAATATTTACAGATAAAGCTCCTAAACTATATTGACCAATAAAACTCTCATTAGCTTATAAAAAAATTTAAAGAGATTTCAATCAAATAATCTTATCTAAATAAGTCAAACTCAAAACAAACAAAACAAACTGAAAAAAAAAAAGTAAAGTCGAACTTAATCATCATTTCAATAGTTTACTTTATCCAAAAAAAAAAAATAACAATACAAAATTATATAAAGCCCTATATCACATACTTTCAAACATATTCACATAATTACTTAATGCCATATTTAACATTTATTTTAATATTTCTCAAGTCAAATAATTGTATGGTTCATGGCATTCATGCTGACCTTTTCAATTACTCCATTTATTGAGATCCAACTAAACTTCTCTATCACGAATCACATGTATAATTTTTATTATTTCTATTTCAATCCATTTAACATATCTCGGAAATAATTTGTTTTGAAAATAATTAAAATATTCAGTAATATTAATGTTGGGTAACTTCTTGCCCTCCCCGTGGCTTATTAATTATCCAATTATATACTTATAATTCTTTATAAATAATTTTTTTATTAAATTTTTCTTCATTTATTCCTATCTCATGTTTCATATGTTTTTCGGTATCGAGCACTACATTTATATCTTCTAGTTAATAATTCAAATTAAATTCAATATTAATGGCGACGCACCAAGCTGCGGCGGCCGCCGGCGGACATTGTCTGTTAGCCGACGACAACGGCCGACACGATCCGGCGCCGCCGACGGCCCTGCAGCGGGTGTACGAGAACGCGGCCCACCTGGCCAACTTCCTCCCCACCGGCACCGCCCTCGCCTTCCACGTCCTCGCCCCCGTGATCACCGACGACGGCCGCTGCCCCGCCCCGACCGACCGCGCCATGACCGCCGCCCTCCTCCTCTCCTGCGCCATCTCCGCCTTCCTCCTCACCCTCACCGACAGCTTCCACGACCCCGCGACCGGCCACGTCCGTTACGGCTTCGCCACCGCGCGCGGCCTCCTAGTCATCGACGGCCACGGGCCACTTCCTCCCGGCCTCGCCGCCCGCCACCGCCTCAAGCCCGTCGACTTCGTGCACGCCTTCGCGACGGTACTCGTCTTCGCGACCGTCGCCGTATCCGACAACAACGTCCGATCCTGTTTCCAACCGATTCTGTCGGACGACGTGGACCGCGCCGTGACGGCGATGCCGATGGCGGTCGGGTTCGTGGTCAGCGCGGTGTTCATCGCTTTCCCCACGACTCGCCACGGCATCGGATACCCTGTCATGCACAAATCTTGAAGCCATCGATGTCTAATTATTTGTTCGTTAATTATCAGATCGATATGTATCTATCTTACGAAGTTGATTCACTGGATTGTTCGTGCGCCGTATGTTTGTGTTCGTGTCCAATTCGACTTCATGAACAAAAAAGTCAACGTTGTGCCGCCACTGATCGTCGTATCGTTGACATATAAGGTCAATTCAAGTTTGGTGGATTGTCTTTTGATACTTCATTTGATTATAATCAAAGGTTTCTTCATAATGACTATAATTATAAAGGAAAAATAGTTATATCGAGCCAAGAACAGATCCACAATTATAAGAACTATTAAAAAAACAAAATTGCGTTTGCCGGGAGTCGAACCCGGGTCTATTGCTTGGAAGGCAATTATCCTAACCGTTGGACTACAAACGCTTCATATTCTTCAAGCTCAAAAAGTGTTACTCATTTACATTAATTATTGAAAAATACGTATTTACTAACATAACATATATTAAGCCTAATTTAAATATTTTATCAACCATAATAAAATTACCAGTAACGCAAGTTTATCTATACCAATTGCCAATTGCACCAATAGTACATGAAGATCTTTAATAATATAATATGATTTAATGCAATTGGCAAAAAAAAGAAAAATCTATATAATATTTGACTAATAATAAGATTTCAAAAAAGTACTCTACCTCCTTTAATTTCGAAACAAAGAGAAGGTATCATTGTACACTGCTGCACAATTGGACGTGACAAGTCAAATACATCCCGTCACTGCATCAAATCAATCCAACACTGCAATACTACTCATTCACATGAACCACTCAAACTGCTGGAAATTAATTAATTAATTAATTACTACTGAATCAGCAGTTTAAGTAGTTGATGGACAATTTTATAAGCTATTAATTGATGTGTACGACAGTACGAGCACTCGACCAACGGTTCATTTGATGGACCGGGTTCATTAATTTGGTGACCAACTGCAGGGTTTATATATAGCTGGTTCAGTCGGATCACCAGCAGTCTATTGGATGCATGTAGTTTACGTGATCCATGCAAGAGAGGCAATTAAAAAAAATAGAAATATCAAATATATAATAATTTTCAATTTTATTTTTTTTATTAGAAAATGGATAATTTATCTCCCCTACTCTTCGACCTGTCAAACCCCCACACACAGACACAATGAACATCTAATCGCCATCGTCTCTCGACTCGACGGATCGATCGACGTATGCATGCAATGCCATGCACCACCTCGGCATGGCAACGATTCCTTGAAGCCGCCATGATAATCCTCTTCTCCTTGCTGTTCTTGATGACTTGTGCATGCGGCGAGATGCATAAAGTTGATGTGATGGAATCCGCCTCATGATTTATTGAATCCTGTACTCTTCCTTCTCTCTGACAGATTGAGATTTCGCAGCAGCTTTATCTAAGGCGAGATCACCTCGAATCCCTTCTTCTGTTTATACCTTCTGTTCCCCCACTCTGACACAGAAAATACCTGCACACTTGCTCATGTTCTCCATCTCCGCCATGGCTGGGCTCATGAGGAGCTCTGTTCCGTAGCAGAGCGGAACAGAGCAGAGAGAGTTTGCTCTCTGTTTGGCTACTTCTGACACGCCTTGATTCGTCGAATCCCTACCCGTCTGTTTTTTTTTTTATTCTTTATAAAGTGAGGATTTAGAGAGCTTGTTGAGAAGTATTCTTGGAAGAGCTAGAGAAGCTCGATCGAGTTCTTTCTGAAGGTGATCTTGTGTGTTTTATTTCGAGCTTTTTGGTGTCTGATTTCAGTCGTGGAATGATCTTTAACAGTGTTGGAATGGAGATCTACGTCGCCGGCGAGGCTCAGCTGCCGCCGGGCTTCCGATTTCACCCCACCGACGAAGAGCTCATCATGCGTTACCTCCTCAAGAAAGTGCTCGACGGCAACTTCGCCGGACGCGCCATCGCCGAGATCGACCTCAACAAATGCGAGCCATGGGAGCTCCCTGGTTCGATCTTTTCGCTCTTCTCTTTGAATCGATCGGCGAGAGAGAATCGTGATTGAATTGGGCAAGAAATTAATTGCAGAGAAGGCGAAGATGGGGGAGAAGGAATGGTACTTCTTTAGCCTTCGAGACCGGAAGTACCCCACCGGACTGCGGACCAACCGGGCCACAGACGCCGGTTACTGGAAGGCGACGGGGAAGGACCGTGAAATCTACAGCTCGAAGACGATGTCGCTGGTGGGGATGAAGAAGACGCTGGTGTTCTACAGAGGGAGAGCTCCGAAGGGGGAGAAGAGCAACTGGGTCATGCACGAGTACCGGCTCGAAGGCAAGTTCGCCTACCATTTCTTGTCGGCATCTTCCAAGGTGAGAACGAAAGATGCGATTTTGATTTTGATTTTGATTTTATTTTAAGCAGGATTTGTGGATCTTCTGACGATATTTTTTATGGAAAGAATGGATTTTGATCAGAATCTAGTGTTGTTGCAGGACGAGTGGGTGGTTTCCCGCGTGTTTCAGAAGTGCGGCGGTGGTGGAGGAAGCGGCGGGAAGAAGGCCCGCCTCGCGCTCGCCGACCAGGGATGCGGAATGAAGGGCCCTGACCGCGAGAGTTGCGGCTCCTATAGCAACGCCTCTGAGAGAGAGGCGGCGCACGTGCCCTGCTTCTCCACCACCACTATCTCCGCCGCCTCTACCGGCATGGACCTCCACTTCCCACCGCCTCCTTCGGCGATTCCTCCGACAGGCTTCTCAAGCCTCAGGTCGCTGCAGAATAAGCTTTACCTGCCGGTCTTCTTCTCTGATGCGACCGCGTCGGCGGCGCTGGAGGCGCCGCAGTCAGCAATCGCGGAGACGGAATTCGATCGGGCGTCGCAGGCTGACGCAGCGGTGCGCGCCCACCCGATGCCGGTAGGGTCCACTGAACTAGATTGCATTTGGAGTTTCTAAAGTCACCCTGTTACAAGTAGTTGCTACGAAATCCATTCCGCTTTGTACTCCGAAACGTTCGCTTTGTTATGTGAAATTAACGTAACTGTCACGTACGACTGCCGTTAAACGGTGCAGCGTTAAACGTTACCGCGGGCTGTTACGTTCAACCGCGTGCGTAACAGTCGCCGATACCAAGTCCACTGTGAACATTTTGTCGTTTTATTATGAGAATTTATCGCTTCTCTCTCGTAGATGGCAACAACAGAACAAAGGGACATTTCATTGGAAATTGTTAGAACTTCACATTTTATATATGACATAATATTATTTGTTAAAATATTGTAAATAATATCTTATTTTTCAAATTGACAATTTAATATCTGATATTACTATTATGGCAAAAGCAATAATCAAAGGAAGAGTAAGCATGCAATAGACCAATTCACTTTTGTGTGTGTGCACTATCATGAATGAAAAATTAGATTAAAAAATAAGATAATAATTTCATTAAAACTATCAAGTACATATAGAGGGCATATACTAGCATTTTTTGGCATCAATTTACACAACAAAAATCCATATCTTTTTCACCAAAGAAATTGGTAGTTAAGCATATTTTGGTAAAGTACAAGACCAAGATTATTCATTTTTTGAATAAAAAGGTCTAAACTCAAAAATCTTAAATATTGTGCAGCTGATATCTATCCTTGCTTATTACAATAAGTAATCCTGATAGCTATCATCTGCTTACAGTTGGATCAAAAATTTGGCATGTAGTACACAATAAATAGGAAGTTGAAATAATGGTTTCTAGTGAATGGTCTTAATATATTAAATTTGCAGCATATATCGTGTGCATTTACTGTTGGGACTTGTCTACATTGTGTTGATTGACTAGTTGTGTTTGTACTTCTTGTGAGACAGGAGAGTGTTCCAGGTATTCCATGGTGAACTCGCCTTTGCCCTACCGAAACAATTATTCGTAAAAACCATTTACGAGATAGCAAACCTGTACAACACCATTTCTTCCAAAAGACATGAGGAAAAGGAATGGCTAATTAGTTACCTGTGTCATGGAGCGGAGGGATGTCGAATATCCAAACATGTTGTTTAGTGGTACCTGAAATTCCAAAAAGGGGTTTTCATCAGCACAGTTTTTCTACTAATCTTTGTTCGGGTAATTAATGGTTGGTAGGCAAGCATTGTATTAATATGCTATGCAAGTAGAAGTGTCTGAAGACAGACGGTAACAAGAGATCAGTAAAACCTAAAGCGAAATTTTATGATTATGCTGACAAGTTTTGGGATTTTCCTGTAGGCTTAAGGTCAGAGCTCTGTGGTGTATGTATACCATTATCAGACTTTGGTACAAGTATCAAGGATAGGTATGAATACAAGTGTCTACAAATTTTTTATATGAGAAACAATAAAGATATTGGAAGTCCACCTGAAGAGTAAATATCCGAGTGTCAGTACCAGAAACAGATGCAAGGATAGCATCATTACTACACAAACTATAAATTACAAACTAGAGAAAATATTGTATTTCGAGAAAATTCAACTGTTATACTCATAGGCATAGGCATCACCATTACACATTAATTTACAGTATGTTTATGATTGTTTCAACAAAAAATTAGCTTAAAAAGTAGTTTATAGTTGCTTTCAAACTGAAATATATTGGTTTGGTTTAGGTTTTCGTTATCAAACCGATAAATTGAACCATGTCTACTATTATGTTCATTGGCTTTAAAATAATTATGCACATATGGTTTTCAGCACAGTTATTGCAAGTTTGATACAGAGCCAGTGGAACCAAAGCAAAACATTATCACTGTGTTATCTGATCATTCAAAGAGAGGATTGAATTGTACATACATGAGAAACCACCACTGTATCATCGCCATCCTGGTCATTTCCAACGATCAAACCTTTCCGCCTATCATTCATACAAAGAGATTATATACTCACAGGAACCATTTAGAGACATCAGTTCATGCAAACACAAGTAGCTAAAACATAGTTCCAAAATTAGAAACCCACTTGTTAATATCACCAGTAACAGTGCCCTGAAATTCTGTCGGAAATTTCAACTCCACCTTCATCACTGGTTCCAATATGATAGGTCTAGCTGTAGAATAACACTATCGAGGAAATACTATCAGAATTTTTTTGGATAAAGACGGTTCTTCCTCGAGGGAAAACATAAAAGGAAAGCAAAACATTCAACCTTTCTAAATGCATATATAGCTGCCAGCTTAAATGCAAGCTCACTCGAATCAACAGCATGTGATGCCCCATCTGTCAAAACTATTCGGATGTATTCAACAGGATGTCCAATCAAGGAACCACTGTGGAAGCAAGATTCATGATAAAGGCTAATTATCTTCTACATGACCATGGAGTAAGGAAAATATGGAGTTACTCACGAGTTGCAAGCTTCTCGGAAACCTTTCTCAATAGCTGGGATGAAGCTTGAGGGTATTGCTTGTCCTACAATATTGTTCTCAAATTCAAATTTTACAGGAGAATCCATTGGAAGAGGTTCAATGTACCTAAATAGACAAACAAAGAATATTATTTCTTTTTAAGAAAAGAAGCAATAACAGCTAATAACTACATTTTTCTCAACCTATGCTAACAATCTAGTATATGTGAAACACTTATGGCCTGTGTAGTTCACAAAATGGAATGGACAAGGAATAAGAGAATGGACCAAACCTAGATTAACTATTCATATGTTCGATCCGTACAAATATTAATAGTTTTGCAATGAAAAAATATTCCTGCATGAAATATTTTGTTCAACTCTAGCTCAGACGATCAATACAATCCAGTCCACCTGATCTGCCTAGCTGATAGGACCAACCAATCTGTTGATCCACCTTCCAAATTTGAACAGCACATTGGCGTGACCGACAAGGTTGACTCACTCATATGGGTCAAACGAAATATTTGACCCGACTAGCCCAATTGGCCTGTCAGCCTGTTCAGCCTAACAGTCTGACCAGTCTACGTGGCATGATTAGCTTGTCAGGACTGTCCAACCTTACATGTTTGCCAGCATGACCAATTAGTCTGGCATGTAGACCCACCAGCTCACCCAATCGAACCCGACCCACTTTGCACGTTAATATTTTGGGGATTAAATAGAGTAAAACCATGCACTGTTTAGAATTCGAATAGATAAGAAATAGTATTTCTAGAATAGAGTAAGGATTCCTTATCAATAGAGAATGATACTTTCATGAAAATTGGGATTCTGGATTAATTTTTGGAACCAAACATAAGAATGATTATTCCATGGAAATTGACAGGCAATTGAGATATAGCATAGCTAGATTTAGAATCTATTAAATGAGGAACCTTAGCTTCTAATAATGCACAGAGTAAGACAACAACCATGATAATGATTTATTCTGACTTGACTATCTCTCTCTAATTATTTCATGTGTCAGCATTTGTTTGTGAATCAAACTCATACACTAACGAAGTGTGATTTGACAGGTGCAGTATTATTTTATACAAATTAAGGCATCGAATCTACAGAAAAAACCAAAAGTGAACACTGAATAGCCAAAAATAATGATTATGCAACTAAGCTTACCCGCACACTCGTCCATATTGACCTTGACCTCCAGTTTGTTTTTTGTGAAGATAATCAAAATCAGAGCTTTGAGTAACAGTCTCCCTGAAGTTAACACGAGGCTTTCCAACTTTTGCATCGACCTTCATTCCCAGATACAAGTGTAACTCAGTTAATTTTGTTTCAAGAATCAGGAAGTATTTTAGAGATTAGAAACATCTCCAGTAGTTGATTACTGATGCATTAAGAGATATATGTCCTAACACAAGTTAAATATTCTTACTTTGTATTCCCTCCGGATGCGCTCGACATAAATGTCCAAATGCAACTCTCCCATCCCAGAAATAATTGTCTGCAATGGAATGACAATGGTGTTTAGTCTTTATCCCTAAAGAGAAAAGATACAATCAGCTGAAGTAACTAACTTGGCCACTCTCAGTGTCCAATCCAACACGAAATGTAGGATCCTCTTTCTGGAATCGGTTTAAAGCTTTTGAAAACTGAAAGGAGGAGTAAGTCAGTAATTTTAAAATGAAAATTTCAGTAACTAAATTCAATAGCATTCAATTAATTACTTGTCCTCCAGAATCTTTTGATATAGGTGAGACAGCCAAAGACATGACTGGCTCAGGAACATTCATGGAAGTCATGGTATATCTAACTGAACCATCTGTAAAAGTATCACCTGAGGGAAAGCGCAAGAATGTTTTAAAAAAGCAAGAATAGGCAATCATTCAATAAGGAAATTGGATAAGTTGACTGATTAAACACATTACCTGATGCACAATCTACACCAAAGACTGCAACAATCTGCCCAGCATGGGCTTCTTGAATATCCTGCAAAGAATAGTATGATTACATGCATCAATAATGCAAACACTATATACATGAATGACACTCAATTTACACATGAAATAAAGATAAGGAAAAACTTGTTAACCAACCTCCATCTCATCAGAATGCATCCTAACCAGACGAGGAACCTAAACATGGAAGATTCCTCATATTAGAGTAGGTATATATGAGAGTAAAGAGATGCAGCACAAGAAAAGGGAATTCTTTGCATGAAAATCTGAATTAAGTTAATGCTAAAAACAAAACAGCAACGTGTATATACAAGAAGGGGCACGAAGTTCCATGCTCAAAAAACCTTCAAACAAAACCTTGGTATACAACTAAAAGAAATAAATATATATGGACATAAGTATGAATTTATGAGATACTACATTGTAAAGGACATAGAATTGCTACTTATAATCCTAAAGATTTTTTAATCAAACCAAAAAAGATGAATGTTTGATAACTATTCTAGCATTTGTACAAGATAACTGAAAATTGATACTAATCTATCATACGTTTTTACTGAAATGCTAAAACTATGCCTTAGCCCTATAAAAAAAACTAATCCAGGATAAGGAATATCAATATGTTAAACATCTAAAGATAATATGGATTTCCTATACCTAGTGACACAATAACAATGATAAAAAACTAACAACCATTACTAATAGCAAAAACAGACCTAAGTTGAGAAAGTTTAGTAGATTCTAATTCAAAAAGAGGTTTTATTTCCTAAAAGAAATTATATATCAAAATACTTGATTACTAGTGTAGGTGCATTGATAGGCAAATATTTTCATGTAAAAAAAAAATATGCCCCGACGAAGCAATGTAAAGAGAAAAGAGCAACAAAACAAGATCCAAGGAATTGTTTGTTGACTAATAATATATAGAAATAAAACTGATGATCAAAACTCACTTTAATCTTTTTCCCTGTGTTTACATTTATCATAAAGTCACCTCTGCGAATGACACCTTCATAGATTCTGTCAAGCAAATGAATAACATTACTAATGTTCTTTGATAGACCATTTGTGTATAAAACAGAGTAAGAAAAATAGATGGCAGAGAGCAATAAACCACCCAGAATGGAGTAGTACCTCAGATAAGTCAATTGACCAAAACGACCTTCTTCCAGTTTGAAAGCTAAAGCAACAAATGGCCCAGATGGAGTCCCAGATAATAAAATCTTTAACAAAGTCCAAGAGAAACATTTGACTTTCGAATACTGATTCTGGAATACTAAAATAAATAATGGTGTATAATTATAAAAAAAAAAAGCTGGTACCTTTTCTTCATCCTTGTTTTGGTCAAGGGCAAAGTTTTCAACTTCAGTTGGGCAAGGCAAATAATGAAGAACTCCATCTAAAAGTGGTTGTACCCCCTACAAATTGCAATCCAGAAGTTTTCTCAAATCCAAATCCCCACAGAAACAAGATGAACTAAACAGTGTTATTTAGATAAGAATTGCCTATAAAATTACAAAAAGGCCGATCATGAACTAATAGCATAGTTATTTAAGGCGTGAGGCATCCAAAAGCGCATATGTGTTGTGGGGCCTAAGGCGCTAGGTGCAAAGTGAGGCACACGCCTTACCGAAATAAGGCTTTGAGTATAAATTTTTACAATTTAAACAAATATAGAAAATTTCTAGTAAAATATTTCACTAACAAAATTATAGTCCATAAAATATTAAACAATAATGTAAATATCAAATTTACTAAGAAATAAATACATTATACGCATAATTCAAATTAAAGAAAAAATATATTAAATTAATGAAATAATTTTATTAGAGTTTCATTAAGCCTATTTAAATTATCCCTACTATAGCTAGGAGTTGATTGAAATTATTAACTTAAATTTTATTTAATTAAACCCTAATTTACTTCCTGTTACACGCCGCCTATGACTACGGGGCTCACACGGCTCGTCCGTTGCGATTGCAAGGCTCACACAACACGTCTACCATGGCCGCAGGGCTCGCGTGACGCCTCCACTGTAACACCCCAAATTTCACTATTTGGAGTCCTAAAAGTCCTTATAAAAATCTAGAAATGCTTTAGAAAAATTCTAGAGATTTTTAGGAATTTTTAGAGTATTTTTATATAATTTTTGGAATTCGTTTGGTATTTTTACCAAGAGAAAGAAGTAAAAATAATAATAATAATAATAATATATGTTGAAGCCGGGTTTTGAACCCAAGAACACGGACCCGAACCCGAGTCTTAACGAACTCAGCCCAACCGTCTGGTCTACGAATGTTTTGTTAATCATATATGGAGCAATATATATTTAAGTAGTAGTTAGGAACAGTAAAATAAATTGGAAATAAAAGTGTGCGGCTGAGGAATCGAAGCCGAGATCCCTGACCTGAGCAAAACCCGGCTAACCAACTGGGCTAGCAGTTGTTACTTAATCAAATAAAGGGAGAATTTTATTTAAGTAGTAGAAGTTAATAACAAGAAATAATAGGGAGAAAAATGGTTGCAGCCGGGATTCGAACCCGCGACTCCAACCATGAGCCAAGCCGCGGCTGACCAAGTGCTCCAACCGTCGGTTCTGCTTAGAAAAGGTAGGAAATTTATTTAAAGCAGTTAACAGAATATTAAGGTTATAAGAGGAGAATTTGGGGCTTGATTTACCCGAAACAAAATTCTTTCTCCTCTTCCTCCCGACACGAGCGACGTTTCTGTGCTTGGGCGAAATCGAAGCCGAGTTAGATTTCCTCCCTCCGGCAGCCGGCGAAGGCTTTCTTCCGGCGGACCTTGCTGGTTTCGAACCTCCCGTTGAAGAGAACGCACGGACACAAGGAGAACGTCGAAATCTCAAGCTTTACCCGAACCCTAGCTGCCTTTCTTCGGTTGTAAGTCCAAGAACAGCGAAGTAAGTTGCTACTCACCTGCAGTAGGATAGCTCCGAGGTTTAATCCTTGATTCTCTCCTTGTTCCCGAAGTTTTGCATGAGTTCCCTTGCTTTCTCTGTTTTTGGATCGTGCTGCACAGATTTGCCTATTTGCTGTTTCCTTTTATTTCTGCGGAAGCATGCCTAAGAATTCTGTACAAAGTTAACATGCTAGGGATTTAGTTTTCTAGTTTTGATTGTTCCTTCCTTGCCTACGGAACATGTTGTATAGAATTGTGGGTGCAAGGGATTTAGTTTTCTTTTCTTGCTTCCGGAATATGCCATGCAGAATTTAGTTGATAAGGATTTAGTAACCTTTCTTCAGTTTTCGAAGTTGCTTTTGTTCCTTCCATTTCCTGGATTCTGTATAGATAGGTGTGGCTTGATTGTTTGATGCAGATTTTAGGTTCTGCCGAAACCATATTTAGGTTGCAGATTTAGGCTTCAGGTTTCAGGTTTCAGATTCTGTTGCAGAAACCATATTTAGGTTGGATTCTGATTAGTTGCGGTTAGATGATTTAGGATTGCTGCAGATTTCAGGTTCTGCCGTGGGTTGATAAGCTTTACATAGTTTCAGTACATGAAGAACAGTCATGTTTTTCCTATGCTTTCAGTAGTAAATCTTTGATTAGTTGTAACATGTGTAAAGATCTCTATCACTCTATAAAAGTATAAGCTTTACATGGGTATCAAGCTTTAACAGATTTTTAGTGTTGAATAGCTATGTGTAGCATTTTATTTCTAGTTTCCTTGCTATTAAATGTGCACGAGCAGATTTCTAGATTTATTTGCTATTGGGATAACATGAACACCTGTAGAAGCAATACAGATTTTTGAATTATTTAAGCATGACCTAGGTTTCATTTTAATATGAATTTATCGCTTCTAGTATGCATAGCTTTAAGTCCATCATATTCCTATACATGATTTACCTTAAGCTCTAACTGTTTATACCCAAGTTTAGTTCTAAGTTCATGTTGTTATTTGAACCTGTTGTAGCATGTTTAAAGAAGTTAGATATGCTTTCTTTTGATTTGTCTCTGATATAGCATGCTTATAGAAGTCAGATTTTCTTTCCTTTGATTTAATTCTGTTGTAGCATGCCTATATTCTTTTTAAGAGTTTAAGAAAAATATAAGAAAGATAAAGAAAAGAAAGAAAAAGGCCAAGGCCTTAAGTAGATCCCAAAGTCAAGACTTTAGGGATTTTGGCACACAAGATGCTAAAGAAAATGCCGAGGCATTATATAGAAGTATTAAAAGATAACAAGTATTTTACTTTTATCAGTGGCACTGTGTTGGACTCTCAGTTGTCCTTGGGTTGGGCTCCCATAGTCGTCCCTAGGTTTAGATAACCTAGTAGTAACGGCACGGTCGACGGTCGACGGTCGACGACCCGAGGGTCGCCAAATGGGCCGTCGAATGGGTCGTGCCGTTACAAAAGTAAAAGCACAGTTGCCGGGCCCAAGAGAAGTTGATTATTATTTTAAAGTATTATAAGTATAAGTTTTTGAACAAGTAAAACGAGTTTTACATAAGTATAAAGTATTAAAGAATAAGTCTTTAAACAAGTGGAATAAGATTCAGAAGGTGTTTAGAATTCAATAAGTTTAGTTCTTTATTCTACCATGTTTATCTAGTGGAAGAGTAGTTTCATGTTTACCTATTAGATGAGTAGCATGATTAGCGAGTAGAATTACATGAGTAGATTTCTTAGCCCTTCTTTGCTATTAGTTTGACATGAGCAGTTATGTTTATGCTTTATTTCTTTTTAGAGCATATAGTTTTTAGTTCTTTTCGTATACATGCACATTCGTGGTTTTGTGAGTTAGATAGCGCTTACTAAGCAAATTTTGCTTATAGACTACACTTCCTCTTACTGCAGATACAGGAAAGGAAAAGATATAGAAAGGAAGGCGACAAGGTGACGCGGATGGTGTGTGATGTCAGGACTATGGAAGCCTTGGGACTTAGTTTAAGAATTTATTAAGATTGCCATTTATTAAGAATGTATTAGATGAGTCATTTAGTCTTCCGCTGTTAGTTAATTGTATGTTTATTTTGTTTCCGCTATTCATTACTTGCATGATTTGATTTCATTAAACTGCGTGGTGATGTTATTCCTTTTGTGTGTTTGATATGTGTTCCAGCCGCATGTAGCTTTGTATATTATGTTATGTATGTCAGTTTAAGGTCACCGGTACAGGGAAGACTCTGCCGAAATTTTTCGATAGGGTTTCCATGTGATTTTTAATCATACCGGTTAAGTAGAGTTAGTAGTTAAGTAACGGTCATCCTTAGAGAATAGTAGTAGTAAGAAGGGTGGTTGTTACATCCACGGCCGTCACAAGGGTTAGGCTTTTAAAAAAATTCGCACTTCAATAAGGCGAGAAAAATCGCGCCTTACGCATAACTGTCGCCTCTCAAAGGCGCACGCTTAAGTGTGCTTCTCTCAAGTAGTGTGCCTGGGTCACTGCCAAGGCGCAAATGGCGCGCCTGGCTGTGCCTTGTGCCTAGGCACAGTCAGGCGCACACCTTTCACAACTATGACTAATAGAAACTTGACATCAGGTTATACTCCAAAACAAGTACTTTTGGCAAAAACTGGTATCTCGACCCAAACATCATTGTTTGATTGATCCATCATGTTATATTGTCATTAGAATTACAAGAAAGATATTCAACAAACGTTGTCGCTTAAGATATTCAGAAAAATAAAAATAAATAAAAAATGTGAGAAATGGAAAATGATGGAAATGAAAAAAAAAAGACTTTATGCACCTTATTCTTGAAAGCACTTCCCATGAAGACAGGAACAAA